>NC_133787.1:17913376-17973639 GCF_003597395.2 Chelonoidis abingdonii | reverse complement strand
CTTGCTGGTGGATTCTCTGCAGCTTGAGGTCTTCAAATCACAATTTTGAGGATTTCAATAACTCAGTCATGGTTAGGGGTTGTCATAAATGTGTATGGGTAGGGTTTTGTGGCCTGCCTTGTGCAGGAGGTCAGACTAGATGATCATATTGGTCCCTTCTGACCTATGAGTCTATGAGTCTATAAATAGGAACTTTGATGGTTCCCTGTCACCAGGGCTATATAGAGTTTGACTATGTAGGAGCTGGTTTACAACCTGGTTTTACATGTATAAAAGTTTGGGTTCAAAGCCTAAGGTTCACTCTGTGAACTTCCCACAACAAATCTCTTTACTGAAAAGCTACTTTCTGTTAGTAAAGATTTCACACTGTGTTTGAACAGAATACTGGAAAAAACAGACTTAGTTGAATATTGCCAGATATTTTCTCCCCACAAGAGGATAGATATCCTCCTATCTGTTTAGAAGTACATTGTTGTTCTTGTTTCCTTTCCCTTTCACTTGTCTGAGGAATGTTTAAAATCACCTCACAAACTATACAAATTTATCACAGGGCATGTACATAGTACACAACATCAAAATAATAACTATCTACACAAGTAGCAATTTTTTTTGAAGATTATTTGTTAAGGGTATAATGTTTCATTGATACATATGCATAACTCTACTTAATTATACTGATTTGTCAATGGGAGGGAAAGAGAGACAGTGGCCTGTGACAAGATGGAGGAAAGGAGTCAAGGGCAAATCAGTAGTCTTGTAGGAGGTTAATAGGGAGAAGAAACAGAAGTGGAACCGGGGAGAGAATTGGGGATCACTCTTTCACTGGATCCAAACCTGAAAATAAAACCTTTCAGACGTGGTTCAGTTCTAGGGGTAAGGACTGCTCAGGCTGGGTCTTTACTACACCACCTGAAACTGGCTGGCCTTATCCTTCACTAGTGCCAGTTAACCCATGTAAAAGCCAATTAGTGAGCATCCTCACAAGGAAAGGAAATCAGAGAAAAGAGAGGATGTAATAAATAGCTATGGGAGATGGAGAGGGAAAGGCAAGAGAAATAGAAGCAGATGCTTAGCTGGTATAAAGTATCATAGCTCAAATGTAGTCTATGTATTTATGACAATTAACACCAGCTGAATTTAACCAGGAGCATGTAAAGGAGAATAAAGAGAAAAGATGAGTAAAGAGGAGGAGAGATAAAAGAAATAGGAAAGTGAAGAATCTACAGGATGTGCTACAGAAACTGGCCCAGTAAAGAGCTCCTAAATTTCCAGGCCTTGCTTGTAGCTCAGAGTTATTTTTATAGTACACATATCATGTCTCTCTTCTTCTCTATGATCTATTATATATGTCAACCGATTAAAAATGTGTTGGTAGAGTTTAAAATGGAATAAGACATTAATGTGGAAGGGAATCAGTGATACATTACCAGTTGCTCAACATTATAGAACTGTTGTTACAGATAGCCAGGGGATACCAAGAAGCACATGAAGGTCATTTATCTAAAATTGAATCCTAGATTTGTAAATACCAAGTGCTATATTGATTAGGGGATTCACCATCCTCCATACAGGAGTTTTTGAGTTGCTATGAGAGGAAAAACAAAAGCCAATCAGGAAGTGATACCTTCTTACAAAATGTGTTTCTTATTAATGTAGTAATAGTGATGATCAGTGACATGTAAGCCAAGGGTAAGCAACCTATGGCACACGTGCCGAAGGCGGCATGCGAGCTGATTTTCAGTGACACTCACAATGCCTGGGTCCTGGACACCTGTCCAGGCGGCTCTGCATTTTAATTTAATTTTAAATGAAGCTTCTATAACATTTTAAAAACCTTATTTATTTTACATACAACAATAATTTAGTTATGTATTCTAGACTTCTAGAAAGAGACCTTCTAATAACGTTAAAATGTATTACTGGCATGCGAAACCTTGAATTAGAGTGAATAAATGAAGACTCGGCACACCACTTCTGAAAGGTTGCTGACCCTTGATGTAAGCCAAGCATGGTGGGTTTCCACTACCATCTAAAATGAAATTTATGGAATGTATTGCATTTACTCTATTACAGTGCCTGGATAGTAATACCCAAAGAGCAAGAATCAGTTTAATACATCGTATAAGACCTATTCAATACAGTATTATTTCCAGTGTTGATTCTACACACAGTGCTACTTATTTTGGATCAGAATAAAAATTACAAACTATATGAGACAAAAAAAAATCCTGTTGAATTTAGCATACAGTGTGAAGATAAAATCATTTCCAGTGTAAGTGTGTGTGTGTGTGTGTGTGTATATAGTCAGTATTATGTTCAGTGTAAAAAAGAGTGAAGCTACAGTATATGCTGTCAAGTGTTTATGTGCTATCAAGAACAACCCACTCAGAGACCAAGAATTATCATGGATGATGAAGCTTAAAAATGTAACTTGAACTTTAAATATGAACACTTTCACCTTGCTTCTACAACATCTGATTCTGGTTGGAACTAGAAGTGCCAAAACCAAGCCACACTTTGGGAAATAATCTCAGTATGTGCAGAGATAGGGATATGCCTAAAGCATTAAATGTTGGTATTTTCATGCGCAAATCTCTGAAGCATATTGTAAGCACCCTATGCCTGAGACTTTAGTTAATCACTTTGTGTGGTGCTCCATATGCTGTAATACTCTCTGAAAAGCTGGATGACCATTACCTATGTAGTCCTTTTGATTATAATTTACCACATCACATACCACTTGTGCTGAACTGTTCCTTCATATGGTGTTTTTCTATTTATAGCTCCCTTGGTCTTTTGGTTGCATCACATGACAGGGAGTTAGGCTATTTGGATACTGTTCCTCACTATTAGACTTTTCTGGCCAAGTCATGTATGGAAGTCCAAGCACTTTAGAACAACAATCTTGCAGCCGGCTTCATGACCTTTAACTTCAGTGGGCTTTGGATTTGGCCTTTTGTCAAAATGGTGTTCTAAAAAATCACTGTTTTATACAGTATCATTTTCAAACACACTATACATTCAAGAACATTATCTTAAGATGCTCCACAAGTACAAATCAATTTACATGGCAGATTGGCAAAGTCGCAGGCCTAGAAGAATAAAATATTAAACAACTGATATCATGGGGTGCACGGGTTATTGCTTGCTTGCCTAAATAAACAATTTCAATGCCCAGTAAACGCATAATGCATAAAATGGATTTATCTTCCAAACAGGGCCAGTATAATCAAAACTGAAGCTCTCTGCAAATCCATTCAGTTGATCCCTTTCTGTACTTATGGTGAAAATTGCTATTGTCACATTCTGTTATGTTATGATATTTTATTCTGAATCAGAGATGATAGAAGTCAGTACTGTCACCAAAATACAGTTATATGAAATTCAGAATTTGCGTTTAATGGAATTTTATGTGACAATGTTTATTTTGTGTAATGGAAGCAGAATTTCCCACCCCCAAATTTTGCTTTGTGAAACTTCTGCAAAATGGCTGTTTTCACAGTCAAAACAATTGGAAATAAGTTTTCTGTATATTCTCAAGGCAAATCTGTAATGAGGATGAAAATGAACAGATGGCCATCGAGCAGGTAACTTGGATTCTTTTTCCTATACAATTATGAATATATAGGCAAGGAATGAGTTGGATGCACAATTAGAAAAAAAAAGTTGAGACTGCAGTTGGTGACCTCATCAGCTCTGAATTGAAAGAAATAGCAAAATTGTCTTAGAGAAAGTTCCCTAAATTCCAGGTAGGGACTGTGTAGGATCAGGCACTGAAACTGACCTGCCAAAAACAACATTAAAAGTAGTTTTAAAACCACATAAAAATTATCAAAGTTGCTACCGGATCAAATTGTATATGGCAAATATGAATGGTTATAAGACAATACTATTCTGGTTTTACAGCTTATATTTAATATTAAATGTGGCTAAAAAATTTTTTTTTTGACAGTCACTGTTTTTATATTGAAATACATTTAGTCTCTCTTAGGTCAGGTCTACACTACAGGAATTGATGCTCTGAGATTGATCCACCGGCAGTCAATTTAGTGGGTCTAGTAAAGACACGCCAATTCGACTGCAAATCGCTCTCCAGTGGACCCCTGTACTCTACCCCCTACGAGAAAAGTAAGGAAAGTCGATGGGAGATTTTCTACCGTCGACCCATCGTGGTGTAGACCCCATGGTAACTCGACCTAAGATACATAGACTCCATCTATGTTATTCACGTAGATGGAGTTGTGTAGCGTAGGTTGACTTACCACGGTAGTGTAGACATAGCCTAACATGGTAGTGGATAATTGACAGACATAGCCTTTGAGCTGTAATCTAAGTGAACTGAAAAAGACTGCACTTCTGAGCTAGCTTTTAAAATGTTGGCACAAGATCCTCTCCAAGAATAATCACATACACTTAAGAATTGTACAACACAGGTGCGGAGTACTGCAGGGGGCAGCCCTCTGGTCTGAAAGGGGCACTGGGGTCCAAGAGGGACTCGGGACCCAGCAGAAAGCAGGACCCTGGCCTGCAGAGGGTGCTCCTGGGTTGAAGAGCTCATTCCCAGGATGACTGACAGGAGGTGCTGCAAGAGTGAGTCCTCGTCCTGTTACACACATAAATGTTCTTTACAATTAAAGTTGTTTAGAAGAATAGTCCAGTTAAATAAAATAATATTGTGGCAGTAAAGATACTTGATGGACTTTCATAGCCTGGGGATTCCATGCTGCCACATGGCTCTGAGCTGTTTAAGAGCAGATGAGAAGGAAAAGTAAGACTGATTCAAGATAAACGTAAAAGAGACAGACTCCAATGAATAATGATTTTCTACTTCTCTTCTAGGTGATGAGGCGTGCTTAAAGGTGGGGATGGCTGCCAACCCTATAGATGAACAAATGTTTTCATATTAATCTTTACACTACAATCTCTGTGGTTCTTAGATGAGACGTTGTAAAGTTAATAATGGGTTCCAATTCACACTTGCAATGACTACACATTTTCAAAATAATCTCTCTGGATTTTAAGTGATTCCACCAATAAGATTAATGAGAGGGATCCAGAACGTTGCCAGGTAAGTTATATGAATGGACTCATTTCTTTCTTCATTTTTACCATTGACAAAGACCCTATATGGAACCATTTATTTATTTATTTACTAAGCAAAGTCAGTGCACAGTGGATATTCTTAGGTTTGCTTGAATAAGTTGTTTGCTGAGCTGTTGATTTATCTACCTGCTTTCCTGAAAGTGCCAGGCATTTTAAATATTAAGGAAATTAAAAGAGCTGATATCTAAAATTTGCAAGTTTGCATCAGGGGCTGCCTAATTATTGAAAATCAAGTTGACATTATTGCAAAATCTGGAGCCACGGAACACTTGAAATAGTCTTATTCACTCAGAAAAGAAAACAGTGATAATTCAGTAATACACTAGTTGTTGCTAAGGTGGGACAAACTATATCAGAAAAAAGAAATCAAACCAAAACTGCACTCATGCACTCAACCAAACCATTTTTCAGTTTCAGGGGGAAAAAAGTTACATCAGAAACTTTTCATCTCCCTGACTCAATTATTGAACCACAATTTATTTCCTCCTTTTCTTCAGACAGCTTTCCAAGATACAGGGAAGGAAGGATATATGGGAATAACATTCTAGAGTGCCTCAGCACCCTTCTCTTTACATTGTCCTACTCAGATCCTTAACATTCTCTATATTCCTGAGGGCATTCTGCACCAAAAAAAAATTAAAAATTCCACACTCACTATTGTAAAATTCTACAAATTGTATTTGTCAAATAAATGTGGAGGCTCCAGCATGGCACTGGGGAGCACAGGCCACTGGCTACACAGAGGTAGGAGATCACCGTGCAGATCCCCCCAAGGACACCGACTCAGTAGGTGAAGGTGGTTGGGGCTCAGCACAAGGGTGTCTGGGTGTGGGGGGATAGAGCTAGGCAGAGGGTGTCTGGGTGTGAGGGACTCAGTGGGGGGTCGAGATGCTGTGAGGGTGGGGCTCAGTGGGGCGGGGATCGAGGTGGAGCTGGTTGGAGCTTGGTAGGGTGGGGATCTGGGTGAGGGTGGCTCGTTGGAGTGGTCCAAGTGCAAGGGGGATTCTGGGTATGTGGGGGGGGGTGAAGCTCGGTGGGATGGTCTGGGTATGAGAGGGTCTGGATGCACTGGGGTAGGGCAGATAGAGGAGCAGCTCCTTGGACAGTGATCCCTCCTGCTGCAGCTGAGGAGCAATGAGTGCAAGAAGCACAAGGGGAAGTTTGCAGAGCTTCTACAAACAGGGGAGAAATCTGGGAGTGGGTCTGACAGTGCCCCAGATGCCTTGTAGGGGAAAAGGAAGTCCCGTCCTCACCAGCCCAGTTGGGACTAGCAACTGAGCTGAGTAGGAGCCACCAGCCGAGTCTTCCACAGTACCATCCCTTGCCCCACAGTGATTTACCTCTCTGCCAGCTGCCCAGGGCACTGAAAACATACTGCTAGGGAGGGTCACATGACCGCTCTTGTGGCTTCCTTTTGCTTCCCCATCAGAAAGTCATTTTTCTGCAGGGAAGCAAAGAAATCTGCAGGGGATATAAATTCTGCACACATGCTGTGGCGCAGAATTCCCCCAGGAGTATCTCTATCTTCCAACAGGCTTCCCAAATCCTCTTCTCTTTAATAGTCATGCTTTTCTCCTCAAAGCATGCAATAAAGCAGGCCTGCACAACTCGTAAAGCAGCGAGGGCCACATTACTCCAAAGAAAACAGCTGAGGGCCGAAACCCCCCGGCCCCGCGGAAACACCACCTCCACCACCTCCTGGCCCCGTGAAAACACCCTGCTCCAGCAACACCCAGTCCTGCAGAAACAAACCCTCCTTCCCCAGTGCCGCCCCTACCAAAACAGCTGTGGGCCAAAAAGGAAGGTTGAGGGTGGGGAGATGATACTTCATTTTAAATCAACCAGGGGCTCCCAGCTGAAGAGGTGGCTGGGAGCCCTCAGGGGCAAATTAAAGGGCCCGGGGCTCTGGTGGCTGGGGGAACCCGGAGCTTTCCGGGGCTAGGGCAGGGATTTAAAGGGCCCAGAGCTCCTGCCGTGAGGAGCCTGCCTTTAAATCCACCACCCACTCCGCTTGGGCCAGGTATCAAGGCTTGGGTCCCCGCCGGGCGGAGCCTGGCCTTAAATCCGGCGCGGCGGGATTTCTTCAGGACTGGCTCGCTGCCTGTCGGCTGCAGAGCCTTTGTTCGCCCAGCCGCCGCTGCAATTAAAAGGGCTCTGGGTTGCCTGCAGAGCGCGGTGTTGGGATTTAAGAATCCCGCCCACGGCTGCATAGTGAGGATCCACCAGCCGTATGTGCAGGCAAAACATTCAACTAGCCATCACCTTTAATAGCTCTAGCCCTTTGCTTTTGTTCCTCTACATTGCTATGATACTTACTTCACTTTATTTTATCAGTGTTATAAGACACATAAGCCCCCAGTATAAAGAAGCAAGGTGGTAGGAATATCTGTTTAGGACCCGACTCTGTCGGTGAAGAGAGACAAGCTTACATTCAAATGGAAAATAGCTCTGTGAGCTGAAGCTTGCTCCTCCACCACACTGATAGCATGCTTATCAACGTGCTGCAGTTCAGAACACACTAAGAACTACAAAAGAATGCCAATACGTCAACAACAAAGCTCCAATCCACCAGTAACCTGTCTTCCAACAGTACCAATGCAGTTCCAAGGAAGTGAAACTAAACAGTAAATTCAAGTGATCTCTCTCCTCATCCGCATCCCACCCTTGACAAACAGAGCTAGGGACACACCAATCTTCTACCCATTAATACTTAACACTACATGAATATCTATTATCTTTAAACCTTTTATAGTCCGACCCTCACAATCTCCTCAAGCAAGTAGTCACAGTGACTGGCGCTGGGTGAAGACTTCCTTTATTTGTTTGAAACTGGCCCATTTTTTCATTTGGGTGTGCCCCTATTTTTAATTAGAACAAGTAAATAACTTTTCTATCACTCCACATCAATTTATACCTCTTTATATACCCTTAATCTCCTTTTCCAAACTGAACAAGTCCTAGCCCTAATCTCTCTAATATGGACCATTCCAAACCTAATCATTAGTTGCCCTTCCTCGAAACTTCCTATGCCATTAAATGTGAATAAACACTCGTATCGATCAAGAGTGGGGAACCAGAGATCTTAGAAAGAGCATAAGCTTGCCATCTTATTCATCCGTTTGAAACATGATCTCTAACATCCTGCTTACTGCCGCGCACATGCGCTGGAACGTTCTCATGAAATTACCATGATCCCAAGCATCCTTGCGATTAGTTAAAATAGCCCCACTCACATTGCATGTATAGGGTATTTTCCAATGTGCATACTTACATTATCCACATTCTGCAATTTTTTGCCAATCTAGTTAGTCGAGAGATCTTTGATGTCTCACACGGCTTGCTTAACTATCTTGAGCAGTTTAGTATCATCTGCAAACTTTGCCACCTCACTGTTTACCCCTTTCTCCAGATCATTTATGAATAAGTTGAATAGGATTGGTCCTAGGACTGACCCTTGGGGAACACCACTAGTTACCCCTCTCCATTCTGAAAATTTACCATTTATTCCTACCCTTTGTTCTCTGTCTTTTTTAACCAGTTCTCAATCCATGAAAGTATCTTCCCTCTTATCCCATAACAACTTAATTTACATACGAGCCTTTAGTGAGTACCTTGTCAAAGGCTTTCTGGAAATCTAAGTATACTATGTCCATTGGATTCCCCCTTGTCCACATGTTTGTTGACCCCTTCAAAGAACTCTAACAGATTAGTAAGACATAATTTCCCTTTACAGAAACCATGTTGACTTTTGCCCAACAATTTATGTTCTTCTATGTGTCTGACAATTTTATTCTTTACTATTGTTTCAACTAATTTTTGTCTGATACTGACATTAGACTTACTGGTCTGTAATTGCCGGGATCACCTCTAGAGCCCTTTTTAAATATTGGCGTTACATTTAGCTATCTTCCAGTCATTGCGTACAGAAGCCGATTTAAAGGACAGGTTACAAACCATAGTTAATAGTTCCGCAATTTCACATTTGAGTTCTTTCAGAACTCTTGGGTGAATGCCATATAGTTCCGGTCACTTGTTACTGTTAAGTTTATCACTTAATTCCAAAACCTCCTCTAGTGACACTTCCTCAGATTTGTCACCTACAAAGGACGGCTCAGATTAGGGAATCTCCGTAACATCCTCAGCTGTGAAGACTGAAGCAAAAAATTCATTTAGTTTCTCCGCAATTACTTTATCATCTTTAAGTGCTCTTTTTGTATCTTGATTGTCTAAGGGCCCCACTGGTTGTTTAGCAGGCTTCCTGCTTCTGATGTACTTAAAAAAACATTTTTTTAATTATCTTTTGAGGGTTTTGGCTAGCTGTTCTTCAAACTCCTTTTTGGCTTTTCTTATTATATTTTTATACTTAATTTGGCTGTGCTTATGCTCCTTTCTATTTATCTCATTAGGATTTGACTTCCACTTTTTAAAAGATGCCTTTTTATCTCTCACTGCTTCTTTTACATGGTTGTAAAGCCGCGGTGGCTCTTTTTTAGTTCTTTTACTGTGTTTTTTTAAATTTAGGGTGTACATTTAAGTTAGGCCTCTATTATGGTGTCTTTGAAAAGTGTCCATGCAGCTTGCAGAGATTTCACTCTAGTCACTGTACCTTTTAATTTCCATTTAACTAACCTCCTCATTTTTCCATAGTTCCCCTTTCTGAAATTAAATGCCACAGTGTTGGGCTGTTGACGTGTTCTTCCTGCCACAGGAATGTTAAATATTATATTATGGTCACTATTTCCAAGCAGTGCTGTTAGCCTCCAAACATGTCCATGTGTAATGCAAGTCATTGATGTGTGAGAAATAGCTCAAATTTGTAGCACCTGTTTTGTTCCATGTTGAAACACAATTGTCAGATTATAATGGTTTTTAAGTATAAAACCTGTTTCTAAGGATTTTCTCTCACTGTGCAAAACTCAGCCAATTATCCGATCTTTAAAAGGCTACATCCCTTTCCAACCAATCAACCTGGTACAGATTGTAAATCAGGCTATTTTGATTTGCAAAGGCTTTATACTTAAAAATAACAATATATATAAATTGTGGCACCACCCACAACAAAACCCAGCCCCCCCAAACCAGAATATTTTGACACTTAAGTGGAGGGATGGAGGGGACTGTGTTAAAGCTGCTCAACACATATATACCACTGTCCACCTGCCACAATTAATGCAAAGCCTATATCCTACAATTATACAACGTCCACCATAAACATCACCTTTCTCTTTCCCCATGTAGTTAATCCTTCCCCGCTGCACCTCCGCAGCTGTGCTGGTGTCCAGAAACTCCCACTTGTTCTGGTTGTTTCAGCTCTGGGCCCCCAGCCTGCTCGTCCTTCCAAGGTGCAGAGTCAGGCCTGGAAGGAGAGCTGTCTTGGACCCAACAGATGATTTCAGGTAGGGGAGGGGTAAGAAGGAAAGGGACTGATTAAAAAAAAAAAGAGGGAAAAGGGAGGAGTGAGCAGAGCTCCATCTTTCTGTTCATTCCTTTGCCAATCCCATCTGTTCCATTCAGTTCTCTTCCTTTTCATTCCTCTTCTGAAATCTCTTGTTGGCTCCTGGGCAGCTCCCCCCGCCAGGTCTCTCTGCTGCTTGGAGGGGCGGGAAGGGAACAGGAGGCAGATCTGCAGCCTGGTAGCCCCTGTTCTGTCGAACTCTCCTGAGAATGCAGTGCTCCAAGATGGGAGGCTGAACCACTCCAATGGAGGATGTGCTGCACAATGCAGTCTGAGAGGTTTGTGTGCAGGTTAGAAAACTGACTAAGAGCAAGATATAAACAAGAGCTATGGATAAAAACTGCTCAGGGTGGCCAGGGGTGGCTCTGTTTTTTGCTGCCCCAAGCACAGCAGTCACGAGGATTCGGCAGCGCCTGCGGGCGGTCCGCTGGTCACATGGATTCAGTGGCATGCCTGCAGGAGATCCACCAGTGCCGTGCCATCGCTGCCAAATTGCCACCGAAGCCGCGGGACTGGTGAACCTCCTGCAGACATGCCACCAAAAGCCACCTGCCTGCCACCCTCACGGCGACCAGCAGGCTGCCCTCCCACCCACGGCTTGCTGCCCTAGGCATGCGCTTGCTGCGCTGGTGCCTGGAGCTGCCCCTGAGGGTGGCAAGGGGTTATTTTAGTATCTCATATAACAGTAGATAACCTACAACTGGTAACAATTAAATGTGGCAAATAGATAAAATAATAGATCCCAGTAGCACCCTCCACTAATTTAAACTTCAGTGTCTCTGCTGTCTACATATGGTGTATAGTGATGATGGAAGAGCAGATTGAAAGCAAGGCATCTAAATTTACAGATACTGAAATTGCAGATTCCCCCAAAGGAGTTATAATTCAACAGGATTCAAAAAGATTCAGATGCACTTAAGTGGCCAGTAAGTTGCAAATGCAGCTCATTTAAGATAAATGTAAATGTGAAATAATATGGGAGGAAGGAACCAAGCTACGAAATATGTGCCGTTTGGGACACTCATCCAACACACTGATCACAAAAGGTATTTGCGGCTTACTACAGAAATAGAAAATCATTAAAACTATCAACCTAGTATACAGACTATACTTGTTAGACCGAGTTTAGAATTCAGTGTGCTATGCTGGTCACAATCTCATAGAAAGGATGTTACTGATTTAGCAAAGATGCCTTTCACAGAAATAAAAATGGTACCAGGACTGGAGAATCTAAGTTCTAAGGATAGGTTTTTGGAGTTTTTTATTCTCGCTAAAAAGAGGAGACTTGAAGGCAGGATCGGCGCTAGTGTTTTTAGGGCCTTAGGCGCACGGCCATTTCGCCGCCCGCGCGCTGGTCCGCGGCTCTGGTAGAGCTGCCGCAGGCATTCCTGCGGAGAGGGTCCGCTGGTCCGCGGCTCCAATGGAGCTGCCGCAGCCGTGCCTGCGGGAGGTCCACCGGAGCCGCGGGAGCAGCGGACCGTCCGCAGGAATGCCTGCGGCAGCTCCACTGGCGCTGCGGGACCAGGGGGCCCTCCGCAGGCACGACTGCGGCAGTTCCACCGGAGCCGCCTGCCACCCACCCCCGGCAAAATGCCACCCCCCAATAATCCTGGCGCCCTAGGTGATTGCCTAGGCCGCCTAAATGGAAGCGCCGGCCCTGCTTGAAGGATCAAGCAATAATAAAAAGGGGAAAGTTCAGCATGAAATCAAGTTTAGAAAAAGTGACTTGCTGGTAGACAAGCCATCTTCTATGTTATTCTCAGATATACTACACCCAGTATCTGTACTACCAGGAGACACATTATGTCAGTTTGACCACTCAGCTCAGCATCATTTATAGAAGTATCAGTTTCCCCACAATGTTTCAAAACTGGAAGACAGCATAATGAACAGTAACTAGAGAACATAATCTAAAAATTGATAAATCAGTATTAAATGGAATTTCTGGCAGAACAATAAACATGGAATAAATTGCTAGGGAAGATGATTAAAAAGAATACAAAAGACAACTAGATTTCTTCACTGGAAAGGTGAAAAAGCAGTAAACTAGGATTTCTGCAGATACACTAAAAATGGGCTAGCACTCTGGGCTTTGCCTTTTGCTGACCTAATATTTCTTATGCTTTTATGAATCTCAGATAAGAATGACTCCAGTACCAGAAAGAGACTGGATGGAGAAGTAGGGGGCAGATTTAGGGCTTATCCATGCTAGAAAGTTTTGTTGCTTTAATTATACCAGTATAGTTTAAAGGGGTCGGGGAGTGAGGAGGACTAGCATATATGCAGAGAGACAAGTGGGGTGAGGTGATACATTTTATTGGACAAGTTTCTGATCTATACAGAGCTCTTCCTCGGGCCTGGGTATTGTGGATTAAGTTATACTGGTATAGCTTATTCCAGTTCCAGGAAGTAGAATGGGCCATGCCAGTATAATGCATTTTTAAACTGGTGTAACTGGGTTTTTAACCAATATTTTGCCAGTTCTGTGAAAATTGCTGTTCATTCTTTTCTTGGTTTGAGAAAATGTTGAAACTTAAATTTTTTTTTGCAGTTGACACATCACGTCCAAATGCATCAGTCATATCCTATTATATAATGTAATGGGACTGACAAGATCCAACATTGTATGACAGAACCGACCAGTCGGCTGTGAAATTTGAAAGAATGGTTTTCTCAAAACTGCAGTGACATAAAACATTGTTTTTAAGGGGAAAAAAAGAGGCTGCTTTGAAAAGCAAAGAAAAGCTATCATATACATAAACAAATTGACACCTCAGTTATGTAAATAGAGCAACTCCTATATCAGAAGTCTTGTATAATTCCTTCCTCTCAAACTAGTTGGCATATTTTTGTTTTACATGTATTTTTAATCATAATTTAAAGGCAAAATGTCTATGAATACAGCAGGATGACAATAGTGTCCACTTTCATCAAAGATTTAAGGCTTGATTATGAGCTAATTTACATTTGTGTTACATTGTTGTAACTCTATTAACTTCAATGATTTTACCAAAGTGTAAGGATTCTCGATAAGGACCCTAGGGCCAAATTTTTTTGGGGGAGGAGTAGGAGACCCAAGGCCTGCATGTCTAGATTAATATGTGGAATTCTAGGGGATTATAGGTCTGGAACTGCTATGAAGACATAGAAATACTCATTTCACATGAAATTGTAGTATGCATGTATTTGCACATGCAGGTAAGTCTATATACCAGTGGTTCTCACTTTGCAGCCCAACCAGGCAACAGCTGCGGCCCATGTGACATCATTAGGGTCACACAGGTAGTATTGGATGTGACCCACAATGGTAAATAGGTTTAGAACCACTGCTATATACATGCTCAGAATGACTCAATATGAAAAAGGTTTCTTTGACAATATAGGGAGATTAAAATATTTGTTTTCTGATTCATTCTTTACACGTCCAATGTGGCTTCTGTGTGACTGTACCTGTGGTGGTGGGGGAGTAATAATGTGAAAGTAAATTAGAATATGTAATAGTCACAGAAGAAATTCATCCCACTCAGAACATAGGTGCCCATGGGCACAAAACAAACAAAAATTAAGAGCAAAGAGTTAAAAATAGATGAGGAAAAATCCACAGAAAACCAGCAAGAGTTAAAATGGAAATAAGCAATAACACACAAAAAATTAAAGTAAGAGATAGTGGCCGCTAGTTATTAGGATGAAACAATAATAAGATCATGTTTTGTTTTTTAAAAAAACTTTCTGGTGGGCATGCCATTTTCTACATCACTCTCAGATATATCACCTCAAAAATCTCTACAACTTGAGATTTTATTGTATCATGCATAGAAATAGCTGTTTCCTACAATGTTTAGATTCCCTTCCAAATCTGATCAAACTACCCATAAAGACATGTATGGGCTAATCCTTCTCCAGCAGTATATTATCCACACAAAAGGAAACCTGTGTTATTCAAAGAGTAGACAAAAGGTTTTGAGATTGTATTTGAATGCAAAATTGCAATTTACAATATTGGCAATTAGAAGACATGCAAATTTAGTGCATTTTTGCAGTTGTAATGAGAAAGTACTTTAAAGTGTTAATATTTTTAATACTTTCAACTTCATGTACATAATTACAATTTTCTGATCCTGCTGTCGACACTCTTGTGCAGTATGGCTTACTGATGTGTCTCAATGTGTTCCATTCACAATAGTCTACAGAGATTAGCTGTCCTTTCATGTTTTTCTTATTCTTAACTTGAACAGTAAAAACCTGTCTAACTCTTATCATCATTGCATCAAAAATAATCTTTGGTCTAATTCACACAAGCTTCCATTGATGCTGATATGCTTGACATAAACATACCTTTTGTGGGCAATGTTCTCTGAAAGCTGCTTGAACACTTATTACGGGCCCAATTTTTAATGGTTCATTTTGGTATAACACACAGATACAGTTCTACTTAGCAGGTCTGGGCAAACTGTTCTATAAATATTCAAATCTGCTGAACCGTACGTGAACCTGAACATTGCAATTTTGGATTTTACAGAGGCACTGTTGTGATATCAACCCAGAAGATCCAGTGCTCCAGGAATCCATCAGCAGGGTATGAGTTACATGAAGGTAAGCTGCATCTAGCTCAGGGGTAGGCAACCTATGGCATGCGTGAGCTGATTTTCAGTGGCACCCACACTGCCTGGGTCCTGGCCACTGGTCCGGGGGGGCTCTGCTTTTTCATTTAATTTTAAATGAAGCTTCTTAAACATTTTAAAAACCTTATTTACTTTACATACAAGAATAGTTTAGTTAAAAATTACAGACTTATAGAAAGAGACCTTCTAATAACGTTAAAATGTATTACTGGCACGCGAAACCTTAAATTAGAGTGAATAAATGAAGACTTGGCACAGCACTTCTGAAAGGCTGCCGACCCCTGATCTCACTCTTTCTTGCCATGGTTTGGCTCCTCTGGTCCTGTAGCTTCCATGTGTGCTGTCTAGCAACTGAAAACTATCAGCGCAGCCCACTCTCTAGGGCCTGATCTATGCTACAAAGTTAGGATGATATAAGTCAACTTGTTTCGACCTAGTTGTGCATGTATCTACATCTAAGTATGTCTCCTGTTGACCTAAAGACCTTATTAGAGTGACACAATAAATCCACCTTCTCAAATAACACAGAGGCATGATTGACCTAGTCATGTTAATGCAGCGCAAGTGCAGACACTGCATTAGCTGTGTCAACTCTAACCATGGACGGCGATATCAAAGGCAGAGGAAGGGCTCAGCCTACCCTTAACTGCCTGTGTGGCCCCACCCACACTCCACCTCCAGGCCCCCTCCTGCTTCCCACCATAGCTCCTCTTTCCCATATGGCCGAGCCCTGGGGCAGTGGCATCGGAAGCGGGGGATGAGCCAGGGGGCCATAACCCTTCCACTTTTTGGTGGGATGGACCCCGCCCCCTTCCTCTCCTCTTTTCCCCAGCCCCTCCCTCCACCCAGAGCTGGGTCAGGGAGACCTGTGGGGGCAGCTGTGGGGAGCCTGGGTCCCTCCACCTGCCCTGGGCAGGGGGCTGCCTTTGCCTCTACCTCAGGTGAGAGCCCTGTCCCCCTCCACACTTTTAGGAGAGTTCCAGCACCCTTGCCCCAGGTTGGGGCCAGTGGGAGCCTGACTGCAGCCAGGAACTGTGGGTGGCTGGAGCCCGTGCTCATGCCACCCACCCACCCGGAGCTCTGGGGCTGCCCGCTCACCATCACTCCGGGGTGGGGTCACACTGCCTGCCTGCCCACCGTGCTGGGGGCCACACTCAGCTGCCTGCCCGTCTGGTGCTCTGGGCTCTTGCGGGGGAGGGAGGTGGGGCCCAGGCAGAAGGGACAGGCTGAACAGGGGCTAGCTTTCTCAAGCCCATGGTTCACCTGCCTCCCAAGACCCTAACAGTCCTTCAGCAGTTTTCCCAGAATCCCCATCCTCACAACAGTGATTACTCCAGTTATGATTCTGAACTCCACTGCCAAGGGTCACGCAAACCAGAAGCCTGAGACCCACTTTAAGGCTCCCAGAGTGTTTCTGAATTGTCTTTTCCTGATTGTCAGTCTTGACAAGCACATTTTTGAGTATCTGACCATGCTACTTCTACACAGAGATAGCTACTAGATGTGCTGCTGCCTGAAGCAGGAAAGAAGTCATGGATCTCTTCAGCTTGTTCAGAGAAGAGACTGCACAAACATAGCTAAGGAACAGCTAAAGAAACGTAAACATTTACATTCAGACTGCACACAGGATGCTGAAACTGGGACACGACAGCGATGAGCAGCAGTGCTAGGTGAAAGCAAAGGAACTTTGGCAGGCATACCAGAGGGTGAGGGAGGCTAAATCTGGGATCGCCCTAAAGACCTGCTACTTCTACAACAAACTGCTTGGTGTGAATCCCAAGAACCTTCTGCCTACAACTGTAGAATTTTCACATCAGCCTGACATGAAGACCCCTACAGCCCATAGTGAGGAACAGGGAGGGGAGAGGTGATAAGAAAGGGATGCAAACCATCTGGTGAGCCAGGAGCTGTCTGAAACTCTGGTGAAGTCTAGCCAGGCCTACCAGGTGAGCGCAGATGAACCCACTGATGAAGGGGGAATGAGTTTGTGTAAGTGCAGGCATATATTTGTGACCCTGGGAGCCCTTTAGTTCCAAATGGCAGATGGCTTACCATATTATAACTCACAAGGACTGAAAGACTCACTGACCCGAAAAGTGTCATGTAAGGCAGCGGTTCTCAACCTTTGCAGATTACCCCTTTCAGTCATCTTATGCATATGTTTGTTGCATCCACGTGGGGGCTATTAGGATCTCTCTGGATCCATCTTGTTTTATCTTGTGGAGTACCTGGGCAAAAAAGGGAGGTGGGGGGGAAAGGCCTACAGGAGTGGGAGCTCCACTTGAGGAGGAAGGCATCGCCCAGAGAATGTTGACCGAATCCTGCTCTGGAGCAGAACAGAGGGCATTTGGAGGTTTTTTGTGGTTGCAAAGAGGACTATCGTTGGGAATCCCCACATCTGGAAAATATCTCAGAAGACCCGTGTGTTCATCTCCCATTTATCCCATTGATAAAACTTCCTGCTCAGGGCATCTGCTGTATTGTTCTGGCAGCCAGGTAGGTATGAAGCTATAACATGGATATTGTGTTTGATGCACCATTGCCAAAGACACATGACTTCCACACATAGGGAGTGTGGTCACACTCCCTTTTGCCTGTACATGTAGAACACAGTGGCTACATTGTCCATGAGGATTTGTACCATTTTGTTTTGGATTAGTGGTAGGAAATGAGAACAGGCATTTCTAACAGCTCGTAGTTCCAGCAGATTGATATGAAGCTGGGACTCCGCTGAAGACCAGTGGGCCTGTATGAAATATGCCTGAAAATGTGCCCCCCACTCCAGTCTAGGAGGAATGTGTTCGTGGTGCTGGTGAGCTCTGGTGGATTCTCCAGAAATGGCACGCCCCTGCAGACATTGTCTGAATTGGTCCACCATAGCAGGGAATCCTCAACTGCACTGGGCATGGTGAAGAGCTTATTTATGCTGTGCCTGTGGGGAGCATAATTTGTCCATATCCAGACTTGAAAGCACCACATGTGTAGCCTTGCATGTTGGACAATGAAGAGACATGAAAATATGCATCCTGTAGGTCGAGGGCTGAAAACCAGTCCCCCCCTCTAATGCTGAGATTATGACCATTTTGAATCTTTGTGTTTTTACAAACTTGTCGAGCTGCCGTAGATCAAGAATAGATCTCCAGTCTCTGTTTTTTTCTGGTGAGAAAGTAGTGGGAATAGAACGCCTTCCCTCTGTACTTGATTGGTACGGGCTCTACTATTCCCAGGGATATGAGATGATTCACCTCTTCTCACAGTAGATGTTTGTGAGAGGGGTCCCTGAAGAGGGATGGGAAGGGGCGGTGGGTAGGGGGATAGAGTAACCGGTTTTGATGATTTCTAATATCCATGTGTCCGTGGTGATGGACTGCCAGATGGGGTAGAATGGAAGTAGGCAATCTCCAAAAATTTTGCCAGTGGCAGATGGTGCCAGTATTGAGAGAGAGAGAGAGGATTCTTGAGCCCTTGACCAAGGCTTCAGATCTGTTGTCTAGAGGTTGATGGCAGAGAGGTAGTAATCGAGGAAGTGGATTGCCTTCTCCTCAATGTTTTCTGTTTCCACCCCTGTTGGTCGTAATACCTATTTTGTTGAGTATTCTGAGAGGGTCGGAACTGTTGAGTTGGGTAATTGGTCTGACGTCTCTTGTCCCTAGGTGCGCGGATGCCCAGAGACTGCAAGGTGGCCCTTGAGTCCTTCAGGGCGTGCAATGACTCATCCATTTTGCCCTTTGAAGAGTTTGGCGCCTTTGAACAGTAAGTCTTCTACAGTGGACTGCACTGGCTTTGGGAAACTGGATAACAATTGCAGTTGCTATGGATCTCGCTGTGGAATCAGTGGAGTCAAGGGCAGTTTGTAGTGCTGTTCTGGTGATAAGCTGGCCCTTGGTGATGAGTGCTTTGTACTGATCCTATTTGTCATCTGGAATAAAGTTTATAAATTTCTGAGAGACTTGAGTAATTATTGTGATTGTACTTTTCCAGTAGGGCCTCTTAGTTGGCAATTCTCAATTGTAAGGTCACAGAATACTGAATACTTCGAGCCGTTTCCAGTCTTTATCATATGGGGCATTTCTACAGTAGTATTGCTTACCCCGTTTGTTCACTGCATTGATAACCAGTGAATTCAGCGTTAGATGTGAGAAAAGGAATTCAGTGCCCTAGGCTGGCATGTAATACTTATCAGACCTTTGACAGGTAGGTGGAATCATTGCTGGGGTTTTCCAAAGCAACTTCATGGGATTCACAATCACATCATTCATGGGAGGGGCAATTTTGGATGAAGTGGACATGTGTAGTATGTCCACTAGCATGTGGTGAGATTCCTGGACCTCTTCCAGAGAGATGTCTAGGGAAGTGGCCACTCTCTTGTAGAGATCCCAAAACTGCCTGAAATCGTCCACTGTAGTGGGAGGTGGAGTCATAATTATGTCATCCAGTGAGGAAGATGAAAAATGAATGTCAGCTGGTTTGTCTGGATCCGAGAATTGCTCCTGTTCTTCAGCCTCTTGTTTGGAACTGGCAGAAGGTGCTTTTGATGGCAATATGGGTGACTGAGGTGCACCAGGTGTGGGCAGAGTGGTGGGTATTCTGTTGTTGTGGATATAGAGCCCATGGCTGCCAGAATGGCCATTATGGTTGGAAGGGCATTGTGAGCATCCAGGGTTGGCCACACCAGGGTTGGTTTGTAAAGTCTGCAGGGAAGACCAGGCATGATGGGGCCTGTGTGGCAGGAGTAGCCACAGGAGAAGAAAGCTGTGGTGAGTGTTCTGTGTTGTCCTCTCCGTCGTCCCCCCCATTAGAGAATTACGTTGAAATCTGTGGAGAGCTGGGTTGGCTAAGTACCATGTGTATCATCGTTGCCGAGGAGAGAAGACTGCAGTATCAATGAGAGAGATAATTCTGTGTAACACAGGAACTGCTGTGACATAACCAGTCTCAATACCAGTGGGATGGTGGAGGTTGGCACCATGTGCTGGAGTGGCAGCATTAGTGCTGGGATATTTGGTATCGATGGCTTGTTTGCTGTTGCTGGTGCTGTGGCATGGGGTTTCACTTTCCCCTTAAAGCCTGTGGCACAGTTTGACTGCTTAGGAGCTCTGGGTTTCTTAGTACCCTTGGTATCGGAGGGACCTGGTCTGTCGGCTGTTGATTAGGCCGGTGCAGTTGGTAGTGGAAGCGTTTGGCTGCTGTTGGAGCGCCTTTTCTTGGCTGACTCTGGAATCAGGGAAGTGGTGCCCCGTTTCTTAGCTGCCTTCTTGGCAGGTTGTTCAGGATCTTTTTCCCTGAAAGATGGGCCTTTTTCTGAGGCGGCAGTCAGTGATTCTGGCCAGGAGGGGTTCTTACTTCAGGCTCAGATGCCGGGCAAAAAGATTTCTCCATGAGGAAAAGCTTTAGCTGTAAATCTCTGGCCTTTCTCGTGCAGGCTTTCAAGCTGTGACAGCGCGTGCACTTTTGTGGTATGTGTCCCTCACTGAGATATCAAACACACTGAGAGTGTCCGTCTGAGATGCGTATAGAAAGCTGACAGGTAGTGCCATGTTTGAAGCCTGGGGAGTCAGGCATGCTCCTGAGGGAGCATATTCTCTCAGTGTGTGGAGAGGTAGAAGACTATAGTGCTGCTGCGAACAGGGAGAACAGAAACTTATGGTTCTATAAGGGAAAAAAAATTGTTTTTAAAGGATGGGGATAAGGTAGGAAGGGAAATGTTCTTTGTAAGTGTGTTGTATTCTAACTAACTACTGCTAAAGGCAGTGGTGCATGTAAAATCCATGTCTTATCGGTAAGGGGGGCATGTGACCTCTCCCCATGACCCTCCATGTGACTTCTCACCACCCTGCCCCCAGCCTAGGTCACCCATACTCTCCCAATCCCCTCCCCACATCTATTCCATGTTACCTCAGGCGGGGCCTGGGCTCTGTCTTCCTCCTGTTGCACCGACAGGGCTGGTGGGGGTGAGGCTGGGGGCCAATGGTTCAGCAGCCGGAGGAGCTGCCGGTGTTCTTCTCCTTTCCCTGCTGCTGCCCCTCCCAGCTGGGGAAAGGAGTAGAACCCTCAGCCCTCTCCTCCAGCATGGCAGCTGCTGTGTTTTTCCGGTACACTGGACCGGCTATAAATAGCTTGCTGGTACGGCGTACCAGAGTGTGCTGGACTGCTTGCACTGCTGACTAAAGGGAAAGGGATTATTTCTAGCTGCAAGGCGCTGCTGAATGCTCCGAGCCAAGCCAATGGCAGCAGAGAAAGAAATGGGCAGGACGGGTTGGTCGCACAGCGCCAGTTAACTGCCTGAAGTGGCTGAGACCGGGACTGCACATCTGCTGCCCAACTAGGGCACTGCTACCATAAATCTCTGGCTACAAGCGCAGCGACACAACGACACCTAAAGTGGAGCACTCACAGGGACACCACTCGAAGAAGAACCTCTGATGTAAAGTATCACATGTAAACTGGTGAGACACTTGTCCCAAAAATCATTGCATGATAGATGTATAGATGTGTACAAAGAGTTATAGGAGTGTGCTGGAAATATGTTCTTGAACTGTGTTTGGGAGGAAGCACATAAGCCCCAGCTTGCCCTGCATAAAGGAATGTGCATTTACTTGTCTGACCAGCTTGATCACCAACAGAGGACAATGAAAATGCATTTACACATAAGGTGAACAAAGCCATCAAGCTATCAAGCAGAGGAGAAGACTGCTAAACCATCACACCAGGGGACAGAATCTGTATTTTTGAAATAGAGACAATAGATTTTGGGTAATATAAGCAGTGCAAAGAGACATTTCAGTTATCCTTCACTTAGGGGATGAAAGCATACAGCACCCTTTTAGCCTATAAAAGCTGAATCTTCTTGGCCAGGAAGGCAAGAGTTGCTGGAGACTTAATGTAACTGGGAAACCTGCTTACACAAAGATTGTAACTTGCTGAAATTAAGTTTTAGTGACTAGAAAGTGTATTTTGTTTTGTTTGTCTTCTATTCATGCTTCTTAGTATCACATTAAATCTCTGTTCCAGAGAGAGAACACAGGGACTCACAATTCTGGATACCCCCATGCAGAATGTCACAGCATTATTCCTTCATTTTTTACATTTTCATTGCCTCATCTCCCTTTCCTCCCTCCCTCTGCTCTTCTTTCCTATTTAAAAATAGAGCCCATCCCATCTGCGCATTTAGAGAAAAGGCAATAATTTTTGATTCCTTGCTTTTAATTTAAAATGTTAGAAAATAAATTCAAAAAAATTTAGAATGGCAGTATGAATTACACATTTCATGTCAAATCAGTGTCCTATGCTAGGTAGGAAAAAAAAGTTTGAGGCACATCCACTTTTCCATTCTTCAGCTTGTTGAGCTAAACATGGACGACCATATGGAGTACTTTGTTTACCTGAATAGGGATGTCCTTTCTATCCTCTTGAGAGATCTCTGTAAAACTTTCATGGAGATCCTCTGCTGAACATTTATAGGGATGGTAGCCTTGTTTCCTCCTCTGCAAGAGAAGACTTTCCGATGCCACTCTGCGATGAGTTCCACTGGCGCCAGTGCAATAGACAGGTTGGCAGCACACAGGCCCAGACAGCTTCAGGATGCTTTCAGCAGTTGGTTCTCTGCAGTCTGTCAGGAGTGAAATATCAGCAAAAATCACCACTACCTGTGAAAATATTAGCAATATTCACTGCAAATTCCTTAGAGAGACCACCATCTAAACCTTGCAAATTGCCACTGCCCATCCACCTGCTGGCTTGAGCTGCAGAGAGGTACTATAGCAATGTGCTCCAAAGCTAAAGTGAATTTAGCATTTCTTATTAAAGGTATTTGTGTAAATAACGTAAGGGAATTTTGAGACTTATCTTTCCCTTTCCATTGTTACTATAAATCTAATGGTATAGCTGTGTGTTTCAATCAGCTGTCTCAGGCATAGTGCCCTTGAGAGGTGCCCCCACCACACCTACCAAACATCTGACCCTGATCAAGTGGAGAAAGAAGTGAACCAAGAAGAATATATTCAGTGAGACCCACCAGACCTCTCTAGGTGCTGATTGACAATACACGCCTTGTAGGGGCCACGTCTATGACCACGGAGGACCAAGTTTGGAGAAAGCAATTGCTGCAGGAGAGGGAAATGGACTGAAAAGTGAAGTGGGAAGTGCACCAGGGCATCCTGGGTTTGCTCAGGCAACACACTCTTCACTCTTTTCACCCTTTTCACTCAACACACTTTTCACCCTTACCTCAGGGTTCTCCGTCTGTCCCTCCGTCTGCTTGATCAGGGTCTCTCCCAGGCCTCCTGACCTGGAGAGTCTTAACAGCCTTCCAGTCCTTCCTTACTCTTCTGGTCCCAGCCAGCAACTGGTCTGCTCAGCCCCTGCAGCTCCTTTTAACTGAGCCTGCTGCGCTCTGATTGGCTGCTTCCCTGCAGACTCTGTAAGCAGGCTCGGAGGACCCACCTTTACTGCTCCTTTTCTGGGGTGGGGTGTAGTAGAACTGCAAAGTTTCCAGCAGGAGGCTTCAAAGGGCCTGGTACACCCTGTCACAAGCCCCCATCATATAAGTTAAAGGAATCACTGTTATCTACCACTTAATAATAGTCTTGTATCCTGACTGGAATCTGCCACTAGCAAGAAACATGCTCACGTGGACTGAGTCGATGTATTTAATTACATTCCCTACTTTGTCATTGGCTCTCTTCCATAGGTAGCAGAGCATTTGAAATTCATGGCAAAAATTAATCTTTGCCTTAGTTTGCCAGTCACATTAGTATTAGCTTCCTCTTCTCAGGAGCCTTATCAGACACTGCCATATGTTGGAGGATTACAAGGGGCAGCAACTAGGGAGCTTTCCTCAGAGTAGAAAGGCTGCATCTGGGGTGTCTGGTAATGCTCTGCAATATTAGGTGGTCCCTCCAGTTGCTAACAAATATACCACAATTCAAACGTTTGCATTGAATAAAATCAGGTACTGCACATGCTGCTGGATAATGCGCAAGGTATTTACAAGGGTCAAAACTGCAGCGGAGATCTGAGCGGGCTCCATGATTGCTGTGCTATGGCGCCTGCACAGGTAATCCTGGAAAAAGGGTGCGAAACATAGGCGGCTTGTTCTGTTCAAGATGGCCGATAAAAGGTGGTAAATGGTTGTCTCCTGTAGCTTTCAGGAAGATCACTAGAGTTGTAAGAGTGGGACAGCAGAGTTTGTGGCGCAAGTGTGAGCAGAGTTTGCAGCGGAAGCTGTGTGGCTCAGTTCACGATGGCCGAAAAACGGCAGGGAATTGTTGCTGTCTGTAGCTTCCACGGGAGCCCAGGACAGACAACATGGAAAAATTAGCTAGCGATGCAAGAGCGGGAGAACAGAGTTTGTGGCAGAGGCTATGCTGCTCGGTCATGGTAGCCAAAAAAAAGGTGGGAAATGGTTAGATAAAAAAGAGTAGATAGAAAGACGAGAGGACATGCGATGTGGATTCATAGTACCAGGAGACAGGCGGTGCACCATACTGCGCTGTCTGCTGGCAGCATGGCATCTGCCATAGCTTTCACAGAGGGAGGAGCGAGTGATGGCACACACCAGAAATCATGCACTGGGAGCTTAACCCACAATTCCAATGGGTGACGGGGACCGCGAAACTGTGGGATAGCTTCCTACAGTGCACCGCTCCGACATTCGATGCTAGCCTCAGTACTGTGGATGCACTCCGCCGAATTCACGCACTTTAGTGAAGACACACAACACCGAATGTATAAAATCACTTCTGAAAATTCAAATAGAATAAGTCTGAATTAATTTTGTACTGTAGACGTACCCTTAGTGTAGAGGTAGATGCAATAGGCAAAATATCCAAAGATAGCCTCTGATTCAAATGCTGACATTTGAAATAAGTAGCACTTATCTGTGCCAAAAAGTGCTGCTGTGGGGCTCATTGTCTCCTCCATTTCCACCTCTATCTCTGTCTTGACCTTAAGAAGAAAACAGTACCTGCTGTTCAAAGCATTCTTTTTGGTAAATGCTGTCTCCCTTTCATCCTGTCTTCTCCTATCAGTTTACTTAGTAGTCAGTCCCTATCTAACACATACTGCACCCAAAGAAGATCTAATATGGGACAGCATAGCATCATGATATTGTGATGATAGATTATAAATATATGTGAGAGCAAAGAAACTTAAAGAAAAAAGGGTCAAAAGAAACACTATGCTGCAGAAATGTTTAAATGATGTGGGATTAATTCCTTAAGCATGAATAATACTCCCTCTAGACTGATTCATCATTCCTTACTTTCACTCAAATATTTTTTCATTCTTAATATAAATAATTTAAAAGCACAGGCCCTATATCTGTTTTGTGTTGTAAAGAAGCAAATTTGGGTTTAAAAGGATAGATTCCTATAGTAATAAGGGAATTTTTACAACAAAGCAATAAAAGCATATTGAGAACATGGACATAACTTAGTAATATCATGCTAATACTGGAAGACTTCAGCCACTCCATGATTTTTATATTGGTAACAATCAGTATTTACCAGCATTTGACTGGCATGACTTTTGAAAGATGCTTTATGCATACTGGGTGTCATCCAGTAGCCACTGAAGTCAACGGAGAGACTGACTTCAGTAGATTTTGCATCAGGCCCATTATTTATTGGGAATGCACTGGGCGAATGGAAGCTTGAATGGAGTTGTTAACTATAATTTGATTCACTTTAAATATTTGACTGCATCATAGCTTGTTTTTTTTTTTAAATATTACAGCTATATTTCTTCTCTCATTTTTGCAACCCAGTTTTCTGAGCTGCTCGTTTCAGCACTCCGCTACATAAATGAAAATACCAAAGCTCACAATCAAAATAACGTTTTAGTCTGTAAGAAAATAATTTTTTAAGATTAATTTGAGCTTTATTTTACTGCATCACTCTCATCCTTCACTTTGCAAGGTTCCTAAATCAGGATATTTATTACCACGTAATAGCTCGCTGTTAAGAATTATTTTTTCTCTGAGCCTAGAGCAATTCTCTGTGTATGTGTGTGCACAAAGGAAAATTGGACATTTTCTGCACAACACAAGCTACGGATTTTATTTCTAACCCTCAAAAGAATTAAGTGAACATCAGAGTCCCCCAGAGCTAGCATACAAATCTCTTCAAAATGCATTTGAGGGGAAAGGTACCTATCTTTAATATTAATAGGCTACAGTTTGGATCTCTGGAAGGATTTTTACAGGCTTGTTCCCTTAAAAAATGTTTGAATCTTTCAAAATAAAGTATTATGAAAACAAAATTGTTACTAAGAAGACAGTGCATATTTCTTAATTCTTTAAAATCTAATAATCATCAATGCTTCACATCTTACTATTTTTATTATACCAAACCCCCAAGAAAAGATGTTGCATGAAATATGAGCATGTAGGGTTTCAAACCCAAGGTAAGTTTTGAAAACATCAAGTAGAACGTTTGGGGTCGAATGCCTTTGGCAAAACATGAGTTCCATTAATTTTACATGTGATATGTATTAAAGGTATTTCATTGTTAGTGTTTGCTTCTGAGCTCACCATAGTTCTGGACTTGTTCTAAATAGCCATGGAACGTTCAAGTTTAGAAATTACTTCTTAAGCAGAATTCTCAAAAGTAATTGTTGCAAAATATAATAAGGCAGAGAAGTATTTTGTATTCTTGCATGAGGGAAAACTCCAAAATGTAGATACATCAGTATGGAAGGAGGGCAACCCTTTGTAATCTAGAGGCACCTCCCCTAAGGGTAAGAGGCACAAGTGGTTGAACTAACTACCCTATCAGTCAGTGGCATCTCTACTGAGAGTACAAACATGGTTGTCAGTGCCAGTTATGGAGGAAGGTCTCTCTAGTTCCACATCATAGAACTAGACAGACCACCAAATTAATTTCATATAGACCACCATTTTGTGTACCTTGACTGAACCCTGCCCCCACCCTTGGGTAAAATGAAGCCAATCACATCATATTTAACTCTACCATGTATTCTTAAAGACCTCGCATCTTCATTTATATATCTTCTGTGAACCACTTCCAGCTATTCCACTGTTTCCTCCCCAGAGGGGCACATGCCACACTCAGGGAAACTCTAATATAACCTAAGCAATGGATTACCACTTTCAAACAGTACTCATATGGACTAGTGTGGGGAACATGGGAGATTTCTGCATTATTTTTATGAAAAATTCTGTTTCTCAGTTTATCTGTTTAATCTTGCACTACTATCTGACCTCAGGGGATTAATTTCTTTCCAGAGACACTCCTTGGGAGCAGGAAATAGGCCAGTGATGACCAAACTGTGGCTCTTTTAGCACTGAAGTGCAGTTCGAGGAGAAGCCTCCCATGTCCTGCCCTCATTCTCCATCTACCAGACTGGGGGGGGGGAGCTCTGGACCTCTGCCTTACAGCGGGATAGAGGGATAGGGGTTTCTGCCCAGCAGGGGAGAGGGTCTTGGGGCTTCTGCCCAGATTGAAGCAAGAGGGGGTCTCAGAGCTTCAGCCCTGCAGGACACAATTGCCAGGACTTGGGGCTTCAGCAGGAATGGAGCTGAAGCCCTGAGAGCCTCGGCAGGTGCCTCCTGCAGGGCTGAAGCCCTGAGCCCTAGCAGATGCACCCTGGCTCTCAGACTTCTGAAGATTGTCGTATGCGGCTCAGAGGGTCAGTAAGTTTGGCCATTCTTGGAATAGGCAATTAATGAACTGGTGTATTTGTGTCACTTAGGCTATGTCTACACTACGAACTTGGGGTGTGATTCCTCTTCTCACATACACATACTTGCACCAGTTTCCATCAAGCTGGCATGAGCATAAATAGCAGCATAGCCACAGAATCATGGGTGATGACAGCAGAGGTACAGCTTACCTATGCTGAGTACATATTCACCAGTTTCAGGAGGGTACATATTTGGCACAGTTAAGCTGTATCTTCACTGCCACTCCCAGTGCTACTGCAGCTATGCTGCTATTTATACTCATGGTAGCTTGATGACAGCTAGTTGAACTGTGTGTACGCAAGCAGGGGAATCACACCCCTAGCTTATAGCATACATGTAGCTTTAGACATGTGTGGGCAGGGTGAATGGATTATCAAGACTCTGACATCTGAACATGTCTACCTGGGTGTGATGGGGAGTCCACCCCACACCAGACCGGAAGGGGTAAATTAGGCCAGTTAACCTACAGGCTGTACCTGGAGGAAAGACAGGGAGCCCTAAGGCCTAACTGGCTGATGAAGTGCAGCTAGGGGAGGAGCTGGGCCAGGTTTATGAAGCCAAGAAGCTGGCAAATGAAAGGGGTTGCAGGTAAGCAGTCTGCAGTCACTTGCTGTGAGCAGGGAGGTGTGTTTGAGGCTGCAGAGAAATAGGTTGCAGTCATTCCCTGGAAGAAGAGAGGTGTGGTTGGGGCTACAGAGGCAGTAGCCTACAGTTACTCCCTGGGAGGAGGGAGTTTGTTTTGGCAAACCCAGAGGAACAGGGAGAGCCAGGAGCTACAGAAGAGGCTCGGGGGAAGGCAGCAAGGTTCAGGAGGGAATAGGTCTTGGCTGCTGACTAGAGGGTCCTTGGGCTGGAACCCAGAGGAGAGGGTGTGCTCGGGTTCCCCTGCCAGCCACTGAGGAAGTGGCACCATAGGACAGTGAATGAGAAGACTTCTGAAGAAAGACCTTGATTCCCAGGAAGGGGAAACACACATAATGACCTGGTCATAGGGCCAAGTCATGAAGAAGGAGCAGCCAGGGTCACAGAGAGTGAGACTATGCAGTGAGTGGACCCCATGACGTGGATAATACAATTCTTATGCTGAAGAAGATGGTCAAGCCAAGAAAATTCCTTTTGCCAGGAAGGCTGATAACCAAGTAACAGATCATCTGATGGGGGACTATGATTACCAGACACATATGATCTGGGGGCCCATGACAAAGGCAACATGCATATGATAAAAGGGCAGGAGCAGCTCTAGTCTCTCTGTCTCTCTGGCCATTTCTCACTGGTATTACAATTCTTCACCACATTCCTGTCCAACTTAGGCTTCTTAAAAGTAGTTAATTTTTCACTGATAAAGAATCCTAGATGTGGTTGTTTTTTTTTAAATAAGCATCCTAAACATGTCATCTTGTCTCCACTGATAAGGACAAATGCAATTGTCACCACCAGTACTACTTCTAGCACCCTTTCTGATGAAGACACTGCTCCTTTTATGATGCATGACTTTCCTCCCACTCCTCATCTGAAAACAAAACTCAATAAAGTGATCCTGTTCTGAACATAACCTTTCATTTCAGTAGCACTGTTGGCTCTGATGCTTTCAAAAATGTAAAGGTAAAGCTGGATCTAAGCCTGGAATATTAACCTTTTTCCCCCTAGTCTTTGTTAAATGTCTCTTCAGTCTCAAGTTGAAGATGTAAACATCAGCAATCCTGTGACCTTTCAAGACATTATTCACCTAGGCATAGTGAGTGGTTAAAAAAGAGTGTTGCAGTTCTAATCAGTAAGCTAGTTATTATGGAATACAAGCTACCCTAGGGGCCTGGTGACACTCACTGACCTTAACAACTTCAATGAGAATATAAAGTTTTTAAATGACTAGGAGATGGACTACTAAGCATGTAGGCTGCTGAAGACTGACACTGCTAATGTTAGTTGTGGGGGGAAATGTATAATAATTTTGAAGATGGGGACACTTGATTTGTTTTTCTGGTTTTCACATTAAAGAAATAAAATAAGTTTTCATCCTTGGTTTCACTCAACTCTATTTGCTTTAATGTAATTGTCAGTTCGGATCCACTGATGTTGAAAATTGCATTTGTCCTGATCAGAAGAGGTAGTCTAAAAAAATAAAAATAAAAATGAGAATTTCAAAAGACATACAGCTTTAATCCAAATAAACTCAGTTTATCATCTTTAAACTGATACATCTTTTAAATCCTCAGGAAAGGCGATAATGTATTTTTAGATGTACTGAACTGGTTGTTTATAAAAGAATATATTATACAAACCACAGAAGCTTAGGAAGTTTGTTTGCTTGGAATACTACATTTGTCCTACAGTACAGAAGATGCTAGAGGCCCAGAACTTTATGGTACCTGTTCAAGCATGGGCCTCTTCCTATCCACCAGAGAAGAGTGGACACGAAACCACATACCTGCCAAGGTGATGTAAAGTCTGTTCCACCACTATAACTCCTGCAACATTATTATAATTTTTATTGTAGTAGTCCTGGTCAGGGACCAAGAATCCAATGTGCTAGGAGCATTAAAAAAAGAGTCAATTTCTGACTGTCACAAATGACTTTATACTTCAACAGATATGGGTGAGAAGTTCAGGAGGAGGATAAATATGAATGGCATTTTTTCCATTGTTCCATCTGTCTACTGATTTGCTTGGCTACAAATATACATGATACTTCAGAGGTAAATGTTTTGTGTGTTGCAATATTGTTTCCTTATCTTGTATCTGTTATTATTCATGTGGTTATTTAAACAGCTTGTACTGTGTCAACAGTTCAGTTTTATTTTTAATAAAATATAAGCTACTAAAAATGCAATGCTTCCTGTAGGGGGAGCTACTCAAATATCCATATTAAGTCAAATCCTATAGGGCTTTAGTAACTCCTGTGATTTGTTTATGGTTGAATTCATATTATGGAAATGAATGTCATTACATTTTTTCCAAGTCATACTGAGTTCCACTTGCAATAAAAAAAAATTTCCTAAGGCTAAATCAGTTACTCTATTAAGGTAGTTCAAGTGGAAAAATAAATTGCTTAGATGTAAGCAAAATAAACTCATTCTTTAGCTGACTTGCAGAAGGTTTGTTGATCCTTGTTTTGCATAAATATTGTTTAGCAAAATGATTGCCCCATATACCCATTTTATCTTCAAGAGAATGCCCCCATTTGTCCTTAGGATAGATTCAGTTGCAAACAGTCATGTGAAAAATTCATGCACTGTCAGCTGACCACTAGGTATAACAACAGCTCTCCTTTTGTTAAAGGATCTCAAACTTTACATGTCTTCAATAAATCATGTCAAAAGCTTATTAAGATGGAAAATAAGGATTTCTCCCTGGGCTCTTTTGCCATCACTCTTAAATAGTGACAGGTTTCAGAATGGTAACTTAAATAGTGGTAACTTGTTTCTTGCATTTAATTAATTGTTAACAATTGTACATCAAAGATGAAATGGATGCAGAGTGAGCATTGTGCAGAAGGAATCATCACTGTAAATGGGAAAAAAATCGAGGAGGTTGACAAATATATTTACCTAGGTCAGAAGCTAAGCAGAGACAAAAAGCAACCACTGGGCAAACTGAAAATGCACTGGGCCGATCCCATGACAAAACTCTTTGGCCAGAAATTGAATGAATGTGCTCGCAACAAAATGGTGTGGTGTTGACTTGCATTCATGGAGGGGTAGACGAGGACAAGTTGGACAAAGGACAAATTGTTCACAAACATTTTACATGAGTATTTATGAAATCTATGGCGTGAAATAACTCTCTCAGCCTAGACTAATTATTTACATTTAATTTGACTGGAATACATAGGTTTCATTATCTTAAACTGAGAGATGCATGACAGTCTATGTGTGGGAAGATCTTGAAATTAAAACCTGTATCTTCAGTTGATGACTTCCTCTATAGTAATTTAAGGCACAGCAGGTATACTCTATCACAAGATGTCTTGTATCTCCCTGGGAAAAAAGTAATGAAGGCTACTAACCATGGATTGGAGATTCAGAGTTAAGCTGATTCAGAATAAGCATTTTTCATTATCATCCCATCTATTTTGGCACTTTCCAACCTGGAAGGCCAGTGGAACTTTCCATTCCTGAGAGCACTCACAAAAATGTACAGCTCACTGTTTGGAAACCACACAGTTAGTTTCTGTGTAACATCGTTCATTCAAGAATTATCAAGAAAAGCCTTCACTGTCTGTTTAAAATCCAGGATGTCACACAAAAGTACTGTGGAAAATAAGGAGAGACAAGAACGGCAAACTAGGTAAGAATGAGTTAAGCTGTGGGTAAAAGCTAAGACCAGGTGAGGAGGCCGCAGAGAGAAAATTTAGCCATTTTCATGAGGGACAATGAAACAAAAGATTAACTCTGCAGCAGGAAAACTATTTATTTACTTTGGAAGGTTTGCATTTTATCAGTGATTAACAAAGCTGATTTGCTTATGTGTAAACTGATTTAAATCAATGTCCACAAGCCAAATTCTGATATCCTTTCTCACATTAAATAGCACCATGCACCACAATTACTGCTACTGAATCAAATAGGACTACTCATGGAGTAAGTGCTGCTCATATGAGTAAGGATACCAGAATCTTTCCCTACACTGTTTGAACTATCAAATCTGTTGATTTCCTCAAATGATCACATCCTCATTTGTATTTTACAGTACCTAGTCCTACTGGACCCGATCATGACTGGGGCCTCTAGACACTATCATAATATAAATACACCTCTACCCCGATATAACGCAACCCGAATTCGGATATAACGCAGTAAAGCAGTGCTCCGGGGGGGGGGGGGGGGCTGCGTGCTACAGCGGATCAAAGCAAGTTCGATATCACGCGGTTTCACTTATAACACGGTAAGATTTTTGGGCTCCTGAGGACAGCGTTATATCGGAGTAGAGGTGTATTAAATAAAAAATGCGTGAATGTTCCATTTTATTTACAAATAGAAATGATATCAAATATAACAGCAAAAAGTTGTGAATATGCTTTTAAATTAATCATAGCTATCCTTCATTTCTGGTAAAACTTGCTAGCTTTACTTTGTGTAAGGAAAAAAGGAAATGGCGCACACACAACCCCTGATAATTGTCGTTAAATATAACAAATACTCTAAGCTGGAGGACTTTTAGGCTTGATTCTCAAGGAATTCAAAAGTTGTGAGGAGTTATTTGAAATGTTTATGCACAGCTACCACTTATATTTACACACCTAAATACAAGATAAAAGCATTTTCAGAAGTAGTAATAGCTACAGACTGTGCATAGAGGCTATTTATTTCAGATTTGGGGGATGTTGTTTTTTGAATGACTAAAGGACAAAATGGAAAATAATCTTACTAAAAACTAGGGGTTTTTAAGATTTTGTGGTTTTCCTCTCCCTTTCTTCAGGGATGATGTTGTTAAGCAGCATCTATATTTCAACATATTTCTAAATCACCAGGCCTGCAGTCACATGGCTATGGCTGTTGTACTGTCAAAACTCACAAACCAAGAACTATGAACTAAGGCCTCCATCCTGTAATCTCTAACCTTTACTCAAAGTTAAGGACATGCTTAAGTGTTTGCAGTAGTGGGGCTTAAGGTAACCTTTGTGAGCTATAACTTTAAGCAATTATTTGTCTGGCAAATCAAACAGGTGAGTTTGCTGATGCTGCTGAAAAAGCATCACAGAGCTCTTCCACAATTAGGTTGTCTATTATGGTTTCTCTGCCAATTTGAGCCCAGCATTGTTTTTTACTGAATTTTCCTAATGTTTGAGTCACATTCAAAAACAAAAAATAGTTAATCCCAATATTGTTCAAAAATTTTTGGAGCACTCATATATTCCCAAAAAATTACAAAGCAGAACTCTACAAAAACAATAATAGCACTCTCTGTGATGCTCCATACCTTGGGAGAACACTCTGCACCCCCATGTTTATCCTTATGATTGTATGGTATCCAGTGCAGAGTTTGTCATGTTGGGTGTCTTCGGAAGGCTCATGATGCACTGAACATTGTTGTTATAGTAATGTTATAAATTGTAATTTCATGTATATAAGTATGTGGCTGAAAATGTGTCTTCATGGCTTAAAACAAGCCCATGCAAAACTCTCCAAGAGCAGAGGGGCAGTTCACACCTCATCAGGGCATATATGGGACAAACCCAGCCCAATTCATAGGAACAAAAGACACTAACTAGGCAGCAACAAAGGATCAGTTGGACTCTTGAGTGAGTCGCCCCCCTTCCCTTGGTCAGTTTGGGACTACGATGAGGTAATGCTTACCTGACTCTGAAGAGAGGAGGCAAAGCCAAGAGGGAAGAAAGGACATGATAAAAGAGAGAGATGCTTGCCATGCTCTCTCTCTCTTCCATCTCCAGACACCACCACCAAGCGACTGAAGCACTGATCAAAGGGGAGAACCAGGCTGAAGGGCAACCAGCCAGGCTGTGGTGAGAAGCATCTAAGTTGTTAAGATCAACTTAGAATCCATTTTGCTTTTATTTCATTTGACCAAATCTGACTTCTTGTGCTTTTCATCAGACTCCCCTTGGATAACAAGCCTGGTACATATCAATTTCTTTGTTAAATTGACAAACTCATGTTAGCTTGCAGCATCCAGTGGGCATTACTGGACACTGCAAGACCGAGGTTCCTAGGGTTGCTTCTGGGACCGGAGATATTGGCTAGTGTCATTCGGTTGCACAATCCAAGCAGCGGCTGGCCAAAAGTGCTCACTCACGTAGCTGGGAGCAGCTTACACGCTAGAGGCTGTGTGTGAACAGCCACACTCCCCTCTGGACATGAATCTACATCAAATATACTTTCACTTCATAAACTACTATGCATGGATATGAGTCAACAGTGTGCCCTTGCTTTCAAGAAGTCTAATGGCATTTTGGACTGTATAAGGAGGGGCACTGCCAGCAGATCGAGGGATGTGATCATTCCCCTCTATTTGACATTGGTGAGGCCTCATCTGGAGTCCTGTGTCCAGTTTTGGGCCCCACACTACAAGAAGGATGTGGAAAAATTGGAAAGAGTCCAGCAGAGGGCAACAAAAATGATTAGGGTGCTGGAGCACATGACTTATGAGGAGAGGCTGAGGGAACTGGGATTGTTTAGTCTACAGAAGAGAAGAATGAGGTGGGGATTTGCTAGCTGCTTCTAACTACCTGAAAGGGGGTTCCAAAGAGGATGGATCTAGACTGTTCTGTGTGGTAGCAGATGACAGAACAAGGAGTAATGGTCTCAAGTTGCAGTGGGGGAGATTTAGGTTGGATATTAGGAAAAACTTTCACCAGAAGGGTGGTGGAGCACTGGAATGGGTTACCTAGGGAGGTGCTGGAATCTCCTTCCTTAGAGGTTTTTAAGGTCAGGCTTGACAAAGCCCTGGCTGGGATGATTTAGTTGGGAATTGGTCCTGCTGACCTCCTGAGATCTCTTCCAACCCTGATATTCTATGATTACAGGTAAAAGAATGAATAATGAACTCATAGAAGTTATTCAGCCACAGAGCTCCAAAAGCCTTGAATAGTCAAGAGTCCTTCTGACATTATATAATCCTGAGAGGTGTATATTCCAAACAGTGAGAGCGACCATGACAGAGTCTATATATATATATATATATATATATATATATTTCTTGAAGACTGATCTATGGTTTCTGGGCATGAAGACCATATGGAAGGAACCATTTTGGAAATGAGAGAGGGGTTCTGTTTGTTTTTTTTAAACAAATATTCATTTTTCAATGCCTGGGGGAGTAGAGGATGGGGGAGGGAAACAGGGTGTTCCTCAAGTTTGTTCCATTGGTTAGTATTTCTGAGTCATCTCAGGATGCTCTAGTCTCTTCTGCACAACAGTCAGAAAAACATTCACTGTTTTAATCTTAAATAATGTACTAATAATGTTGAATATAAAAAAATGTAGTGCCATGCTTTTGCTTCCATCTGTGCCTTTGTCAGTCGAGAACTTGTGGCTTGACTGGGGACACATTTATTATCAGAAACATTTAGCTCACAGAATGACTGACAACAACAGAATTTCCTAAGCAGGTGAACGCCTTCGCTTGTTTGTTTTTAAATAGTTTGGTTGGCCTGTGACTACACAGCAGGAATACTGTTCCCTTTAGCACGACCAAACGCTGGCTGTCAGGTTGAGGCAGTTCAGAGAGCATGTCATGTAAGTGACTTGAGCTAATTTATAAACTTGCACTTACAATCATTCAGCTAATGGTCAACACACCATGCCCCAAACATGGTGAGCGGGGAACAGGGCCACCCAGAGGATTCAGGGGGCCTGGGGCAAAGCGGGGGAGCGGACATAAAAAAAGGTGCCACCCACTGCGGTGCTTGTACTCACTGGGTGGCGCGTCCTTCACTCGTTCCGGGTCTTCGCAGGGCTGAAGGACCCGCTGCCGAAGACCCGGAGCGAGTGAAGGGCCCGCCTCCGAAGTGCTGCCGAACACCTGCAGTGAGTGAAGGGCCCGCCCCCTGAAGACCCAGACCGCTGTTGGGTGACTAAATATTAAAAAGGTGCCTGTAGCCAGGGCAGGGATTCTCAGCCAGGGCTCACGGGGCCTGGGGCAAATTGCCCCACTTGCCACACACACCAAGCGGCCCTGGGGGGGAAGGGGGCATGATGGAACTGCATGAAGCACGGCAAGTTATGCGCAAGCTGCCTGGGGCAGCTGAAGTGGATGCTGGGTAGGCATTGGGCTGCTCGGGGGAGTCACTGACAATTGTCTGTGGCTGGTGGCTGCTGAGGGACAGCGGGGCTCCGTGGGTAGGTGCACTGCAGTTGGGGGGCACTGGCAGTTAGCGTGCAGGGGCCGTAGTGCGGGTAGGGGAGCGACTGCCCCATGCTGGCGGGCTTGGGAGAAGCCTTGCACCGCTATGCCTCCTACCTGAGGCGGCTGCTATCACCACACCACCATCCTCTGGACGCTGCGGGCCTTGGCCCCGGGAGCGGCACTAGCGAAGGCAGCGGGCGCCCAGCTACGTGCTCCGCTGTAGCCACAATGCCTTCAAGCGGCCAGAAGGCCAACGCACAGCTCAGCCCAGCCCTGGCCGCAGTTTACCCGATGCTGGAGACCGAGCATCAGGCCGGCTGTGAGATGAGTGACGTTTAGCAGCCCCGCCAAAACGGCTTCCAGAACTCAAATTCATCTGTCTGCTACATCGGGTCTCAACTCCCGAGTGTCTGAAGTTCTGTGCGTGCGTATACACAGTCAAATGCCTTAATCTGCACCTGCAACTTTGGCTATTTGCACGAGCAATTTGCCTGTTAGATGCATAATTTGTCCTTTCCACATACAATTACTTGTTTGGCATATACACTTGTGATAATTATACAGACAAATTAGATATACCACTGGATAGCGTTTTTACACATGCACAGTTTACAGAATCCTCAGCTCATTCATTTCTTAGCAAACTCAGTACTCATTTTTTCCTTCTAATACCAACAGCACCAGGAAAAAGGTGTGCCACCCCCACCCAAGAAACTGGAAAATCTAGCTTCTATAGACAGGCATAGAAGATTCTGCGATTCCAGTTCTCTACTCCTTCCAGCTAGAAGCAACAGAAAAAAGGGAAAGATATTGCCATCATAAAGAAGTAATGCAATGTTTTTAAGGTAATAAAATAACTTCCTTCCACCAATAACACCCTCAACAGGAAGAAAAAGTTACCAAGATCTGTGTGCAGTAGCCATTGTTAGGTAAAGTTGTGGTGCAGGGCTATAAAGACAAAACAATATCCTCCATTTTGGAAGGCTGGGTTCTGGAGAACAGAATGGATGGCAGCTGGCTGTTGTTAACAGCAGGTGTTTATTGGTATGTTGTTCATTGACAAACGCATCTTAATTAACACAGTTTATGTTTCCCCAATGGTGCAACCTGCCCTTTGAGTACACAGAATACATCTGAACTCAAACTCAAAACTAGGAAATGAAGAGTTAAGGTGATACAAGCCTAAATCTCTGAAAAGCAGAATATATGGTAGTGGACATATCCCCCTCCCTGGCAACACAATGTTATTTCTGCTCCCTAGAGATGGCTACGGTGCACCTCCTGTGGCCCTGGTCAAAGGTGGTCACAGATCCCACAAATGAAATGTCCACAGTTCCACCTAAGTGGCTGAGAAGTGCAGGTTTTCTCTCTGTCTTGGGGAAACCTCCTCTGATTGGCAGCCAAGGGGAAAGCAACCAATCAGGGCTGCTGCAGGAGCAGAGGAAGGGGCACTGATTGCTACTGGTTATTGCATGGGTATGCAAGAGTGGAGAAGAGTGCAAAGAGCTTTACTTCTCTGTTTTATGTCTCTGCCCACAGACTAGTAAAAACTGCAGGCTCAGTGTTTTCCTGAGTGTAGAGAATATTCTCTACCCCTGCGACTCAGGACAGGAGGCACCATTTGTACAGAAGTCAGGAAGGAGTAGAAAGAGTTTCATTGGCTTGGGGCTGCTTTGCTCTTCTCCTTCCTCTGCTACTGTGAGAAGAAGAGGGTTTTTGTGTCTCTCCCCTTCTCTTCATCCCAGCACTAGGGCCATCCTTAGGCATATGAAGCAGCTGCAGCTGTGTAGTGCACCTGAAAATTTGGGGCACCACTGGAACAGCAGGCAAGAGTGGGTTGGATCTCGCACACCCAGCGCGTGCTGCAGTCTCCTTAGGCAGGGGATGTATTCACAAAGCCGAACACACTGGTGCAGTATATGCTTCATGAGGGGGAGGGTATGGAGGTCTCTGTGAGGAACTGTGACTCTCCACTGCAGTGAGGTGGGCCAGGCAGCTCAGTACCCTTTGCTGCCTCATCCCTACCCCTCCTTCCTCCTGGGCTGCGAATGAAGCTTGATGTGTGTCAGCAAGGGGGAGGGAATTTTTCTGGGGGTCTGTGGGTGGGGGTGGGGGCTGTGTGCCAAGTCAGGCATAGGGGCACCGGTTTAATAATACTGCATAGGGCCCCATAAATCCTGAGAATGGCCCTGGCCAACACCCCCTCTCCCTGACCAGTGAGTGGGGGGTGAAGAGCCCCAGGAACTGCAGAAGGAGCAAAGGTGAGATAGAATGAAGAACCAATGTGGGATAGAATTGGGAGGGGCAGAACTGATGTGGGGGCTGAATTGAGGGAGGTGGAGGGGCAGAACAGATATTATATTGCTTTCATTTCTGTAGAAAGTGACAAGACCCCCTACTTCTTTAAGGCCCCCTTTAGCACTAGCTACTCGATATGGTTCAGGAAGGAGGGATGCCATTGTAAGTAGACATAAAGAATTGGTAGGACAATGTATGGTATTTGGCTTGTGTTCCACAGGTATGTATTGCAGCATTTATCCTTATACACTCCTATTCTTATTCACTATGTTAAGTGCAGCTGTACTGAATAATAGATTAGTTGGAGCGTGTTGGCAGAGATGTTACTGAGAATGATGAGTCACCAGTACCATATCAAGTCAAATATTCCCTTATTTCAGTGCTGATTTCTGTATGCTTTTTTCAGTAGATGCACACAATGATGGCTCTTTGCTATAGGGATTGTCAGTAGTCTGGTGGTATACATGGTAGTGGTCCGCAGGGCTTAGTGAAGGGTAAATGAAAGCAATGTCTCAGAAGGAATTCTCAGGGCAAGGGTGAATGGGGTGTTACAGGCATTCAAAATCTGTGCAGTGAGTTCTGTGTTTGAGTATCGGCCAATTCCTGTCACCTGATCTAACTCCAAATTTGCCATAGTAAATAGGATTGTAGCTATGTCTATACCACAGCTATGGTGCTGCATCTGTGCTGAAGTAGTGCCATAGCCTGTGCTTCCCACAACAGAAGGGCTTTTTCCATCGCTGCAATCTTCCCTCTCATTTTTTACATCCACAAGTGGAATGAATTTTGCTATGTGCACCAATATGGAGGTGATATGTGGGGTGGGGTTGAGGGGTTTGGAGTGTGGGAGGGGGCTCAGGTCTGGGACAGAGGGGGATGAGGGCTCTGACTGGGGGTGCAGGCTCTGGGGTGGAGCCGGGGATGAGGAGCTTGAGGTGTGGGATGGGGCTCAGGGCCAGGGCAGAGGGTTGGGATGCAGGCTCTGAGGTGGGGCTGGGATGAGGGGTTCAGGATGTGGGAGGGGGCTCAGGGCTGGGACAGAAGGTTGGGATGTAGGGAGTGAGGGCTCCAGCTGGGGGTGCGGGCTCATGAGAGGAGCTGGGTTGAAGGGTTTGGGGAGCAGGCTGTGCCTGGGCTGCGGGAGGGAGAGAGGACTACTCCCAGCCCTCTCTTGCTGCAGCTGCCCAGGGCCAGGGGAGAGGTGCCTCTCGCCGCCTGCGTGGCCCTTGATAGCCTGCTGTGCGGCCGCATATCTTAGAAGGAACTTATCATCGCTGTAGTTAATTCACTTTTCCAAGAGGTGGTAACTAAGCTGATCGGAAGAATTCTTCCATTGTTCACCTGCATCTATGATAGGGGATTAGGCTGTTTAACTAAGTTGCTCAAGGTTGTGAATTTTTCTGAAATTTTTGCACACCTGAGTAGGTAGCTAGGTGAAGCTAAATTTTAAATGTAGGCAGGCCTTAGACTTTGTGCTACAGTGCTCATCTGTTCTGTAGCATCTGTAAGGGTAGTGTGCTCATACATGTGCTATTGGTGTGTAAGCATGAGGGGGTGGCCTGTACCTTAACTCTATATTTCCTGCTTTTCAGAAGTTTGTGTTCAGCTGAACTCACTGTTCTGGAAGTGCATATGGCACCACTGGGCAACTGTAGTTCTGCATTAGTGAATGTCCTAGAGGTTTTGTTGTTGTTATATCATTTTGTGGTAGATAGATATCACATAGGTTTGCAGGTTTAACTGAGGCTAGATAAAGGATGCTATGTGATTCCTACAGAACCATGTCCATAGCTGAATCTCTTGATCCCATATCAGCTCTATCAGGAGACAGCGCCTCCTCTTCCCACATCCAAGAGAATGTAGAAGGGTTCCCTCCCCTACTGTCAATAATCAGCCACATGTCAGGACAAAGGACAGGTTATGTCTCCCTTACCTGCCCCAAACAGCCTGATGCTTTTGTCTTTAAAACTAAAAAGTCTCCTGTTTCCAATCACTTTCCACTATTCTGGAGTGGACCTTTGCAGACTTTGTCCTTTCCTGAAGCACAGCAACAAAAATACCTTGTCAGTTGTGTGAAGAGCACACTTTTTTCATGCCCTGGGCATCTGTCCTATCGTCCCTCACCCACCTCCTGATTTTCTCCAAGTTACTATTCAGTAAAAGAATCTTTAGAATTTAGTGAAAATAGACAGAAAAGTGAAAAACACAAAAGATGGCAAGTCTTATTTTTGGAGATCAGGCAGTTGTTGAGATTAAAGAAAGAGCCTGCTTGGTTGGGTTTGAAAATGCTAAAGGTTCAAACAGGGTTAGCCAGTTTGCCAGTTACTTGAATTTTTTTCTTCGAGGTTCACAAAACAGAGCAAGCCTTGAATTCAGGCTCAACTGATTATGAATGAACCTTTCACACATTTATAACTTGTTTTAGAATCTACTGCTGTTTTAACTTTTAAACTTGCGGTGTTTGCACTAATAGTGAATTATAATGGATGTTTTCTGAGCTGTCATATTCTCACAGATAGCTGCCTGCTCTTCCCTTCACCAGCTCCACAGCAAATTAATCCCTGCCTATACCTTTTCAGACCCTAGTCCAGCAAAGCACTTAAGCATATGTTTATAGTTAAGCACTTGAGTATTTTATTGAAATAAACAAGACTGTTTATCTTTTTAAAGTTAAACATGGGTTTTAGTGGTTTGCAGAATTGAAGCTTTAATGAGTCATTTGCTTGACAATTATCACAGAATTTCATACAACTTGTCACTAGGATTATTCTGTCAATTTTTTTTAATGAAATGCTTATAGCAAGTTTTTCTGAGCCAAAATCCAGACTTGCTAAATGGCTCTTTTTAATCTCCGCTCAAATATACCATATATAACACATTCATTACTGTAGCAAATATAACTGAGTAATTTAGATATCACAATCTGCAAAGCAAACAAGGATAGCAAACTGATAGGACATATGTCAACATCATCCAGGGTCATAATCAAACAAAAGAAAAAATCAACAACATTCAAACCATATTAAAGGTGACTATAATATGGTGTCATTTGCACCAAGAGTAGCCTATCTCTACCTCCCTAATGGTTTTAATAGCGTATACAAGCCTATAATTTAACTTGCTTGAGCATGTTATCCTTCAAAAGCAAATTATGCAATTAAGAATATTATTAAAATGGTACTAATTTGAATTTTCTAAGAATACAAAGGTACAGCTCAAATGTTATGTTCTCATTAGTCTCATTAGAACATGATGCAAAGTAGGTATTTTCTCTCTTACAAACAAAACAGCTTGAAGAAACAAAAGATTGCCCATCAATTCACTGGAAAAAAAACTTGTCAGCTTAACAGAGTGGATCGTATTAAAAAAATTAGTGATAAAAAGAAAAAGGAAAAAAGAGGTTGGTAGTGGAAAGTACACTCACACAATCTCTCCACAGCGAAAAACCAAGTGCCTATCAGCTGGTTTATTATTTTACATGAAATATAGAAACCCAAAACTTGTTATAAAGATAGCCCTGCTTTCATAAGTACTCCATCACTCAGTGCAAAACTAATGCAGGCCGACTCTCTGTAGCCTTTGAAGGAAAAACTCGACACCAAGTTTCAGGGTAACTGAGGAGGTGAAAAAGCTGCTTTTCTGAGTTCACCTGCCTCTTTTATTCTTTAAGATTACACATGCGCAATTGCACAGCACAAATCAAGATTCTTTACAAAAATCTTCCATCACGAGCTCAACAGCATAGCAAGTTGCAAAAACAGCCCCAGCTGCAGACACGGCAGTCCTGTGGGAAGCAGCAGAGGGGGGAAGTTACAAAACACTGCCAGATGCAAACGGGGCCGTCTGTGTGAAAGTACAGGGGAGGATGGAGGAAAGCCAAGTTCCTGTGATAAGAAACCGGGTGTGCCCAGCTTGCAGACAAGAACAAAATGCCTCAATAATAAGGTATCCAGGCCTGTGGGCCCAGGGTCATTCCTACAAGCCTTAAAGAATAGCTAATTTACTATTGTTAATTTAAAATTAACAGCTATGACTATATCATTGCAATAATTAAGTAGGAAACTACAGTGACTATTACGTCTATAGTAAATAAAACCACAGACATCTACTGTAGAAAACTATGAGTTTGAAATGGCACACCAGTATTCCCTTACTCATATCTGAAAAGTAGCTCATTAGTCTTCCTGTGGGAATCTTACTTTTGGGTTTTTGTTTTTCTTCTTCAATATTTCTCTATCCTGGATTCTGAGCTAAAAATATTATTTTTTTATTTTTGAAGCTGATTGTCTTATGAAATATTTCACTAAAACACTGCTAAATATGAAAATGTTAATTTACTGAGAATTGTTGCAGACATTTGGAGAAGTTTGTGCAGATGTTCACAAATAAATATAAAATTATTATTTTGGGAAGAAAAAGTAATGGATTTAGCACATCCCAGAAAAAAATGAAAATCTTTTGTTCGCTAGTTTTGCTTTCTTGGCTTATGCTATTGCACAACAGGTGCTGTGGTGTTATTTCAATATTAATGACTACTTGCTTCACCATTCTTTTTACGTGAATTAATGAGAAAAATACACAGAAAGAGTTACAAGGCTTCTTTAGAATGATCGTTCGTTCGTTCTTAAATGTGATTGCAAATGCAGAGGATTTCCTCCAGAGCCCCATGGAACAGCTCCAGAATGGAAGAGGTTCCACAGGCTAGTATAGACTATCAAGTATTTTGCCTTTTCATCCTGTCTTTAAACTAAAGGCACATCTCTCTTGTTTGTTGTCATTCCCAGAATAACAACTCTCCATAGATATGCTTCTGGGAGTAGCATCACATCATCTGCGGGGCACATGACTTCCTTTGGAGATATAATGCCTTCCATAGAGTTGGCATGCTGTACCAGGGCAGGGCCACAGGATATTTCCACTGTGGTTAGTTGGAAAGTTTAGAGCAGGTCTTGTTTCCAATAATTAATTTTTAACTCAGTTAATGAACCTCTGGTGTCAGTCGTATTTATTTAATATAAATGTAGCGTTATACGAGTGCTAAGTATTAATAATGAAGTTGTGACCAGTCTAGGCAAATTACACTGGTGTATGCAGGCTGCTGTCACATCAAAGCAGTAATAACCCTTAGCTTGTATTCTAACACAAACAGTTTCATTACAGTGAAGTTAAGGTTGCAAACACATACCCTTTCACAACAACCCGCAGAACTGCACTTGGATAACTACCATATCCTTAATTATCCTAGTAGAGTTAAGACAGTGTGGTATTCTCAGATAGATTTAAATATATTCAGGAAGATTTTGTGTTCAGCTGGGTATCTTTAAGTGAGAGAAGTCCATTAAAGAAGTGCTGTTGAAAATATTTATGCACCAGTTGTCCGATTCTTGTTCATTAATATCTGGCCTGGAAGGTTATTTGCAGTTGTTTTCTGTGGGTAGTATAATAAGGCCCACTGGTAGTGACTTTAGACATCTGTAACTGCTAGCCCATGGAGATTGGAGAAATCGTATTATAAATTATTTCTGTTTTGTTGTATGACTCCATCATGCATTTATTCACGCAAACCTTGTTTTTAAAATTAGTTCTTACTATTTAAGAAAATATGTAATTTTAATTAAGAATTCATGCAATGTTTCTCCATTTAAACTTTTAAAAAGAGGATCAGAGCACATTTCTGCTTTTCATTTTAAAGTGGTTTTTCCCTGTGTGCACCTTGACAGAATGTAACGTGGTATTTGGATGTATACGGAAAGTGAATTGTTTATGGAGTACATCTTAAGGTATGTTTATTACAGTTACTCTTCAGGGAACCCAATTTCTAATATATGGTTATTACCACTTTATTTGCACTTCCTGATGACTGTTCATTATAATGGCATGCTGTGTCTCCCTACAGCTGTGAGTTTTGGCTTTTGTTGTCTCTACTGATGCAGAGTTAATGTTCTGGGGGTTATCTGAGGGTGTGCGTAGCTTTTTGTGAAAATGCAGTTGTGACATTTCCCAGGCATACTCATGGTTTTGAGAAACCTCACCGCCACCTGCCCTTAGTGATGAACCCTGACTTCCAGGTCTCCATAGACCTCGCCCTCTCTCATGCATGCTAGTGACACACACACACTAACTCAGGAGCCATTCTGTCAGCATCCCCCTGTGTAGTATCCAGCCCCTGTCTCTGGACTGTTACAGAAATAACCAAGTAAGCTGTCTCTGAAGAGACAGTGTATGCGAAGCTTAACTGGCATAACTCAGGATCAGGTCACTTACAACATAGCACTAGAATCTAATTATAGTGAAAACAAATATAACTTTATTTGCAAAGATTAAGATTTAAGAGATACTGAGTAAGGATAATACCAGGTTACATGAAAAACGAAAGGGATAATGTGATTCTTAGATCTAAACTTAATGTTAGCAGGCTAAAATCCTTGTCCAAAACAATTTTTCACCTAAAGCAACCTTCCAGCATCACTAATCCTTCATGTCCAGGATCCAACATTCATGAATGCAAAAACCACTGTCCTTTTTTCTTCTCAGGGGTACTCTTTCCTTCCTCTTGAATCTCGATAAATCTTTCAAGTGCCCCTTCTGACATGTAGCCCTAGATAACTCTTCTGCCCCATTGCTTGTTCTTTAATGTGCTCCCCCATGTTGGTTCATATCCCCGTCAACCTGTTTTTCCTGTGTTGACTTAATTTACATGTAAGCAGAGTCAGGATGAGCGCTACCCTGACATCTGGTGGTGAATTGTAGAGAGTGTGGAAAGAATTTTTAGAATTTGCATTGGCATCCACCCCCATTTAGCATAACCCCACAGCAGCTTGGATGGTGATTTTAACAGCTCTGGGATCCCCAATTTCTTTGTTATTGGGGCAGGAGTTAAAAAAAACGTTTGTCACCCTGATTGTGTGAATGGGGAGCTATGGGACTGCTATGTGACAGAAATGACTCAACCTCAGTTGGGTGGTACTTGCTAGACAAGGGACATGGGTTCCAAAACCACATGAATTGAGAGAAGTTGGGGACTGGTGTGTGTACCCGATGGTGAGAGCCTTAAACACCAATTGCACATCCTCCTCTCTCCACTGTTAAAGAGTAGAGCTAATTTTGATTCTGTTAGGAGTCCATCTAGAGACTGCTGAGCTGAATTCATGTTGGACCAATGGTGCCCCAGCAGCAGGGCTCCCTTACGAAGAGCTGAAATCACTGAAAGAGCTGAACTGAGATCACTGAGTGCTGTGTTAACTAGTGGAGGAGTCTGAAGACCTATTGTTAAGAGGCTGGCAGAATGGAGCAGTTGCAGTGTGTTGGAGCAGCCCATGGAACAGTGAGCAGAGTGAAGTGGTTTGCAGGGGTGGCTGGATGAGCAGCACAGCTGGTGTGGTGGAGCTGGTTGTGGTGAAGGTTGCAGCAGAACTTCATGGAGAGGCGGAGCAGTTGGCCCTGTGTGGGCTCCTCCCCCCCATTTCCACCCAGGCTGGGGGGATAAAACTCTACAGATAAACTCTTGAATTCTGGGGTGGCACTGACCAGAGACTTTTCGGGTTGTTGGACTTTGCGGTGATTGGACTTAAGACCCTAAGGGGAAAAGGACATTGCCAAACATACTTGAAGGTGGGGTTTTTTGTTTATGGTTTGTATCATAACCCTCTTTGTGTTGTTTCTCCAATGGGATGCCGCCTTGATTCCTTCCGTTATTAAAAAAGATTTTGCTACACTCAGACTCCGTGCTTGCGAGAGGGGAAGTATTGCCTCCCAGAGGCGCAGAGGGGGGTGTGGTATGTAAGTGTCCCAGGTCACTGGGTAGGGGCTTGAGCTGGTTATGCATTGAGTTACTGAAATGGAACCCCTGGATACTGAACCCGGCCCTTGTTGCTGCCAACTCAGAGGGGCAGAAGGGTTACATACATGTGGCAGAGAAAGGTCTCCTGTCTAAGGAACACACAGTTAGTCAACTCTGTCTGGCTTTCAGTAGGTGCAGATAACTCCTTACACACGAACTGTATGTATATCACGCAATGCTTATGATCAGTAATAGAGCTTTTATTTGATACTTTATAGGACATTCTTTAGAGATAAATATTACAATAGCAATTTGTTAAGTAGGGCGAGTTTGTCCAACTCAATAGGAGTTGCTGTTAAAGAACACGGAACCCCTTGCAGTTGGCATTGAGGCGTTCTTAAGGTCACAGCAACCTTAATTCTGAATTTCTTGGCTTCCTAAATATTCCCTTCAGCTATCAATTTTCCAGTTCTGGTGTGGTGTTCTTCATGGTGATACAAATTAGATGAGAAGTTTCTAAGAAAGAAAGATCTGTTCTCTGCTATCCATGATGTGTCAGGTATAATTAAGACAAATGGTGATGAATAGAAGCCACAGAGGAAATATGTCTCTTATATTTAATTCTTACACCAAGTTTCTTCTTATATTGATATATTGAAGGCTGTTCTTTTTAATGCAGTTGCAGATTTGGACTACTTATCCAGCAATCATTGCATGGACATAAATAAGTTGTTCATCCTAATACTCTCATCTTTATCTACTTGACAGAAGCTTCATCAATATTCCTAAACAAGGTCTTGCAAAGAACAGAATATTTCAACATCTATGTTCAGACTGTCCTGGGCAGGCTATTTTTTATAATTTAATTCAGTACAGTCAGTATATTATTTGTCATTTGTACATATGTAACAACATCCCCACCCCCATATCTTCATCAGCAACATATCTGATATCAGGCGTTTTGACTTTATTTAGGATTTTTCCTAACTGGCCTTAGATCTGGGGTGTTGGCTTTTGTTTAGTACAACTCAGATGCTTGACCTGCCTCTGTTTTTTTTTTTTTCTTATTACCATGTCAGTAAATTTTTTGCCTTTCTTCATCCCGCAGATGAGGGACAAAATCTGATTTTAATTAAATAGTTCAGCTCAGATCTAGATTTTTTTGTAGCTGTCTCTGATACATTCTTGCTCAGTACGCTCTCATCTATATACATGGTCTATCTAAATTTGGTATAAATCTATGTATGTAACATCTCACCTCCAAGCTTACACCATCTGACTTTCACCATCTGTTCTGATTTGCTTTTGCCTAGACTACAAGGTGTCTAAGGTCACTATTGCAGTTATACTAGCAAACCTGTCAAGTTAGGGAGTGCATGCCATCCCTGAGGCCATGGAGCCAAACTGCACAGAATAGAACTAACCTTAGATTAGTTGTCAGGGCTATTTCATTAATTTCCCTTATTCCATGTCTTAAATGTCTGCCCTGTGAGTTTTCTCTGAGGGTCTCGTTGTTTTAATTCAAGTACTCTAGAAGCAATGCCATTATCAGGGTAGACTGACTCAGGGTGCTGAGCATACTGAAAGCCTACTGACCTGTCTTGTAAATGGCCTGAATTTTCTCCTGAGTGGGAACAATTTTAACTTACCTTTTTGATTGTTCCAAGTCAGACAAATATATAGGCCATTCCTTAGGTAAGGAGAGATGCCTTTAGGGGAATTGGAATCAGGGAGGAGGCTTGTTAGAGATCCAAAAGGGTGAGGATCTGAACTGTGAAGAAGACATTTCCGTTGTGATTTGTATTTGTAGCAAGCATCCTAGCCTGTGATGCAGACAACCTGCACTAGCCCACTATCCAAGAGACAAAGTTTTGGAAATGAATCTGTCTTACTTTAAATTCTTTAGAGACGAAGAATAACTTATTTAATTAAGTGCTATCTGAATTTCGTATCCTGAAATAGGTAATTCTATTAGCCTTGATTCCACCCTCTCCTATATCACTTAGGTCCAGAACAGAGCAGCTCTTACACAGCTTGGATTCTTGTAGGACTTAATTTTTCTATAATTCTTTGAAAGTGACATGTAAAAATTACTACTTTGTCATTTATTTTATGAAAATTCCTTAGAAGCAAACTGATCAGTGTCCAATTTTGTTATGCCAAAGGACAGTAAAATTTTGTATAACACTGCATCTTATCCGATATAGTGGGGATAGTCAATAGGGGGAACGCAGGCCAAATCCAGACTGCCAGATGCTTTTAAATGGACCCCAAAACCTTATTTACTTACAATTATTGTTACTGCACTGTATTTTATTATTTTCTCTGGAGACTGGACCTTGACTATACCTTCACCAAGAAATTTGAACCTTGACAAAAAATAATTGACTCCCCCTGCTATGTAGCTGAGCTCCATCTATAGCAAATTGTTGGTGTAATTTTTATCTTGCATTCTTTGCTTCTTTCTGTATGGAATGTGAGTGCACATTAAATGAAAGCAGTGCATTCTGTGTTACATCATGGATTCATGACCTAAATGCATTATTGAGTAGATCCATTCACAGTACATAACCTTTATGATATGCATTGTCATGAATATCTGTTAATAATTTCAAATTCAGATACATTTTAATGGATATAGTTCCCGAAGGATCTAATTACGTGTGGATAACAGGAACGTCCGCTTATATAAAAATATATAGCTTGCTATTATCTCTCTTAATAGTGAGAGATGATGGTATGTACAGACGCTCCCTGGGTTATGCAAGACCCGACTTATGCAAATTTGGATTTACAGAAAAAGTTCCATAAGCCAGAAATAGGATTTTTGACTTATGGAAAATTTTGCATAACATATGGGTATACATTTCCGACTTACGCAAAATTCGAGTTACGCAAGTCTTTCTGGAATGGAACGATTGTGTAAGTCGGGGCAGGGGGGGTGCATCTGTAACAGTTTTATTGGCACAAGCATGGGATAGCTACATTACTCAGTTAGGCCCTGATCTTGTGTGGTCCTCAACTCCTCATGAAATAGTTGGAGATTCTTAATGTTATGCGGATTATCCAATACAATTGCTAATAAAAACCTTTCTTATCCAGCACTACAAACCATCATATATTGGGATGGGGGAGAAATGTTTTTAGAAGGTGCTTATCATTTTAACACTTTTTTTTTTCTTATATGCTTCCATCTGTAAAACCTCACTGTTTTTGTTACTGTGGGTTCAATTCCTGCAAGATGCTGAGCGCAGGCAATTCATGTTAGATGTCAGTGGGAGTTGAAGGTGCACACTGCCCGGACTGAGCCACATGTGAAATCATCACAGTGAAAGGAAAAAAAATTCCTTATACATTTGTAAAATCTCATTATTTTATTTATTTAAATATTCTGAGAACCAGGGTGCTGTAATTTTACTGTTTGATATCCCAGAGGACTGGAGAAGGGCATGCATAGTACATATCTTTAAAAAGGGGAACAAAGAGGACCCAGGCAATTACAGACCAGTCAGCCTAACTTCAATACCTGGAAAGATACTGGAACAAGTTATTACATAATATGCTCATAAGAACCTAGAGGATAATAGGGTGATACAATAGCCAACATGTAGTTGTCAAGAACAAATCAGACGAAACCAACCTCATTTTCTTTTTTTTGACGGGGTTACTAGTCTAGTGGGCTGGAGGAAAGCAGTAAATGTGACATACTTTGATTTTAATGAGGCTTTTGACACAGTGCCTTGTAATATTCTCATAAGCAAAAAGCAAACTGAGGAAATGTGGTGTGGATGAAATTACTATATTGTGGGTGCACAGCTGGTTGGAAAAAAACATACTGAGAGGAGGTTGTCAATGGCTTGCTGTCAGACTGGGAGTTCATATCTGATGGGAGCCTGCAGGGACCTTTCCTGGGTCTGGTACTATTCAATGTATTCATTAATGATTTGAATAATGGCCTCGGTCAGGGGTGGCCAACCTGAGCCTGTGAAGGAGCCGGAATTTACCAGTGTACATTGCCAAAGAGTCACAGTAATATGTCAGCAGCCCCGCATCAGCTCCCGCTCCCAGCACCTCCCACCCACCGGCAGCCCTGCCAGTCAGCACCTCTCTCTCCCTCCCCACACCTCCTGATCAGCTGTTTAATAGCATGCAGGAGGCTCTGCAGGGGAGGAGTGAGGGCATGGCAGGCTCAGGGGAGGGGGCGAGAATGGGTGGATGGGGGCAGGGCCTGTGGCAGAGCCAGGGGCTGAGCAGTGATCACCCCCCGGCACATTGGAAAGTTGACGCATGTAGCTTCAGCTTCAGTTGATGTCTGTGCAAGGAACCGCATATTAACTTCTGAAGAGCCGCATGTGGCTCTAGAGCCACAGGTTGGCCGCCCCTGGCCTAGAGAATATGCTTATAAAATGTTGATGATGCCATGTGGGAGGGGATTGCCAGCACTTTTGAGGATGAAATTAGAATACAAAACACACTTGACAAACTGGAGAATTGTTTGAAATCAACAAGATGAAATTAAATCAAGTGTAAAGTACAACATTGAGGAAATAAAATCAGATGCACAAATTCAAAATGGGAAATAGCTGGCTATGCAGTGGCACTGCAAGAAAAGGATTGGGGGTTATGAATCCAAATTGAGTCACAATATTGAATATGAGCCTATAATGTGATGCAGTTGTGAAAAAGGCTGATATTTCGGAGTACATTAACAGATGTGTTGTATGCAAGACATGGGGAGTAACTGTTCCACTCTACTCAGCAGTGTTGCGGCCACACCTGGAGCACTGTGTCCTGTTCTCAGAGCCACACTTTAAGAAAGATGTGGACAAATTGGAGATAGTCCAGTGGAGAACAAAAAAATTATAAAAGGTTGACAAAATTGACCTATGAGGAAAGGTGGTTGTTTCTTTTTAAAAGTGTGCATATTTAGTCTTGAGAAAAGAAAACTGGAGGGAAAAGAGCAAGGGGTGGATGGGACTTGGTAAATCTTCAGATATGTTAAGGGTTAATTCAAAGAGGATGGTGATCAGTTGTTTGCCCTATCCATGAAAGGTAGGACAAGAAATAATTGTCTTAATCTGCAGCAAGCGAAATCTAGGTTAGATGATATTAAAAAAAATGTTCTGGCTGTAAGTACATGTAAGTACTGCAATTTGCTTCCAAGACAGGTTGTGGAATCCCCATCACTGGAATCTTTTTAAGAACAGGTTAGAGAAACACTTATCAGGGATGGTCTAGGGCAGTGGTCACCAACCCATCGATCGCAGGTTGATCCTGGAGCCTATGCCAGTCGATCGCGATTCCGGGCTGCTAGAAGTCCAGTGGCACAGCAGGGCTCAGGACAATGGGAGCTGCGAGGGCAGCGCTTGTGGTGCGGGTAGCACACAGAGACCCGCTGCCCCCTTCTCCTCCCAGGAGGCATGTCAGCAGTCAGCCACTTCTGTGAGTGGCATGGGGCTGCCTGAGCCCCGCTGCGCTGCTAGCGGGGAGCTGCCAGTGGTAAGTACTTCCTGGCCAGAGCTTGCACCTCGCATCCCCTCCTGCACCCTAACCTTCTACCCCAGCCCCCTCCTGCACCCAAACTCCCCCGCTAGAGCTTGCATCCCTCACTCCTGCACTGCAACCTCATGTTCCAGGCTCAACCAACGCACACCCCACAGTTTAGAATGTTACATTGATTTGTGACAATCCCTGAAAGATTTTGGATCTGTAAACCACAAATGACACTAATAAAAAGTAAAATTAATGAAATGTCCAGTGAATTCTATGATATTAGGTACAATGTGACCATATGATCCCTGCGCCCAAACTCCCTCCCAGAGCTTGCACCTCTCACTCCCGCACCCCAACCCCCTGCCCCAGGCTCATCCCGGAGCCCCCTCCCACACTCCGAACTCCTCGGCCCCAGCCCAGAGCCTGCACCCCCCTCCTGCACGCCAGCTCTCTGCCCCACCTCATAAAAGTGAGTGAGGGTGGGGGAGAGCGAGCAACGGAGGGAGTGGGGAATGGAGTGAGCAAGGCAGGGCCTTGGGGAAGGGGCAGGGGGTGGATCCTGGGTTGATCTGAAATTCAAAAAGTCCTCTTCTGCGTAAAAAATTTGGAGACCACTGGTCTTAGGTATACTTGGTCCTGCCTCAGCCTGAGGGGTAGGGGATGGACTAGATGACATCTGGAGGTTCCTCCCAGCCCTACATGTCCATGATCTTGTGACACATCAAGGCTGGAAATAGGTACTGCTGCTTATCATTGGAAATCCCAGTAATTTCAGCCTTTCCACCAGACAAGCAGATGTTTGATTCCCCCTCCCCCTGCTTCTCCCCAAAAGATCCCACACTAAAATGGAATTCAGGTTGAGATTATGTATAATTTAAGGGCAAGAAACTTTACAGGGATGTTATTAATCCAAAACTCAAATGCTGTAAACCAGGAAATTCAGAGTTGAGATTACAGTTCAAAGAAATCCAAACGTGTTGAGAAATGCACAATTTAAGGCAGCCAAACAACCTTAATTCTGCCCCGTGGCAATAACCATACCAGTACAAGTTGTTTTTAGGATTTTTTTTTCATATTTTCCTCCCTCATGGGATCAATATGATGAGTCCCAAGGCCTATCTGCTTTAAGGGCTCCCTCTGCACTTCTGCCTGATTGCCTGTAGCAGTACTGCCTCAGTGCTCAGTGGAGCCGAGGAAGCAGTGACATAGGGAGCCTTTCAAGCACTGACTGATGCCTCAGCTAGTATGCACCCACAGAATCTGTAAAGGATATTGACGGTAGGGTCATATAATCTACCAGTGAAAACACTTGACACACATTTCTAGTCTCCTTATCACTAAGTCATTACAACCAACAGAATCGTTGCATGCAGATTAGCTGCTTCTTATGTCATAAGAATGACTATACTGGATCACACCAATGTCCATCTAGTCCAGTATCCTGTTCCAACGGTGACCAGTGCCATGTTGGTCAGAGGAATGAACAGAGCAGGGCAGTCATTGAGTGATTCATCCTCTGTTGTCCACTCCTAGCATCTTGGCTAGTAGTCATTGATGAACCTCTCTTCCATGAATTTACCTAATTCATTTTTGAACCCAGTTACAGTTTTGGCCTTCACAACATCCCTGGCAATGAGTTCCATAGGTTGACTGTGTGTTGTGTGAAGTACTTCCTTATGTTTGTTTTAAGCCTGCTGCCTATTAATTTAATTCGGTGACCCTGGTTCTTGTGTTATGTGAAGGAATAAGTAAAATTTTGATATTCACTTTCTCCACACCATGCACAACTTTATATACCTGTATCATATTTCCTCCCCCCCGCCAGTCGTCTCTTTTCCAAGCTGTAAAGTTCCAGTCTTTTTAATCTCTCCACATATAGAAGATATTCCATACCCCTAATCACTTTTGTTGCCCTTCTCTGTACCTTTTCAAATTCTAATATATCTTTTTTGAGATGGAGTGACCAGAACTGCATGCAGTATTCAAGGTGTGAGTGTATCATGGATTTATATAGTGGCATTATGATATTTGTCTTATCTATCCCTTTTTCCTAATGGTTCCTAATGTTGTTAGCTTTTTTGATTGCTGCTGCACATTTGAGCAGATGTTTTCAGAGAACTGTCCACAGTAACTCCAAGATCTTAGTTGTGTGGTAACAGGTAATTTGGATCCCATCATTTAGTATGTATAGTTGTAATTGTGTTTTCCAATGTGCATTACTTTGAATTTCATCAGCCAGTTTTGTGAGATTCCTTGGTACTTGCTAGCAATCAGCTTTGGACTAAACAATGACCCCAGTTGTGAATTACCTGGGCGGTAGACCTGAACATGTCTGTAGTCGACACTAAAGTGACACATGCTTTCTTGCTCACATCGACCAAGCTGGCAGGTAGTAGGAGGGGCAGGAACACAGTCTCTGTCACTGAATTTGTAGCAGTTGTATAGGATATTGCTACTAAATTAAATTTTATTATGTCATCTATGCCACTTCTCTTCTTCTCTTGGTTGTTTTATCAATTTCATATTAACTGCTCCTTGACAGCACCTGTTTGGTGCTGCAGACAGAGGAGATGGAGCACTGTGACATATGAAGTATCTCAACCAATCATCCGTCACTCCTCCAGTAAACCTTCACTTTAAACTGTAACTCTGCGCTCTTGTTATCTCTCCCCTTGACAGTACCCATTTGGTTCTGTAGGTGGAGAGATCTCTCTGCTGCAGCTCCAAATTAGTGCTGTTTACATTAACTAAAACAGATTTTGCTGGGCAAGGATCTTGCCTGAATCAGGAGTAGCCAGGAGGGACACATGATGCAAATTCCTAGCTTGCTCGTACTCAGCCAATATAGCTCCTGATCTGAAATGGCGCTCATTATTCTAGTCCTGAACCCCAACTCTGTCCAACTCTGTCGAAGTGCTTCTCATTTGCTGACTCATTTCACCCAATGGGATTGAATCACTCAAGAATGAGTGATGACTGGATGAATTACCACTGGTGTTGCAATGGTTCTCTGCCTGCAGTACCAAATGCGCACTGTGAGGAAATCAGACTTTTCTGGTTTTCTAATTGTCAGTATATCAATAGGGGTTTTCTTATTGATTCCTAGAACATTTCCTGAAATTTTTGAATTGTTCAGATGCAACTTTATCTATTTGTAAAACAACTTTTAAACAGAAATGCCACTGAGTTGATTGTTAGGTCTCACTTTGCTCGGACACAGCAATTACATACAATAATTAGTAATAACTTATTGTAATGACTCTAATTTCTTCAAATATAGGCTATGCAAGATTTAAATTATTTTTAACTATATGGAAAATATGAAGTGTCTGTACCAAATTAAGGTCATTTGGGACACAGAAAAGAGTAATAGTCAAATTTCTTAAAGGACCGTTTAACTCAAACTGGTTAACATATTTAACCAGAAAATTCATATTCAGAGTAAGTGTTTCAAATCTTGGTAAGATAAATTTTACTGTTAATACAAAACAGAGGTTGAATCCTTGCTTTCAATGCACAACTTTAACTATGAATTCATAATATCAGACGTTCAAACTGTCACACATCTATATGAGAGTTCTGGTTACTACATATGGGTATATTTATGGAATGTCATTCTGCAGAAAAATAGCTTAATGGAGAGAGATTCTGGTAACAGCTTGCACACAACTTCCATTGATATAAACTCAAGTACAGCATAGAGACTGAGGTTAGAATATGGCCCCAAAATTGAAACCCCTTTCTGTCCCCACTGAACACTGTGGTGCAGCTTGGATTTCTAGACAGTGGGTAACTAGATACATTCCGTGTATTGTCATGTCTAGGCATGATGGAGTGAACTGAAAGTTTCCGTCTTAATTATGAATTTTCTTCTCTTTGTGCCCATATTTTTTGTGGCCTAACGTGATCAGTTGTTACTTTAGCTAGTGTGTACAGTTGTTGTTACAGATGTAAAGAGGCATAAGTATTGAGGAAAATAGCATTTAGCATAATTTCTAATTATCTCATTCAAGCTCTTTGTTTGAAGACATTTGTCAAAACAGCTAGACAGCTGAAAGGACAAAGAATACATCTGAGCTGAATTGATGTAGCATGCATGTTGATTACAATTAACTGAGTTTGTTGTGAGTATATATATTATATGGAACCTGTAGCTGAAAATAATACACTAGGAGCTATTTTTGTCAATAACTGTATACTTTAATTATATTGAGCTATTTCTCTGATGTACAAAGAAAGGTGTTCTTATTACTTTCCCATATGGAGCACATTGTCCTGTGGGAATAAAATGGTTGTAATACAGTTCATGTAAGTAAAGACCTTTTCATCACTATTCTGCAGTTGTCTTTCCATGTATGATTTAATGTTGGAGGATTTGTATAGGATGCTAAGAGATGAACATATTCAGTGCATGGCAATGAGTCTGAAGACTGAGCTATGTCATAGATGAGGCTCTAAAGTCAGGGTTCTGCCAAAATGATTGTTGCTAAGCTGGAGGGTTTGGCGAGGTCTACATTACAAACTCCTGCCAGCATAGCTAAGTGAGTCAAGGGTAGGCTGAGGCGTGATTTGTGACCAACATAGCTTTTGGTCAGAAAAAGCCTCTAGTGTAGACACAGTTAAACCTGAAAAAAACTGAGTTTTTTTCCCCATTTTTTCTTGGGTAGTTTATTTCACTTGGAGAGGGGAAAATCAGGTACACCAACAAAACTAGAGTTTTGCCAGTATAAGTTCTGTGCACTCTAGGAGTGCTTTGTTGGAAAGCTTTGCCAGCATAGTTATTTTATACCAAGTGTAGACCTGGCCAGTCTTTGACTGTAGTAACAGGAAGGCAAGGGCACGGGCATTCTGAAGCCTAAAGGGATTAGACCTTAAGAGCATTCCATAGGCTGAAGCACACATTTGTATCAGGGAAGTCTAATGTGATTGCTGGAAATTTGTTGTACACCCTGAACATAAAATTTCTGATTGTCATGGCAGAGAGAAACACCAAGTATTCAAAGAGCATTGTACAAAAGTCATTGAAGAAATAGAACTCAGCAGTCACCATCAGCGATTCCTCAAGGTCAAGGATGATCTCTTTCACAGATTTTATTTTTCATGGGTTCTTTGGTGACTGAGAAGTCCGATCCTTGAGCCTCAGTCTTGTTGGCAGACATTGCGGGTAGTGTTGGAAGACAGGGTTGGGCCACAATTGCTGCGTGACAGTTGTTGTCCCTTTCTTTTTTGGTGTTTTTTCTGTGACCAAGGCAAGGTGATTTTCCTCTAAAGTGGACATTACCTCTCTGACAAGTCTTCGCCAGTTATTCTTATCCTGGGCTGCTCTCCTGCTGTGTGTGGTGTCAATGCCACATCTCTTGATGTTTATCTTGAGGGTGTCTTTAAAGTGTTTCTTTTGGCCTCCCAGTTTCTTTTCTCCTTTGGTGAGATGGGCATACAGCAGTTGTTTTGCTAAGCATATATCAAGCATTTGCACACTGTGTGTTTGCTCCACTTCAGCTAGTGCTGCATAACTAGGGCATCAACACTGAAGATGTTGGCCTCTGTGGGGATACTGACATCATTGCAACGATTCTCTCACTTTATGTTGAGGATCTTCTGAAGAAAGTGCTGGTGTTCCAGGTTTTTCAGGTGTTTTCTGTAGGTCACCCAAGTCTCACAGCTGCAGAGAGTTGGGATTACCACCACTTTATAAACTAAAAGTCTAGTGTGTGTTTTAATGTTATGATTGTTGAACATGTGGTGAGACAGTCTGCCAAAGGCAAGGCTGGCGCAGCAGATTTTGTGTTGAATCTTGACATGTATGTCTGCTCTCTGTGGGAGATGGCTGCCAAGATAGGCTAAGTATTCTACATTTTCCAGTTCTTCTTTGTCAATTTAGATCTTCCTTGATGAGTCTGACAATTGACCAGAGACTGGCTGGTGGATAACTTTTGTTTTCCTGATGTTCAGAGTTAGCTCTAGGCTTTTGTAAGCTTCAGAGAAGCAATTAAGGGCTGTTTGTAGATCTTCCTTTGAATATGCGACTACAGCACAATCAACTGCATACTGGAATTCAGTAATTGTTGCTGATATTACTTTAGTTTGGACATGGAGATGAGGAAGGTTGAAGAGGTTGCTATCAGTCTGATATTGGATGCCAATGCCCTGTGGTAGATGGCCTGGGGTTAATGTTTTCATAGATGCTAAGAAAATGGAGAAAAAGGTGGATGCCAGTACACAGCCTTGTTTTACACCAGTTCGGATGACAAAGGGCTCAGAGATAGAGCCACTGCACAGGATGGAGGCCATCATCTGGTCATGGAGGAGTCTTACAATGGTGATAAATTTGCTTGGGCAGTCAAACATTGATATGATTGTCCACAGAGCCTCACGGTTGAAGGAGTCGAAGGCTTTGGTCAGATTGATAAAAGCCATATACAGCTCCAGGTCTTGTTCTTGACATTTTTCTTGGATTTGCCTGGCTGTTAAAATCATGTTGGTGGTGCCTCGTGATGGTCTGAAGCCATGCTGGGACTCTGGAAGTACTTCCTCTGCAACAGGGAGCAGGTGATTCAGTAAGATTCTAGCAAGAATCTTCCCAGCAATGGAGAGGAGGGAAATGCCTCGATAGTTGCCACAGTCGTCTGTCTCCATTTTTGAAAATTGTGATGATGTTAGTATTATGTAAGTCAGCAGGGATTTCTTTGGTGTGCCAGATTTTGAGGAGCAGCAAATAAAGCTTGTTAGTTCCTGTGAAAGAAACCTGCGTGTGACTAGTATAATGTGAGGGAGCTGTTGTGCCCAGCAGCCGTCTTGGCAGAAGAGGCACTTGTGACCGATGGCAAGGAGGTCAAAGATGACCAGGGTTTCTCCTTTGTTGTAGTGTTCGTCCGCCTTTGCAGCCATTGAAGGGTGATCCTGCTTCATCTGCCTGTTCTGCCACTGAGGTCTTACACTGGGTTGTGTTGGGCTGCACTTTGTCTGGTACCTCGCCTTCCATCTTACTGCCAGGAGTGACCCTACCCAGGAGTACAGGATTCCCAATGGCATCGCTCTTAGGGACTTAAGTATTAAGCTTTTCCACCACGTGAAGGTGGCAGCAGCCCAAGGAAAGACTCAGCAATACAAATCCTCAATTAAATACAACCTCACCCAAAGCTACAGATAAGGGATTACAGTGTTTACACTTCTAACACTAAGATTCAGTGATGCTAATGCACTTGCACTTTTGGAAAACATTCAGACTGTGTTTGAAGGTTTGTAGCACAGAACTATATATATGCGTACCAGTAACTCCATTAAGTTACTTTCACACCACCTGGCACAGTGGAAATAGGTAGTGGAAGGGTCACAAAAGGGACCAGGATTGGGTCCTTAGGTCTGGTTCTGATTTCCCACTGGTGTAAAAATCAGGTATAACTCCATTGATATCAGTGCAATTACCCTGGTGTATAAACCAGTGTGAAAAGAGAATCACGCCTATAGCGGTAATCATTCTGCCTTGAGTTTTTACTTGTATGCTTTCTTTAGTAGAAATGTAAAACAACGAGGAATAAGAAAACTAGAAAATGTTATAACAATGATATGGCAGCAGTGATATGGAAGAACAGAGTATGTCTGGAGCCAATAAAATTGTACTGTTATAAAACAGATGGACAAGTTAGAATTTGAAGCGTGTAAGTTAATAGGCAACAATATGGGGTAGTGGGGGACAGGAACTCTCCAGCAATCCTTGGCTGCTCAAACAGCCCCTTGGGGTTATGGCCAGTTGGCACAACTCAAAGAAGCCCTGAGTTTTCTCTATATTGTATCTCAGGATTGGTTCCCAGGCTAGGGAGACAGTAGAATTACAGGACTGGAAGGGATCTTCTAGACGAGTCCCGTCCACTCAAGGCAGTGTAAGCAGAGTCAGGATGAGCTCTACCCTGACATCTGGTGGTGAATTATGGGAAGGGTGGAAAGAATTTCAGGAAGTGTGAAATCTCAGGTATTTGCATGGGCACGCCCAGCATAGCCCAAGGCAGC
>NC_133787.1:17904379-17912613 GCF_003597395.2 Chelonoidis abingdonii | reverse complement strand
TAAGGGGGAAAGGACATTGCCAAACGTACTTGGAGGTGGGTTTTTGCTTATGGTTTGTGTTATAATCCTGTTTGTGGTGTTTATCCAATGGGATGCCGCATTGTTTCCTTCCTTTATTAAAAGGATTTTGCTACATTCAGACTCCATGCTTGCGAGAGGGGAAGTATTGCCTCCCAGAGGCGCCCAGGGGGGTGTGGTATGTAAGTGTCCCAGGTCACTGGGTGGGGGCTCGAGCCGGTTATGCATTGTGTTATTGAAGCAGAACCCCTGGATACTGAACCCAGCCTTTGTTGCTGCCAGCTCAGAGGGGCAGAAGGGTTACATCAGGACTGAGTATTATCTAGACCATCTCTGACAGGTGTTTGGCTAACATACTCTTAAACATTTCCAATGATGGAAATTCCACAATCTCCCTAGGCAGTTTATTCCAGTGCTTAACAACCCTGACAAGAAGTATTTCCTAATGTCCAATCTAAACTGCCCTGGTTGCAATTTAAGCCCATTGCTTCTTGTCTTATCCTCAGAGGTTAGAGAGATCATTTTTTCTCCCAGCTCCTTGTAACAATCTTATGTACTTGAAAACTATCATATCCCCTCTCGGTCGTCTTCTCTTCTCCAGACTAAACAAATCCAGTTATTTCAATCTTCCCTCATAGGTCATGTTTTCTAGACCTTTAATAATTTTTAGTGCTTTTCTCTGAACTTTCTCCAATTTGTTCACATCTTTCCTGAAATGTGACGCCCAGAACTGGACACAGTATTCCAGTTGCGGCATAATCAGCGCAGAGTAGAAATAAAGCATAAAGCCCTCTTTATACAAACAACCCTTCTGAGGTGTGTTGGGCACAGAAGGGCTTGCCCTGAGAATCTGGTCCACGAAAATTTCCAATAAATACTCTTAATTCAAAAGTTACTCAGTAACAATTAAATTATTAACCACAAATCATGTATGTGTGCTTGTTGGGAATTAAATGGTTCTTCTACAAAAATGCTGGTAACTCCATATTAATGAAGTTTACACTTCTTAATAAAATTAGTATGAAGTCTTAACATAAAAATGATTTTGTAAAGCTCATTTGCAAAACATCATATACATAGTTCCCTAAAAGAGGTTACATAGGCTTTTTGTAGTTTTAATAGTCATTATCTTTTGTTTTCCATTCCATTAGATATTCTAATGCATCCAGAAATGCTGATGGAGGAAAAGAATGCCTCTGAATGAAATTGGAAGTAAGTGTCTGCAAATTAGAATCTGTATTTTCTCTCACATGCTGCATACAAAACAGGGTTAGTCAAAAAAGTGAACTCTGCAATAATACATGCGCAGTTAAAAAAAAATAAACATGCCTACTCATTTAAAGTAGACTTATACAAAAGAATTTACTTGTATCCTGCTTTGTAAAATTATACATAAATGGTACATAAGCTTTAGAAGCCACTAAGGTATTTTGTTTTCCTGCATGCTGTTCCAAGGGGAAAGGCAGGAAATAAAACTCAGTATGAAGGTAATATTTAATAGGATTGTCTGTTAATTCTGATGATGATGATTATTTCAGATAGGAGGTTCCTTGTGCATTTAATGAGCAGAAAAATGTTTGTGCTCTGTGGTTGATGGATTAACCTCTAAACAAGCAATGTCTGGAATTGTTAGCTTTTTCCTTTACATAAATTATTTCCTTTACATAAATTATTTCTATTATATTACATAAATGAATTATTTACACACCAGAGGTCGTATTACTGTACTGCTGATGAGAGTTGTTGCAGGAAAAGTGTTCATGTCTTTTTAATTTGTTGCCCAATATATTACACTAAGCTTTAGATGCAGGTAGAGACATTAGATTTAAGGAAAGTTGTTGTGTCTTTATTTTTTTTATTTTTTATTTTTTTTTTACCTGTACAGTTTAAAACCAATGATGGTCAATCCAGTGGCTCAGTATGGCATGATTTAAAGATCATTTTCTTAGTTTTGGTATCTGTTTGTTTGATAAGCAATTTGATTGTTCCCTTCTCCCACTTACAGAGAATTTGCTTGTCCCTGAAAAGTCAGTTCTCAGAGCAATTGTTCCAACAATGGCATGTGTCCGTGGCTCATCATTGTCAGGGTTTCTCTGTATGAAAATCTTCAGTCTTAATACTTTTCCACTATAGCCAGTGGATGATATTAATGTCAGATAGCACAAGAGAGTGGAAATCTGGAAAAATAAGATTAGAAAATCAGATTATATGAACAATACATTAGTCTACTCATATTTGAGCCAAATTCAGTCTTGGTACGACTCCCTTGACTTCAGTGGCCTTACACCAGGTGGGAATTTGGCCCATTAAACTCTTCTTAGTATACTTTTCCCTTAAGTATATCTTTGTCCTACAATTTACTTATAATCACAGCATTGTTAATCTTGTGAAGGAGGTACAAAGACCAATTAAGGAGGAAAAGAAGATGCCTCACAAATCTAGCTACCAGAAAGCAGTGTCCCTTCAGGATTACAACAGTGGCATGCTATGTCAGAAATTCCATGACAAGCCCTCCATTTTTAAGGATTAGTTGTAATGTGGTTGTAGAACATTATTATTTATATAGCACTATAGCTATCCATGATACTTGGCCCATATAGGTCTCGGTTCCTGGGTCTGGCTGAGCTGTCTTTGGTGCAGAAGGCTGGTGGGATGGAGGGAAAGATGATGATGCCAAGCCACCTTTTCATTACCCTGAAGGCCAATACAAACCACCTGCCTGTCTGCTAGGAGTCACCAGATTGCAGTGCCCTCAGGCTACATCCCTACTTTACCCTCAACATGCTTAGAGTACTCAGGGTGGCCAAGGTCAGATGATACAGAGATGGTTATGCTCACTTCACACTATCCAAGGATTTCCCTACACGAGAGGAATTTCCAGATACCCTGCTAGGGCGGCTTTGCAATGCTTGGGTAACGTAGAGTGATTGTTATTTGTATTACCAGAGTGTCTGGGAGCCCTAGTTATGGGCTGGGACCCCATTGGATTAGGCACTGTACAAGCAGAACAAAAAGGTGGTCCCTGTCCCCAAAAGCATACAGTCTACATATAAATAAGGTTGCAAGTCTGTCACAGAGGTCACAGATTCTGTGACTTTCTGTGATTTCTGCTGGGCCCACTCCCCACACCCCATATTATAGCAAGTTTGGATGTGCGGGAGGGGGCTAGGGGCAGGAGTTTGGAAGGTGTGGGGAGTGCTTACCTGGGGTGGGGGGTTCCTGGCCAATGGGAGCTGTGGCAGCCAGCGCTTGTGGCAGGAGCAGCGGAGGAGCTCTAGGAACTGCAGGGACGTGGAGCCGGGTAGGAAGCCTCTGTCAGCACCGCCAACCGCCCCTCTCCCAGTAACAGCGGGGGTCCCAGGTCACCTCCCCCAGCACTCATGGTGCCCCCAGACTACCCCCCAAGAGCACCTCCATCTCCCCCCCCCAAGTTTTAGTCATGGTGGGTATTTTAAGTAAAAGTCAAGGACAGGTCATGGACTCTGTGAATTTTTGTTTATGGCCTGTGACCTGTCCATGACTTTTACTTAAAATACCCGTAACTAAAACATAGCCTTACATATAAGACAATCAACAACATATGGAAAATCAGATGGGGTAGTACAAGAGTCTTGGTCAGCATAATAGGCAGTGTCATCTCTGCACAGCAGTGGCCCAACCATTTCATTGTCAATTTTTTTTCTTGGATAAGCATCACAGCAAAGGATAGTTTTTAAGGAGGGACTTGAAGGAGGATAATTGAGCTCCTCCCAAACCTTTGGGAAGCATGGGAGAACGCATAAAGGTGCTTATTTGAAAATTTAACAAGTGGTCAGTGGAAATTGGCCTGACTGGAGGTGGGAACTGACATTTTGAAACTGAGAGAGAAGATAAAACTAGGGTGGGGGTCGACTATAGAAAGCCTTGAAAGTGTAGACAGGGCTGGAGGACCTGGCCCATATACAGAATAGATGAGATCCCTATCCTGAGGAACTTACCATCTAAATAAATATGCAGTGAAACACAGCCAGGGGTGAAAGTAACATTGAACACTTAGCGGTACGGGGGCCAACTCTGGCCCGCGAAAGGAGCGGGGCCTCAGACAGAAGGGGTGGGGCTGGGGGGGTCAGCGTCCCCCAGCCAGCCCATCCGCGCTGACTGGGGATCCAGCAATGATTTAAAGGGCCTGAGGCCCCAGCCACTGCTGCGATAGTAGCAGCAGCAGCAACTGGAGCCCTGGGCCCTTTTAAATCGCCGGCCCCAGGGCATCTGCTTCTTCCCCCTCTATCGGCGGCTTTGGGGGGGGTGGGCAAAAGCAGCAATGACATTAAAGCGGCAGTGCTTTAAGCTGGGTCCTTTGCCGTGGCAGCGCTTTAACATTGCTTCCCCTTTTGCGCCCCGACCCCTGTCAGCGGTGCTTTAACGTGGGCTGCATATGGGCCCGTACCGGTGGCCACTTTTTCCTGGTACATTGTACTGGCCTGTACTGGCTTACTTTCACCCATGAACACAGCATATAAGATTTCAGGCTGACAACAGTCATTTGTTTTAATTTTATGTAAAATATAGCCACATGGTGATAGGTACATATAAATAAATGTTTGAATCTAGAAGACAGTATTGAAACCTTGTATTTCTAATTCACTTCCCCTTGAAGTAATTATAAAATCAACCCTTTAGTACATCACTACAAGAAACATTTCAAAATAATATAGAAGGTTTCATATAACTGTCCCCTTTCTATTATTGGTGGTTTCATATTAGTGTTGCAATATCAAGACATATTTTCAATATCAATTTTACCTTTTCATTTTTAGTTCTTTTTGCTAGTTGTATAACTACTAGATTTTTTTTCAGTATCTGCCAGGATACTTTTAGGGCCCATGGTATGACAATCCTGAAATCTCTCTTGGTATTGTTTTAAAAAAAATGTATTTTGTGTCCTTGCAATCAGAACCTCATATTATAGCAAGTTAACATTATCAGGTATTGGTTTTATGCCATTTAAAATTATTTTACTCTCTGGGCTGTCTGTAGAATAGCCCAGGCAATCCTGGGCCATACATAGAGTCTTTTCTTATTCAGAAGGAGATTTTTGTTCTAACAATAAATACATTTTGTTACACTCACTAAAATAAATTTACATTCACAATGGAGAGAGAGATACACTGTGGACCTGACAATTGGATGCTCTCAATTTCCAGTGCCACATTAATAAAGAAGGCAAGGACAGTGCGGGTTTATTGGGCTCTCAAATAGAAATTGTGGGTGAAAACTTAATTTTCATGGCTCTTAGCAGAAGTTGTGCTACATTTATTTTTCATTTTATCCTCTCAGCTCATGTGGAAAGACTTTCTAAGCTAGATTCGGATCTGAGTTAAAGTGATGTAAATTTACTTCCGTGGGGTTACTGCAGTTTACACAGCTGAAACAGAGTTTACAGTATGATCCATTATCTTCACATTGCCCCCTTTCATGCTGTTAAAATCTTCCTGGATGACCAAACGTCTGATGTTTTTAGGTATAAACAGAATAACTGGCTGCGGAAGTAATAATTATTTGGGGGAGAGAGCAGTTGATATTTCCCATAACTGAGTGAGGATCTATTGCAGAAGTAAGCTATCTGGCTAGAAACTCTCCATATTTGGGAGGCCCATCTCCAAAGTAAAGGTTGCAGGAAGAAGCATTCTGGTAAGGAGACAAGCTCCCTACCTAGCCAGCCAGAAAGGAAGGTAGATATTACCTAAGAAATTGTGAAAGTTGGACCCAAGAAAGGAGTAGAAAAAGATTACTTTTCTTTGACTCAAGGTGAGGGTAGAATAGGGCTGAAAAAAGCCCTTTGTCCAGGGTACCATCCAGGACTGGCTGTGTCAGACATTCTCCTGAATAAGGACCAGAAAGACTGCATGAAGAGAACCTGTGTTTCTGTTGCATCTGTGGCACTGTAAAGGACAATTAATATTTTGTTGGTGTTTGACTAGTATGAATGATTCAAGGGAAAGATTTCTTGACTATATTTTCAGTTATTTCTCTCTATGTACAGTTAATCTGCTGTATGTAACTTTATTAATATTTATGAGCAAGCATTATGCTGCCCCAAAAGAAGAGCTGTTAGTGGTGTAAGTAATGCAAATGGCTAATGCGGTTGATTGTTAAAGAGCAGAATAGAAATAGTGCTTTTGTTTTCACAGTCTGGGCTCTGCAATGCAGTATGAAGTCATCTTTTCTGGTCACCAGATTGACATTAAAAATTGATTAATTTGACAATTATCGTTGCTACAACCTCTAGAAGCAAAGCAATTGAATTTGGGTTTTGATTATTTTCTTAATTATCATCAGTGAGCATTATGAGGATGTTTTTAAGCTGAAATTCCATTAGGGATGGGAAAGATGTTTGTCTTTCCTTTCCAGGAAGCACAGCCTGGTGCACTCTGAATTTCAGAGTTTTCTCATTTTATTTGGCACACCGAGACTCAGGCCATGTCTAGACTATGGGTGATACAGCGCCACAGCACCATAGCTACGGTGCTGTAGCTATGCTGCTGTAACCCTGTAGTGCAGATCCAGACTGTAGTGACAGAAAGACTTTTGTTTTCCATCGCTGTATAGATTTCACCTCCTGGAGTGGCAGTAGCAAGGTCAAGAGAAGCATTTTTCTGTCAACCTAGTTGTGTCTACACCAGGGCTTTGGCTGACATAGCTATAGTGCTCTGGGGGTGTAGATTTTTTTTTATTTTGCACCCCTGAGTGCTGTAGCTATGTCAACCTAAGTTTCAAGTGTAGACAAAGCCTTACTAATGAAAGCTGCCTATGTGTGACCTTCCCATTTCTCTGTGGCCACTTACAGGTTGCTATTGTTCTTCCTTAAACAGTTGTTAAAACTCAGCCCGATAGTTTAACTCTAGATAGACATAAAGAGATTAGGTTACTTTAGAAATGCTTTTGTCAGCACTAAAATCTCCAAGTAACATAAATATGAGTTTCTGGGAAGAAGTATTGGCAATTTATAAAGACTGGAACTATAAATGAAAATTAATACGAAGGTCCAATTCAAATGTTAAATATTGTTAATTTGGTGAAAGGACTGTGTATTATAGTACTGATATTCCTTTCACTTACGTTGGTGTAAATCAAGAGTAATTCCAATGAAGCCAGTAGAGCTACAGTGGTGTAACTGAATGAGAATTAGGAGTCAGTGTTCACAGGGGCTCTGTCACACTTGAAACTACATACTAATTCTCCAGAGTTTTGGATGATTTTTGAGGCAGGAGTTACCTTTTATGTTGTTCTGCCTCTTCTCAGTTGCTGCTTCTAAGAAATGTCTCTCTAACTCTCTCTAACTCTAACTCTGTCTGCCTTATTTGTAATCTCCCTTGAAATGATTATCAGTGTTGTATGTCAGAGAGATACATGAAGGAATCAGTGACACTTTCTAAAAGGTCCTGAGAGAATATGAACAAAATAGATTGGACATTGGAGCCTGTCTGTGTTCAGAGGAGCCCATTTAAGCCCTAAAGCTGATGTCTCAAGGGAGTGCTGCAAATTCTGGAGTTTATCTAATTACAATTCTTTATGTAATTCATACCTGAAAAGGGACGTTTATCCTCAGAAATGCACATTAGTGTTTGATCTCCCTTCTCCCCCCTTAACAAACTTTGGGAAACTGGATAAATGTAGAGTTTAGTGACAATATAATCTGTGAGTTTCCAGTGGATAATTAAAGGGAGACCCCCATATTCTGACTTGGTGGTTGTGTTTTGTTTTGTCTTTTGGAAAGAGAGTAAGAAATACATTGCAGGAAAATTGGAATGCTTTTAAAAGTCTTCAAAACACAGCCTAATTAATGAAAATAGGGCAGCTGGCAAGCTATCCTTTCAAGGAAAAGGGCAAATGTTCCTTTTTTATATTTAAAATTGGGATTTTCTGTTTTTATTTTAATCTCCCCAGAAGTTAAGAATGCCAACGTGGCTTTGTGGGCATTTCAAGGCCAACTCTGGTTTTAGATGATAGTGGTTTCTGCATATTGGATTCTACTGTCTACAAGATAGTCAATGTCAAAATGACTACACACAACAGGCCAGGTCTACACTGCGACTTTAAATCGGTTTAATGGCCGATATACCGATTTAACGCTGTACCCGTTCACACGACGTCGTCATTAATATCGAGTTAAACGGCTCCTTAAATCGATTTCGGAACTCCTCCCAGACGAGAGGAGTAGCGCTAAATTCGAAAGT
>NC_133787.1:17819533-17903415 GCF_003597395.2 Chelonoidis abingdonii | reverse complement strand
GTTTTGTAATATCGGTTTAAGCTAATTCGAAATAATCGTGCAGTGTAGACGTGTCAGTGACGTATCAGGGGCAACAAAACAAAGAGACTTACCCTAGTCAACACTATTGTTTCCCCAGAAGTGAGCGTAATGCTGTGCAATGTCTTTCCCCTAGCTTTTGGCATTTTTCGTAGATTAGCTTTTTAAGTTGCTGTTTTTCAGAAGTGAAGTTTGGCCAGGGGAGGGGTTGTGTGTGTGTGCGTGTTTTGTTGTTGTTTTTTTGGTGAGCCTGACATACGGTAGACAACATAATGAATCAAACTCAGACCTGGAAAGTGTGAGTGAGACTTCATTTGCCCACAGTGGAGTTTAAGCTGATTACACCAGGCTTGAATTTGGCACATTATTTTAATTACATTTTAAAAACCTTTCTTAAAAGAATATTAATATTGCAAAGTCAAGCGCTCAAAAATTAGAAAATTCAAAAGTTAAAGTTACCTTCCTTGTTCGTATGAATTACGACAGTCTTTAATTACATAATCACATACCACTTTTTCTGCAGAAGGCACACCTCAGACATCAGGACATACTGCTGTCAAATTTCAGTTCCTGCTCCAAAGCATGGGGGCACTAAAGCTTCGCAGTGAAACAGCTGTAAGAGTTTTTTTTAACATGGGCAAAGATGTGGGTGGACCACTTTAGCTGAAGCTTTCCAAAAAAGTTCAGCCGGAGGCAGACAACATGGAAAAAAAAACTTCAGCCTGAATGGTTTGTTTGGCAAAGTTGTAAGTAACTGCCTAATGATAAATTCCTGTTTTCAATCTTAGCTATAGACATTGCTAAGAGCACAGCCTAAAGTTAAGGACTAAAACTGGCCAAATACTGGAAACTAGATGCTTGTGATTGCACTTTTCATGGCTAGAAAGCAGTTAGATCTGGAAAGCTGAGGATTGCCTCAGAGTAGCTGAGCTCTTTGTTGGCACACAGCTGATGTGCAGCTTGCAGCACCTTCTCATCCAGCTGCAAAATAACTGCCTGTCAAGTGGCATAATCACTCCAGCTATCCCATTTTAATGGGGTCGCCAGGGCTGGCGTTACACTTGCTGAAGCACGAGCCCCAGTGCCTGAGGCCAAAGCCCAAGCCCTGCCACCCAGCGCTGAAGCTGAAGCCCAAGGGCTTCTGCCCTGGGTGGTAGGGCTCAGGTTGCAGGCCCTCCACCTGGGGCTGAACCCCTTGGGCTTTGGCTTTGCCCTTCCCTCCCCCCCGGGTGGTGGGGCTTGGGTTTTGGCCCGCCCACCGAGGCGGCAGTGCTCAGGCAGGCTCAGGTTTCGATCTCCCCTCCTGGAGTCATGTAGTAATTTTTGTTTTCAAAAGAGGGTCACAATGCAATGAAGTTTGAGAACCCCTGGTCTAAGGTGATATAGGTTTGGGTGTATGGCATTGTTTTTGAAAGTAGTACAGATGGCCAGAAGTAGAAAAAGAATTGCGACTCTGCTAAGTCTGGGTTTTGATGTTGTGCAATAAATGGAAATGTCCAAACTTGCAGAACCCCAGACCTCAGGTCTTCTCCCCTTAGCAGCTGTCGCCAGCCCCAGAATCTCCTAATTTAACGTAAATCCCCTCTGACTGATCCATTTATTGCAGTCTCCTTCCCACTGCAACACTCCTTTACATTCTGCCACCGTCGTCAACCCCTGCTTTGATTTGCTGCAGGATCTCACAAAACTCTCCACACACAAGTTTAAGTGCCAGATCTTATTCCTATTGTAATCAGTGGGAAAACTGCCACTGATTCCAGTGATGAGGGATTGAATAATCTAATCCATATACTAAGCCCTGTGAAAATTACAGGTATTTTACATAGACGGCAGGTTATATACATTTGCGGTGCTCGGGCTCCAGGAATATTCAGGGCCGGGTGCCCTGCTCCAGCAATATTTGGAGCTGGGTCTCTCCCCCTGCCCTGCCTGGAGTGGGCCCTGGCCCCTGCGGGCCTCCCCCACCGCCTCCCTGCCTGGAGCAGGTCTCAGCCCCCGTCTGCCACCCCTCCCCCTGTGTGTCCCCTCTGCTGCGCGTGCCTCTCCCCTGCCTGCTTTTGCTGTCCGAGCAGAGCGATTCCCAGCAGAACTGCTGTCTGCTGCCCCAGGGTCCTAGTGCCTGCCCTCCACTAATGGAAAGGCAGGCTGCCCTTACCCTGCCCTAGCCCTGAACCTCTCCAACTCCCCAAACCCTCATCTCCAGCCAGAGCCCTCATCCCCCTGCACCCTAATCCTCAGGCCCAGCCCTGAGCACCCCCGCATCATGAACCCCTCATCCCCTGCACCCTCATCCTCAGCCCCACAGCCCTCACCCCTGCACCCTAATCCTCTCTCCCAGCCCTGAGCCCTCCGCAGCATGAACCCCTCATCCTCAGCCCCAACCCTCATCCCTGTGCACTCTGATCCTCTCTCCCAGCCCTGAGCCCCCTCGCAGCATGAACCTCTCATCCTCAGCCCCACAGCCCTCACCCCACACCCCAACCCTCTGCCCTAGCCCTGAGCCCCATCCTGCCTCATGAACCCCTCATCCTCAGCCCCACAGCCCTCACCCCACACCCCAACCCTCTGCCCTAGCCCTGAGCCCCCTCCTGCATCATGAACCCCTCATCCTCAGCCCCATAGCCCTCACCCCTGCACTCCCTCCTATCCCAACTCCCTCCCAGAGGGTGCACCCCCTCCTCCTTCCCACAGACCCCTTCTCACCCCCAAACTCCCTCCCAGAGCCTGCACCCCTCACCCCTTCCTATGCCCCCACCCCCAGCCCAGAGCCTGCACCCAAACTCCATCCCAAAGCCTGCACTCCTCTCCCCCTCCTGCACACCCACCCCCTGTCTCAGCCTGGAGCCTGCACCCAGCACCCAAACTCCATCCCAAAGCCTGGATCCGGCACCCTTCCTGCACCCTAATCCCCAGCCCAGGATCTGCACCCCAGACCTCCTCTCCCAGAGCCTTAGGCAGGTGGTGGTGGAGTTGGGGGGCGGGTTCTGGGCACCATCAAAGTTTCTACAAACTGGCCACCCATGCAGGTATAAGACCATATGAAGAGAACACTGGAACAATAACAGTCATGCTGTCTGTATTAATAGTAGGCTAGCATACTTTTAGCATTGAAGTAGAATGCAGCATTTGGGAAAAGAACATAGAATCAGAACTGGGTCATGGGTGTTGCAGGCATTCAGAGTTGGAGTGGGACCTAGCTCTCAGACTGTCCTTACATACTTCAGAATATCAGGATGTGCTAACGCTGCCTGGAGTGACATGGGCTGTGATAGATGCATCACATAGTACGTGTTAAGAAAACGGTTTTGACCTTGAGGGTCTGAGAGACTGGTAGCAGTGAGAAATTACAGCTTGTGGAGAATAACTGGAACACAGTTTGGCTGCTAGCAAAGGGGTATAAAATTGGAAAAGAACTGGGAAGGAATTATCCACAATAACACTATTTGACAGAAAAATTGAGTATAACATACCTGTTGGAGGCATTAGTAGATGAACTGTGTACTTCTGAAATGCTTTTGTTGGTAACTGAATGTGGAGATTAACTACTGTTAGTTTACTATGTCATTTCATGATTGAGATTGGATTTTTAGCCCAAGTTATTGAAGCATTTCTTTTGTACTGTCAGGATTCTATTGAACTCATTCTTTCTTGCATGTCTTCTATTTCTGTAATCACTCTTTTGGAATGCTTGCAGTTCAGCACCATACAAAGGAAACCAAGTTAGCATGATGGTGGTTTTGGACTTGCTGCACTTACTTGTATCTTTCAGGAAGGAATTTTGCATCTGAGACCTCTACATAGGTGTCCAATAATGTTATCTAATAGAGTTTTATGTTAAACAGACAAGTAAGTGAATGGAGTGAGAAGAATATTATTTTGGATTTTAACCCTAAGTATCTCCAAAAGGCAATAAGCCAGATCTTTTACTAAATATTGTCTTTTATGCAACGAGTGATGAAATATGATGGAACAGCACCAGGGGACTGGTACAGCCAGTGTAAGTAACAGGAGCCGTGAAACTGCTCTGAGTTGTGCTGAGGGTAGTTTGACCCCCAGTGGCTCCAGGGATCAGGGAATGCAAAGGTAGCATACAGCTAACTTTGTGGCAACTCATTCTTTGCAGGATCAGAGACAAAATATCAAAGTCTACTGCAAACTTTGAATAAAAAGGAAATATCATATACAAAAATCCTGCTAGATTTGTGAATCTGCCACTCCAGTCCAGGAGAAACTTCATCTGTGACTAGAGCTGGTTGAAGTATTAATACTAAACAGTTGATTGGCTTTGACCCTCTTTTCAGTTCACTGTCTGTGAACCAGTCATTACTTTTAGGTATTTGTCATTGTAATTGTTTGAGGAATAGTTTTGATGAACGTATTTGGACCTATAGATTTGTTTTGTGTATTTGGCAAACTACACATTGTGCGATCTCTTTGATAGTTGGTCTGTGTGACTAAGACACCTTTATATATTTTCTGTTCTATAAATGGATGGCCAAACTTTATAAGTAGCAACAATATCTAAAGAAGCCATTAGAGGTGAGTGTGGAGACCATTTTAAAGTGAGAGAGACAGAGGCGATAAGTGAGCCTTGGAAATTTTAGAACACTTCATATTTCTTCCTATACTCTTCTGCACTAAAGGCATAACATTTGGGTACATGCATGAATACCAGAGTTAAAAATAGTTGGGTTCTTTGCTGAAGGGTGGTGGCAAGAAGCCATATTTGTTAGCTGTTCAGATGACTCTGTGTTCAGTTTTCTCTTGTCACATTCCCACCAAGTGCTACAATTATGTCTATATGGTGAGTGACTGGGCAAGCGCTCCTGATACAATCCGTTATACTTAAGGCTACGTTTTAGTCACTGGTATTTTTAGTAAGTCATGGACAGGTCACAGGCAGTAAATAAAAATTCTTGGCTTGTGACCTGTCCATGACTTTTACTATACAGCCCTATCTAAAACTTGGGCTCCCTACTCGGCTCTGACCGGCATGTCCCTGGAGCTTCTAGGCGGAGGGGCAGCCAGGGGGGCTCCATGCGCTGCTCCCGCCACAAGCGCCAGCTCCACAGCTCCCATTGGCTGGGAACCACAGCCAGTGGGAGCTATGGGGTGGCACCTGTGGGGGCAGCACCTGTGGCCACGAGCAGCACACAGAGCCTCCTGGCTCCTCCATCTAGGAGTGACAGGGACATGCTGGTGGGAGCCAGGGAGACCTCCTTGAGGTAAGCGCTGCTCTGCACCCCAATCCCTGCCCCAGACCATAGCCCCCTCCCACACACCCAAACTGTGGCAGCCCCTGAGCCAGCTGCATCAGCTGCTGTAGAAGTCATGGAGGTGACGGAAAGTCACCAAATCCATGCCACCGTGACAGATAGACACAGCCTTAGTTATACTTCATCATGTGTGAATACACTTGCTCATGCATGGCTCTACTAACTTGTATGCAAATATCCATATTCACATGGATAAAGCTCCTTCTCAAATGTTAATAAGAACAAAATAAATTGCATGAATATTCACAGAAAAGCAAGAGGATGTTAGTATGGCTGTATTGAACTGTACATCAGAATTAGTCAACACATTCACAAAAACACTTTTTTCTGTGGCTTGCTCAGCTATGCCTATGACCTTAGAGACGAAAGCAGGCACTGTGTGTGGAAGAATTTACAGGGTCCAAATTCAGCCATGCCATAAACTGTCAGATATTCATTAACAACACTGGAGCTGTGCCTGCTTACCCCAGAGCTGAATTTGGCCTCAATTTCAACCTAGGGCAAAGCTTAATTTGAGCAAAAACACATAACGTGGAAAAATGAGAGTTGTAATGACGGTTCTGTTTTGGTACTTGCCAAATATTACTTAATTTTAGTATTAGACAAATCTGAACTATGAATGGTGAGAGGAGCTCCTTGATTTGAGGAGGGAGTTAGCCAAGGAGACCTGGAAAGAAGGAATCCTAGAACAAGCGGGGAGTGTAGGAAGGCAAAAGGCAGCTAACCAGTGAAGGAAAGCAGGAAAACAGCAGGAAATGTGGGTGAGGAGTAGTGTGGTGGTGAGAGTAGATGTCAAGCAATGAGGGAGAAAGAGCCTGTCCATCTCTATAACAATGTGACATTTAGAATAACTGCCATGATAGAAGAGGGTGAGTTGTTCAAATAGTCATATTATACAAAACATAATTCGAACTGCTTATGAGCTGGAGGAGGAGGGGAGGATTCATTTATTTTAGAAAAAGCAGATGGAATTTATTTTAGAAAAAGCAGATGGAAATATATGCTTAATAAATCACTTTTCTTTTCTTCCAGAGAAGGCAGTTTCCTGAAATATAACAGTGTTATGCATTTTTTCCATCTGTTTTTCCTATGGTAAATTCATTTTTCTCCTATAAACATTATTATTTTTTGAGCACCATCCAAACATGCAGGAAGAAATGGACACTGCCACAAGGATCTTTCAGTCTTAGGACTTGTCTACATAGAAAAATTATACCAATAGTTGTGAGTGTAATAGGATATAGTGATACTATTATAACCCACTGTGAGGACAGTATTATTTTGAGTGTTTGGGGGGTTTTTTGGTTTAGCTTTTTTTGCTTTGGAAGGGGTTTAAGCTAAATTGAGAAAAGCTGCACATAACAGAATGAGTGTCCATATGGAGTGTTAAATTGGCATAGCTATATGGGTTTAACTGTACCAACATAACTGTACCGCTATAACAGGTAAAACTTTCCCATATAAACAAGACCTGAGTAACGGTTTGGATTTGAGTCATTTGGTTTTGCTGGTGTAAGTTGTGCACCACATGAGATGTTTCCTTTAGAACATGTTGCTATATTTCACAGGTGGTTTTATCTCTCAGAACCATCATGTTCTCCTAAAGGAAAGGTGGGAGTTTGTCTGGAGGAGGAAACTAGCCTATTCAGGTTAGTACATGGTAGAACAGATTGTTAAGCATACGGGGTACGCACCTGTTGCAGGAGACCGCTTAAAATGAAGAGGGTAGTTAACATCTCAGCAGTGATAGGATAATGGAAGTTTAGTAGGCAGCATGGTGTGTCACAAGTTTTACTGAGCTATCAAATCAGTTAAGCTCATGGTTTTTAGTGTCCAGCAGAGTTATGAATTTAAGTTCCCAGTCTCATCTTATGAAGGAGTTAGGCAGTTTTGTCTGAGGACGAGGACTGAAAGGTCAGATATAGAGTGATTGCTTTGTGAAAAGTGTTTTGATGTATAGTAGTAAGTCACATCTCCAGGCCTCAAAAATATAACTATATCCTAGAGTTATTTACCCTTGAGATGATACTTCGTTTCCCAAAGAACTTCCTTTTGTTTATAAAGCCTTGTACTTAGCACATCCATCTTCATTTATTAGGAGTGAAAAGGGCCTAATTCAGATCTTAGGCATGTAGATGCATATCTTTGTGTATCGGGTCCTTTGTATGGTGGCCCCAAAGATAGAGACCCTTCTGTAAATGAGGATCAGTGGAAATATTTAAATAGGTCTAGGAGTTATTGATATGCAGTTCAGGAAATGTGTGGCTTGGCTGAGAATTATACAGAATATATGAAGCCCAGGTAGCTGAGGTCGATGTCATCCAGTATCCTGTCTCATAATAGTCAGTACTAGATGTTTCAGAGGAAGGTACAAGAATTCTGCACTAAGCGAATTAATCTGCCCCTCGTATTGTCTCATGTAAAATCAAACAAGTGAGCTATCACATGGCTTTTTATGAGTTTTAAGAACAAATTGCTGATATATTTTCCTTAGGATAACCCCCTTAAAAACTATATCTTTCAACAAGGCATATGTCTTGGAATTTTGCAAAAGTTATTGTAAAATTCATTTAAACATGACACGTGGTGGGGAGGGTGGCAAAGGGATGAAAGAGCTGGCAAAATTCTAAGATATCGTTGAAGTTGAACTCATTAGTTAAAAGCGCTGTGTGTCCTGCCATTGTATTGTACTAACTTCAGACCTTGCCTCTCTTAGATTTGGATTTCCATTCATTCCCCAAGAACTTTTGTATCCTTTTTTTTTTATGTCAATTACATAGAAACTGATGTGTTCTAATTTTTAACTGTACTAAGACATTTTTGAAGAGCATTGTTGTTGAAGCACTGACCATCCATAGTTAATGCAGTGTTGAGTTTTCACTCAAATCAGAGATTCAACTCCCTTTATTTTGTATGAAGGATAGTGTATATGTTCCCCATTTCTACAGCTCATAGTCAGAGTAAAGACAGATTTTTGCAGGGGGTGGGGGTGAGGATTTTTATGTAATAATCTATTAACTGATTTTAGTTAAAATTGAAGTATGGCCTTTTTAATAGCAGTCTACCTAACAAATGGCATATTACTAACACTTCAGACTCTACATGTAGTTAGATTGTATTGAAAACTCAAGCATAGGCTATATTCGAAGATATAAGTAAGCAAAGTTTGCCCTGACTGTGAGTATAGTTGTTAAGTCACTAGCTTAGGTCCATCTTAAATAGTCTCATTATGACATCAGAGTCATTGGCCAGTCACCATTCCTCTCTAGTTAACTTGTGTGCTGCAATTCTAGACTCTTGGCTGAACTGAGTCAGTGAAGTGAGAGGTACTGTACATATGTGTCAGGAGTTGTGAGTGGAAGACTACTGCCAAATGAGGGAGAATTATATCCTTCACAGAGCTGTTAGGCAAAGCCCCCTGGGCAAACATTTGAGGTTACATACCTATTTCCTGTTTAAATGATTTTTTTTGGTCATAGTTTTTCTGCATCACTTCGCTTTCACTCCTTTTCCACTCAGTGCTTTAAGATGAGGTACCCTTCCTACCTGCCATGGACATCAGAGCTAGATCCTTTATAGTACACAGCATGGCACCTCCATTTGCTTGCTGTAAGTGAATAGGCACTGCTGTCTATCCTTCATAAGGGGGTGGACATGCATTGTCTCCTCTCCTCCTTACAGTTGACCTGTTGGTGGAGATTGGACAGTTGCCAGAGAGTGAACTCAGCTGCTTTAGTTTCAAAACTGTATTTGGCGTCATTAAGAAGCCTCCTTCTGTTATCAATACACAATGATTTCTTTGTTGTGTAATTTCAGTGTGTCAGAATCAGTCTTCCCCCTGGAGCTTTGCTTACCAGCTTTGTGAGGTAAACATTGAAACAGAGTATTTCTAAGAGTTTCAATGGGAGATCTTCATGCACAGGGAGGAAAGCTTCTCCTTCAATCCCTGCCAGCCAAACTTCTAGAGGTATTAGAACTCCCATTCTTTCTGGTGAAATTCCTTGCTGCCAAAATCTTCGTGATCCTCATGAGCTCTTGTCTCACTTGGAACCAGAGTAGATGGGTAGTATTTTCTTTATAATTAATTTGTATATTGTCTTCTCAGCATTTTCCCAGTCTGCTCTCCTTTCCCTTAAAAAAAATCAATACATAAATCCAACTTCCTCCAGAAGGGAATTTCTCTAATTAAATTTGATTTTGTAAATAAAGGAAATAAGCCAGTATTTGAAAGGAAAATGAATTAATGCCTCCATATTTCCTGCCAATTACACCAACATTAGAAAAGCTTCCCATTAGTTATGCTGATTTGGGAATCTCCCTGAGCCTGTTCCACGCTGACACTACCACCCATCTTCACCCTTCACTGACCATCCCAAGTTAGATATCCAACTCAGGATAAGGGAATTTACTATTCTCAGAAACTCCATCTGAACTCCTCTTGTTAGCTTCCAATATTGCTTCTTAAATCTCATCTTTCTCAAAAAAAAATATATATAGGTCTGTTTTTCTCTCTCTCTCCTTCACTTTCACTCTGAGACTGTGCACCCAGCTGCTCTGCTCCTGTTAACTCACTAGGCCCACAGAGGCACTGAAGTCTTCATTTTCCTCTCTGGTACTGTGCATTGACTTCATAGTGATGAGCTTTGTGCTGATAGGATGACATCAGCGTGCAGAGCTGAGATTGGAAACTGCCCTAGTGATTTTTTTATGAGAAGCTGATCTGCTAACAGCTCAGGGTGGTAAGTGAAATGTGGAAACATTTTCTCTTCCCTTCCTGCACATTCCTTGGGGTGAAGAGAGGCAGGCGCATGCCACTCAACATGGGGGAAAATTTTATACAAATGCTTACTCTACCTAAAATCAGGGAGTATAAGAAATAAGTGGGACGGACTTTGCAGAAATGGCCATAGCTTATTGTAACTCCATCTAAGGTATAAAACTTTATCCATCATTTTTGGATTGAATTATCATTGGATGATACTTATATTTTACTCATGGAAAGAATTAGTGAGCCTGTTAGATAATGATGAGGTTTTGACTTTCTATAGTCTATATACTAAATACTTTACTTCTATACTTAAATCTAATATATACTACTTGTATAGGTCTCCAGCTAACACTTCTGAACTGGAAAGTGCTGTGTGTCATGGGCCGTATGTCCATAGGGCATCCATATATGCACTCACAAAATTTGAGAGAACTTACAGAAGACACTTGCATGATATGTCCCAGTCCCCAGGATTAACTCGTGTTTGTTTATAGTGCAAGCAGTTTTACAGATATTAATGTTTAACTTTTGTATGAAGTAATGCATACCAGTGGAAATAAAGGTATGTATTTATGAAGTTATGTTGGTGGATGAAGAGAGGAAGATATTGGAAGTTAAAGTAATTTAATTTATACTGAGGTAGCAGGTAATCAGGAAACTATACGGTACAATAGTTGCATGGTAATATATACTCAGAACTTTTCTGTGACCTTATTATGTGGGTACATACATAAACATGGAGTTCAGGATTTATAGGTGTGGTCAAATCCTATTACAGTGGGAGCAGTGTTCCATGAATATTGCCCTGTGAATGAGATGAAATACTTTAAGATCCAATCCAGAAAAGATGACAGCTCCTGGCTTTTGCTACTTAAGCCTCTACCTGTTTGCAAATACCTACCCTTTCTCGAAATAATTGATAAATCTCTGTGCTCAAAAGTCCTGCAACAGTTACAATATTTTTAATTAGTTACATCTTGGTATTTTTACCAGAAGCTTAAGCCTGAAAAATGTAAAACTCCTACATGTTTGTAAATAAAAGGGGAAAAGTCACATACATTTTAAAGGCACCATTCAGAGTAATGGGCATATAAATTTCTTCTCTCTCTTTAATTTAAATTAAACAATGTGCCAGGTGAATTGATGCTAATAAGATTGTTTTTTTTTTCAAGGAATTAAATAATGCTGTTCCTCCAGAGTTGATCACTGAAATTATTTTTATGTACGAAATTAACCTGGTTTGCAAGATATATTTAGTGTGTGTTATACAGAAGACAAGACCCCGTTGCCTACTCTGTCCCCATATCTACTCTAGCGACACCATCAGAGGACCCAGCCACGCCATCAGGAGCTCATTCACCTGCAATCTACTGATGTGATATGTGCCAGCAATGCCCCTCTGCTATGTAAATTGGCCAAACCTGACAAACTCTATGTAAAAGAATACATGGACACAAATCCAACATCAGGAATGGTAACATACAAAAGCCCTTAGGAGAACACTTCAGTCTCCCTGGACATTCGATAGCAGATTTAAAAGTAGTTATCCTTCAACAAAAAAAACTTCAAAAACAGACTTCAAAGAAAAACGGCAGAGCTACAATTCATTTGCAAATTTAATACCATTAATTTGGGCTTGAATAGGTACTGGGAGTGGTTGGCTCACTACAAAAGCCATTTTCCTTCTCTTGATATTGACACCTTCCTCATCAGTTATTGGGAGTGGACTACATCCACCCTGATTAAACTGGCTTTGTCAACTCTGGTTCTCCATTTGTAAGGTAACTCCCTTATCTTCATATGCCAGTATATTTATTTTTAATTTTCACTCCATGCATCTGAAGAAGTGGGTTTTTTTACCCATGAAAGCTTATGCTCAAATAAATCTATTAGTCTTTAAGGTGCCACCGGACTCCTCCTTGTTTTTGTTGATACAGACTAACACAGCTATCCCTCTGATACTTGATAGAAGACAAGATTTCCTAATGAAAAACTAGCATAGGATATCAGCATTAGATCTTGCAGAGTTTATGGGCTGTTCTGGAAGGAAATGCCTCCCCAACTTCAGTTGTTTACAGAGAAATCTAATGCATCGTCTTTAAACTGATTACCATTGCTGAGTGATGCCATCCATTAAAACTCTGGTTTGCATGAGATCTCTTATATCAGAATTATTCCCATTAAATTAAGAGCTATTTCATCAGACCGAAAAAAATCTAAAAATAATTTTGCTCACACAGCTTAAATTGTTGTTCCCATTTAGTATTCAATACTAAGTTTGATTTTATGAGTAAAGGAGGCTCCATGTTGTCTATTGGTCATTTGGAATGGAACATCATGTCCCTTCTGAGAGTCAGAGGGAGAATCCATCTGAGAGCACAAAAGGCCCCTGGCTCAAATAGCTAAATACCCCCTTCTCAGCCATGTTTTGAATTGTTTCTTTTTGTTTTACTTGCTGCAGTTTAATGGCTGAAAGACATAAGTGGCCTGGGATCCTAGGCATTGAGGTGCATAGTATGTCTGTTTGATTGAGGTATATCATGCACGTAAGAAACCAAATCAGTATGGTGATAGTGGCAACATTTCTGGGGAAAAGTGTGATCAAATGGTCTATTTACTTATGGACCGTTTGTGTCTTAGAGGCCATCTGGTCACTTGCAACTACTCCATATTTCTCTCTTCTACCATGTGCATCTCTAGGTTTCTTGAGATCATAATTAGGAAAAAATGCTGGCGAAGTGAGCAGCATATCAGATTTATCTGAATGTGGTGTTCAAATATGGAAGGAGGAAGAAGCTAGACCTGACCTCAGACTAGCACATGAATTAGAACAGTAGCTCTCAATCTTTCCAGACTATTGTACCCTTTCAGGAGTCTGATTTGTTCTGCATACCCTCAAGTTTTGCCTCACTTAAAAGCTACTTACTTACAAAATCAGACATAAAAATACAAAAGTGTCACAGCACAGTATTACTGAAAGATTGCTTACTTTCTCATTTTTACCATATAACTATAAAATAAATGAATTGGAATACTAATATTGTACTTAACTTTCAGTGCATAGTATATAGAGTAGTATAAACAAGTCATTGTCTGAATGAAATTTTAGTTTGTACAAACGTCATTAGTGCTTTTTATATAGCCTTTTGTAAAACTAGGCAAATATCTAAATGAGTTGATGTACCCCCTGGGGCATGGCTACCCTTGTTTGAGAATCATTGAATTAGAATACAGGAGGGCATACGTGTTATATTAAGAAACTTGGTCTGGAAACAACTACACCTCTACCCCGATATAACACTGTCCTCGGCAGCCAAAAAAATCTTACTGCATTATAGGTGAAACCATGTTATATCAAACTTGCTTCGATCCGCCAGAGTGTGCAGCCCTGCCCCTCTGGAGCACTGCTTTACCGCATTATATCCAAATTTGTGTTATATTGGGGTAGAGGTATAGTTTTGAAACTTTTTTGTGGTTTTGGCTGAAAAAGACTTACTGTTAAACTATGTTTTCCTAATTACAGCATAAATTAATGCAATATCGATGCTGCTGTTGTAGCAGAGAAATTTAGTTTTAAAAAAATGTTGAAATTCTTTGGATGACTAAGTGATTGCAAAATATCCAGATAAATTCTCTGGTGATTAAATGTTCAGGCATTATGCACAGATTACCCTTTCATGGTAAGAACACTTTAAAAATATTCTATTTAATTTAAATTAATTAACCAAATATCTGTGTGTATTTTACTGTTACTGTAACGCTGACAGAACCCACTCATTAGCATCGAACTCTGGGACCTCTGGAGCTTAGTGCATAAGCTAAAAGCCATATGACCGTTAGCTAAGGCTGTAGAGCAGATTGATAGTCATTCTCTCTCTCGCTCTCTCTCATATGTCAGAGCCACTAGGTGGGACAGAACACCACAACCAGGAGGTGTGTAGGATGCATAAACACCTTTGGTTATACATCGGGGTGAAATCCTGACCCACTGAAGTCAATAGGAATACTACCATTGATTAGTGGGGCCAGGATATCACTCCATGTCTCCTCAGTACCCATAGTTCTGTGTCCTGCTTCTCTATGGTGCACTTGGAAGTGTGTCAGGGAGCAATGTGGTAAACAGGCAATGAAAAGTCATTTAAAGTTTGCTATGTCACGATTCATCCAAAACAGCCCCACTGATATTTGAAGGGAGGAGAGGGACTGCTCAGTGGTTCGAACTTTGGCCCCCTAAACCCAGGGTTGCGAGTTCAATCCTTGAGGGGGCCATTTAGGGAACTGAGGTTTAAAAAAACAAACAAAAAAACTATCTAGGGATTTATCTTGCTTTGAGCAAGGGGTTGGACTAGATGACCTCCTGAGGTCCCTTCCAACCCTGATATTCTTTTAAAAAAAAAAAAGTGGCTAAACTAAGTAGAGCTCTCAGGAAGATAATACCCAAGCTCTTTCAAAAACCTGAAATTCAAGTGCTTACTGCTTATTGTCAATGTTATATGCAAGGAAAAGAAACATTCTGCTTCATTAGACAAAGAGTAATTATGTGATGTCATTAAGTGACTGCCATTTAGTTGCAGTTTGTGTATGTGGGGGGAATCTCTGAAAGGTTTGGAGTCGAATTCAGATGCTTATCCAAATCTTTGAGGGTTGTCATGGAGACCTTACCATCTCCCTGTGTTAAGGCCGCTATTGCCTCAGTTTCCTGTCCTTGTATTCTAATTGGTTCCTATCTCCAGCTAAACTGAAACTTGACCCTTTCTAGATTAACAGAAGTCTAAATGAAAGTCCACAGTCCTTTCTTCCAGAGTCAGTGTCAGCCTTCAAAATCTCTCACTCTTGGTGTACCAGAGACAACCCCCCCCCCGCCCAAATACCCGCAGCATCTGTCCCACCAGAAGAACTTCTGCTTTCCTTGTTCCAAATATTTCAGTCTTGAGCTCTTGACAACAAAGTAGGCATGAGGTCTGAGAACTCTCCCCACTATTCTGCCCCCTCGGCTACTTCCTTTGGTGCTGCTGTAAACCATTAAATTCCTCTTGGGGAACCAGGAGTTCTCTATGTCTGCATCCCTGTCTAGTGACAGATGTCTCATTAGGGCACTTTACCCAGCATCTGGCTGTTTCTTAGCCTGGTCCCTCCTATGCCCTTTGGTGCTATACATTAGAGTATAAAATGCTTGTGACACAACAGAAGAAGGAAACGTCTTCCTTACAGAAACAATGGATACATCAGAAAGTGCACACACAGCAGAATACTTACAAGAAGTAGCAGTAAAAGCTATAACAAACTGTGAAAAAAAATTCAAATGTCTAGTACGCAGCTTGGTCACACATAATGCTGCAAAGGTATCCAAGATGAGAAGAAATTTAGAAGACCTTGAAGAGAGACTCAAGCTAATAACATACAGTTGCAGTGTTCATTTGATGTACCTCCTAGCCAAAGACTTCAGTGTTCCAGAAATAAAGGCTAATGTTGTTGAAATTGCAAAATACTTGCTTAACAACCACTTTGCAGCAGCTGCTCTGAAAAAAGTGGGAGGAATCAAGCTAACTCTCCCACAAGATGTGCAATGGAACTCAGTAGTGGACTGTTTTGAGCAGTATGTCAAGAACTGACCTAATCTGATGACAGTTTGTGAACAAAATCGTGAAAAAATAGATGGCACTGTCTTAGCTAAAGTTCTCAACATTGGGCTTAAGAGAAATGTTGAACACATGCTGAGTATCCTGAAGCCTATTTCTGTAGTTTTGAACAAAATGCAGGGAAATAGCTGTTTTATTGCTGACGCTGTTGAAATTTGGAAGGAACTCAGTGAGATCTTAAAAAGAGAGAAAAATATGCAAAGACAGAATTAAATTACAAAGCATTAAAAAAATGAATGGGACAAGCACCATCTCCAGCTCATTTTCTTGCAGATATTCTCAATATTCGGTACGAGGGTCAAACCTTAACTGCTGCCAAAGAGGAGTTGGCTATGACATGGACATCCAGGAATAATCCCTCCATAATGCCAACTATGATAAACTTCAGAGATAAGGGTGAACCATTCAAGAAATATTTTTGCTGATGATGTTTTAAAGAGAGTCCCACCAGTGAACTGGTGGATGTCACTTAATTACTTGGATTCAGAAACTGTTGAAGTGATAATCTCACTTTTAACAGCAGTAGCTTCTTCTGCTGGTGTAGAAAGAATATTTTCTTCCTTAGGACTAGTTCATTCCAAACTGAGAAATCATTTGGGACCTGAAAAAGCAGGAAAGCTTGTTTTTCTTTTCCAGATTATGAACAAACAGGAAAATGAAGGTGAAGACGACTGAGTTAGCTGCAGAAGCCAATATTTTAAGTTTCTCATGTTGACCTGGCTGACATAGTTAATTTTTGGTTTTGTTTTTTTAAATATTTTATTTAACTATTTTAGTTAAAAACAATTTTAACAAAAACAAACCTGATTTTAAAAAACTTGAATGTTTAACTAAATTCAAACATGCATATGCTTATTTTCTTAAAATATTATAAGTTTGCTGTTGGAGAAAAAAATCCAGAATCCCTAACGTTGTTTTAGTTAAATAAAACAATTTAAATGTTTGACTGGTGGTGTTCTCCTCCTAATACAGCACGTCAAGAAAATCCTCCAAATATTAAGGATTAACCTGTTGAATTGGAGATAGTTCACCTCCTGATGACTTCATAAATATCCACTTTAATTATCTTTGGGGACATGAAATAACCAAACAATCATTCATTTTCTGATATAGCTGTAAAACTAATCTGAAAAGTTTTCAAAATAAATCACTTAAAAATGTATACTGTGTACCTTCTAAAAATGAAACCTACATCTATTTCTGAGTTATGAAGAATATGTATTATATTATATTATATATGTATTATATGTATTATATTATATTATAACAACCAACAGGAACGCACCTTTATGTAGAAATCCATGATTAGATCCAGTCTTCCTGACTAGTGATTTAAATCAAATTCATCGTGGTTTTATGGGCTCAGGATCATCCTGGATGTTTAAGTTTTTTGTACCTAGCAGGAACATGGTAGTGCTGGACTGTAAGCCTGCCTTAAAAAGCCAGAGCACCCTGTTACAAACTCCAAAAGAGACCATGTTGACTATGTAGTCCTTCTCTCCTGTACATGCTCTGACTCAGCCCAAAATTTGACTCCTTGAAGTAGCCTATTTGAAATCCTGGAAGGGTGAGCAGAGCCCACAAGAACAAAATGCCTGACCCCTCAAATAGGGGAGGGGATGCAGATCAAGAATCAGCTAAACATGGGAGACAACAGATGATTAAAACAGGAGGCTCCTTGGAGTAGTATGTAGGGCAAGCAGACTGATGCTCTCTCCTCTTAACTACACTCCACCCTCAGGGTCTCTTATTCAAAGACAAAAGTTTGCCCAAAGTACTATATTATTTCAAAAGATATGTTTGTGGCTAGGGGGAAGGGGAAGAGATGGCAAGCTATGATTGCCTGAAATTATTCAATTCTAATTCAGTTAATAGTGAAATAAATGAGTGGTTTCGTAAAGCATCAGGAATTGATGGGAAGCTAAAGATGTAATAAAATAAAAATGTTCTAAACAAAAAAAATTGTACTTTTAAATTATTTTGGACACTAAAATCAACTATCAGACTGTAAAAGAGAGTGCAGAATCTGTGACAAGTGTTTCTACACAAATCAGAAAGTGACAGATATAGGTGCTTATTTCTAAATCCTTCTGGATTATAAAGGAATGGGTATTGTTTTCCTGCTGAGCAACAGCTTAATTGACTCCTTCATGCTCTGCTAGTCTGTTATAGAAAAATATGGAACACAAAGAAAAGTTCGACTTTGTTCAAACATAAAATAAAAATAAACTAAAGGGATCTTTTCTTCTGGCACAGCTATACTCCATATTGATGAGTTTACTCTGGAAAGGTAAGGTTGGACAGCATTTCAGTGGTTTAAGTTTATGCACCTTTAGAGATGTCTTGCAAACTGTAAGAATGTAATAAATGCAAGATTTCATGGCCTATTTTCCTCCTAATTTAACTAATTTTTTTCATATGTGGAGGGGTGGATATGAGGGAGGACAAGAAAAAGATTCATGTGGAAGTTGGTAAGGCATCTAGGTGTTCCCTTTCACCTGTCCAAATCCTACAATGTGGAGACTGTTAGATCATAAGAGTTGAGTAAGGTACCAGAACAGTAACGTGCAGAAAGAGGAATGAGTGTGAGTGACTACATAAAAATATCACACTGTATAGCTGTGTAACATTACATTGAATACACAGTGCTGTTGCAGCTGTGTTGGTCCCAGAATATTAAAAAGGCAGGTAAGATAATATCTTTTAGTGGACCAACTTCTATTGGTGAGAGACAAGCTTTCAAGCTTACGTAAAAGAACCCTTTGTCTGTCTCTCACCAATAGTAGTTGGTCCACTGAAAGATATTACTTCGGTGTAATGAGAGAGAGAGAAAGTGGGTGAAGAGTTACCCCAAGAGGAGTTCAGAGCTTATTTAAAAAAATTTTTTAGCAAGTATAAAACATTTACACTTCTAGGATTGAATAAGAGATGGGCTCACTCAATAAAATGTGCTGCTTCTCCTGAAGTGAAACTTAGAGACTGTTCTTTTCTTTTATTCTTTTTTCTTGATTTATACAACTATGGTTGATGCTTTTTTCCCCCTAGATCATTCTTGTTAACTAGAAAAATGTGATCCAGCAATCTAATGGTGCAACCTATATTTTTGACTATTCCTATTAAGAACTATGCTGTACTGCCTGAAAACTAGTTCGATTTCATTTTATGCTTAGTTGCTTTCAGATTGTAATGAAGAGCCCATAATATCATTATATTCAGCAAGGGAGTTTAAGAAGCTTGAGGAAATGTATACAAAGGAACAAAGATGAGTTCTATTCAATGGACTGTTATCTTTTTGCTAGTATGCTAATGAAAAATGACAGCCTTACTTGAAATTTCAGTCTCTTGTGTCCTTTTTTACTTTAAAACACTAATTTAGTTCATAGTTGAATGTTTCTGTGACTCTGTACCATTTGTCTTATAGAAGACAAAGGTGCTTATAATTGTATGCATGGGGTATAAACCATTTGGCTTTTAATACATGACAGTACACAATAGAATATGACAAATGTGGGTGTTAGGCAATCTTATATAATACTTGCTTATGAATCCTTATCTATTTATCTAGGATACTTATATTGGCTTGCATTACCATAGTATTGGAGTGCTTCATAATCCTTAATGTATTTATCCTAACAATACCCCTGTGAGGTAGAGAAGTGCTGTTATCGCATTTTTACAGAAGGGAAAGGGAGGCCCGGAAAAGCTCAGTGACTTGCACAAGGTCATGCAGGAATTATGGTACAGTAAGGACTAGAATGTGTCTCCCAGTTCCCAAGCCCTAACTAATAAACCACTCTTCCTCTCATTACCCAACTAGAATGTAGTGAGATTACCTGAGCTACCTGTGGTACACTGATTTTGAAATACTGATCTAGAAATAAAAGTCCTGATTTGTGTCAGAGTCCATGCTACAGGTGTAGTATGTTGCATTAAACCTTTAGACCCCAGTCTGGCAAATGCTTATGCATATGCTTAACTTTACATATGTGAATAGTTTCACTGATTTCTGTGCGGCTACTTAAGTTAAACACATACATAAATGTGTACAGTGTCAGGATCTTAGTGCCATTCAACGTACTGTGTACCAAAAGAGCACTGTGGATGGATACCATAATTTATATGTAGAAATAAACTGAATGCCTTTAAAAGCCATTAAGAGCTTAGGAGCACTGTAGCATAAGGATTTGTGTTGTACAGTAAACATGGAACTTATGTAGAGCATCCAGCTCTCAGAGCAGAGGCATGTATTGTATCCAGGTGGGGAGAAGTAATGGGGACTTATCAATAAAATAATTTGAACCTGAGAACGTCTGCCACAGAAAATCACTTGGTTTAAGGATTGTATGCTTTCTGATCTTTACTGGTAAATGTTCATCTATCCAGTTGTATATGGTTTTCCCAAAGCCGTGAAAAACTCATTGAGAAGGCAGGTACCAATACTGGAACACCAGTGCTGCCTGTTTCTTGCAATCCCAGATCTGCATCCCTCCCTTTCCAGGCTCTTTGCTGTCTACTGAGAGAACACTGCTGCTCACCAGGGAAATGTTCAGCTGCCAGAACCATGTTGCAGCTCATACAACTTATCACTTGACTTGCATCCCCCAACTCTTCTGTATCCTGCAAGTTTAATTTATGTGAAATGAAAAGCTAGTTTTTACTGGCAAACCTTGCTGTCCACTAATAGTGAAAATCCAAAGCACCTCTGCCCAATGTTAGTGTGGGGATTTTTTAGCATTGACGTGTGTGTGTGTGTGTGTGTGTGTGTGTGTGTGTGTGTGTGTGTGTGTGTGTGTGTGTGTGTGTGTGTGTGTGTGAATATCAGAGAAAAACAGACAGCTGCATTAAGATCCGTGAGTTTTCCCTGCTGCATCTAGAATATTTGTTACTGAAAAATCTTCATTTTTGCAAATTAGTAAAATTCCCTATTTATTCATTCCAAAATGAAGACCCAATTCTTCTTTCACTGCATTTAGTGTTGTGAAGTCCCACTGAAGTCTAAGATTTGTCTCTTGCTTCCTTAGGGACAGGATCTGGCCCTGCCTGCTATAATCTCTATGAGACTCAGGGAAATTCACATTGCATTCCATAGACATTTTAGTTCAGTTACAATCATTCAGTCATAAAGAGCTAAAGACTGGAACGGGGCCTTGCTTTATATTTTGCTGTGGCATCAAAGGATGGGATAAGGAAACATGACTTTCACCAAGCATACCTGTCACCTGGGGGAAAGGTGTTTTTGAGCTTTTCTGGATGGGAAGAAAAACACCTGCCATGCCCAAAGAGAGTCTGGGCTGTCATTCCTTGAGGGGAGGGGCTGACAACTGTGTCTCATTAGGGAAACAGACCTTTAAATGAAAATGTTTGATCTGGGAGGACTACGGTTCCCAGTGCGTTCAGGCTATGCCAGGATTCTAGGCCAAGAGGACATTTCCCCACAAAGTCTGGGCCTGACTGCTTAGAGCAGGGGTCCCCAGTGCAGTGTCCGCAGGCACCATGGCGCCCACCAGGCCGTCTAAGTGTGCCTGCATACTGGCCAGCAGACGAGCATCCGCCAAAATGCCGCTGACAGGCAGTGTCATCTAGAGGTGTCACCACTGAAATATCGCCGATTTCCACTGGCGTTTCACGGCGATGCCTCTGGATGACGTGGCTTGTCGGCGACATTTTGGCAGCGATGCCTCAGGATGACGCTGCTTGTCGGTGGCATTTTGGCGGATGCTCGTCTGCTGCTACGGTCCTCCATGGCTCGTCATCTGGTGCCCGTCAGACGAAAAAGGTTGGGGACCGCTGGCTTAGAGAGTGAGAATCCACTATCAGCTCTAGGAGTGCTGGTATAGAGTCCCCTGATGTTCAGGAATGTTCATGACTAGGGCCCTACCAAATTCACGGCCATGAAAAATGCATCACAAACCATGAAATCTGGTCTCCCCGTGTGAAATCTGGTATTTTGTGTGCTTTTACCCTATACTATACAGATTTAATGGGGGAGACTAGCATTTCTCAAATTGGGGATCTTGACCCAAAAGGGAGTTGCAGGGGGTCACACAGTTATTTTAGGATGGTCGCAGTATTGCCACCCTTACTTCTGCACTGACTTCAGAGCTGGGTGGCTGGAGAGCAGTGGCTGTTGGCTGGGCACTCATCTCTGAAGGCAGCGCCCTGCCAGCAGCAGCACAGAAGTAAGGGTAACAATATGATACCATGCCACCCTTACTTCTGTGCTGCTGTCTTCAGAGCTGGGTGGCCGGATAGTGGCAGCTGCTGACTGAGGGCCCAGCTCTGTGGGTAGCAGCACAGAAGTAAGGGTGGCAATACCATACCATGCCATCCTTACTTCTGCGCTGCTGCTATGGACGGCTCTGCCTTCAGAGCTGGGCTCCCGGCCTGCAGCCATCCCTATCCATCTGCCTTTATCTTAAGGCAGTGCTGCTGCCAGCAGCAGCACAGGAGTTGGGGCAGTAGTACTGCACCTCCCCCCCCTGCCCACAATAACCTTGCAGACCCCCTGCACAACTCCTTTTAGGTAAGGACCCCTACAATCACAACACCATGAAATTTCAAATTTAAATAACTGAAATCATGAAATTCACAATTTTTAAAATCCTATGTCCATGAAATGGACCATGAATTTGGTAGGGCCCTATTTATGATTTAATATCTGTTTGGTATCATTCGATACATATAATTGTGCTGTGCCTGGGTGTGAACTATGTATCAGATGCACCCAGAGACCATGATGGAGCTGCCACACACCTTTTATCCCATAATAATTCATTGTAGCAATTCCATCAGCCTATGATGGATATTTAAAGTAACAATTGACTTATACAAAGTATATGAACCTGTGGGTAATCCAGTATACTTTCTAACTAAAGACCAATATTATCATAATTTCTCCTCCTTCTAATAATTTTCCACTTATTTTCTCCACTTCTCCTTTTTTCTTTTTCTTTTTCTTTTTTCTTTTTGTTTTTGTCTTTTAAATTCATATTACTGCTGCTTTCAGGCCATCTGTCTTCTGGGCATGGAGTCTGTTCTTCCAAAAATACCACTTCCCATCACTGCATGATTTATGATCTTATGAAGGGGAGATAGTGATTTCAGGACTGCAGGACCAGTGTCAACACAGACACCCCAATGAAACATTCCAATATCAATAAAAATATTTGCATAACATGACAACTGGCATCATAGATTTTAAAAAAATATCTGCAATGACTTATTCACACAGAGCCTTCGTGGAAAGCTAGGCAACAGTAATAATGTGGTTCTTTTGTGGCCACCCTCACTCATCAGTGTTAGCATTTTTGCTTAGCTTGCTTTACAGGGTCCAGGAATCATGTGTGCGCAGTTGGGTTTATCTGACTGCAAAGCAGTAGCTCTCATCCCTGCTGGTGTGCTTCACAGAATGGTATGACAGGGTAATTAGCCAGATGGGAGCCTACACAGATGCATACTTGGAGCTCCCACTGAAGCCTGTAGTTGCTGTACAAAAGCTACAATCTAAGGATAGAATTAAGCCTTTTCTATGAAGCACGTATTTTATAGTTTTGTCTTTTCCTTATTTATTTTTAAAGTTAAACTCTGTCCATATCATCCCCTTGCTATAGCCAAGTAACACGAATTGATGTAATTTAAGAGGCTCAATGGGAGGGAATCCGTCAAAATCAAAGGTTACAATAGTCTCCTTTACTCATTCCCCTCCACTGTACAAATCCCAATAACCTCTGGATTCATGGAGCAGATGATCTACTGGCCCCACCTTCACTGCTTTTTGTCTTAGCCTTCTAAAAATCAGCGAGACCTGTTGGAGCTGGGCTCTGTACACCCAAGTGGACCAGAACCTCTCACTAAATCTTATCTGCCCTTATTCAGGGGAATCATGCTTGTTCTGCTTGTGCTGTATCTGGGGCCCTTGTTGTCATGGAGAAGGTGGCAGGATTTACTTTAGCAGCTTTACAGTAGTAAATATTTCTGAAGCTTCTTTGATCACTTTCTTGCTCATAAACATGACCCTTACATCAGGATCAGCTTTTGCTTTCATTGGCATTTCTCCTGCATTGTACATGCTCTGGTTATTCAATTTCACTTTTATTAAATCAGCAGCATATGGTTTGTAAGGTCCTGGTAAAGAGCTGCTGCTCAGGACAGGTGATGTTGCCACAGCTGCAAATAGTAATTTGATTACATTCCTTCTAAATCCAGAGATACTTAAATATAATGCTAAATTTAGGTGTTTGGAGTCAGTAATCCAAGTCCTCCCTATTCATTCGGTTGTCTGAGTTTGTTTTACAGTTTGCAATCTGATCTCTGGTAAATAACCATAGTGGTCTAACAACATTGAATAAATACTAGTTAGATAGGGAGCAGGTTTGGGATTTTATTGTTTATACAGTGTGCTATGGGCTTTACAAAGAAAAGACCACTGGGCCAGAGTCTGAGCTAGTTTAAATTGGCATATTCCATTGACTTCAGTACCACTGCACTGGTTTACACTAGTTGAGGATCTGACTCACTGTCCCTGCCTCAGAATTTACAGTCTAAGGGCCTGATTGCACAAAAACTGTTAGGCATAGAGTTTGCCTCCAGGAGCAGTCCTGTTGAAGATGTTAACGTGGGACTAAGGATTCAAAAAGCATTATGTTTGATCCAGAGAGACTTTTTCGCACGCAATAGCCTGATGGCTAAGTTACTAGCTTGTGGAAGGGCCATGCTCAAGAGTGATCTGGGATGAAAGACTGCTTTGAGTATGTGAGAGCTGGGACTTGAACTTGGGTATCCAACATTCCAGGCCAGTACCCTAACTTCTAGGAGAAACATGTACATGCATGCTCTTTCTCTCAGGTGTGTTGACACCTTTTCCCAAATCAAAAATGGACGTTTCAGCAGCATTCTGTTTTCACAAAAATGCTTAAAAGGTTTTGTTCAAATGAATTTCTGGATTCACTCCTGTGACTTTATTTGATACTTTCTGGATGGTCCCTTGCTTCACTCCCCCAGAGATCAGTGAAGAAGGGAGCGAAACAATAAAAATTGCCATAGGATGAGACCAAAGAAAAAATTGTTCTCCAGCACGTCCCCAGGGAGGAGCACTATAGAGGGGTGGCAGAGGCACGCACTAGTAAAAGGCATAGATTATTCTGAAACACAGAAAGATCTTTCAAGTGTCACATACACAAACAAAGATGCTATTGCTGTCACTAATGGTTTGCAAAAAGCTTTGGATTTTTGAAGACTGGTTTCATTTTTACCGCTGACTAAAAGCATTTCACATAACACTGAAAGGCTGTGTGTCCAAATTTATATAATGATAGAAAAGATGGGATGATAATTGCGTATAAGACTGAAAATTGAGGATGTTCTTACACTTCTCTTTATAAACCGCATGAGAATGTCCAGTTTACAGCAGCTTTTGTTTCACTAACACTGGTTTTCAACCTTTTTTCATTTGTGGACCCCTAAAATACTTTGAATGGAAGTGTGAATCCATTTGGAAATCTTAGACATAGTCTGCGGGCCCCCAGAGGTCTGCGGTCGCAGGTTGAAAACCACTGGACTAACAGTTCTTTTAAAAATGCTTTCAATCAGTCATTTATATACACTGATAGGGACACACATCGTTTCAAGAAGGATGTATTTGAAAGCTAACATGACTCATGTCATAATATAATGTGATGTGCCTGGTTTTTGTTGTTGTTGTTGTTTTTTGACAAGTGACATGACATCACGTTGCCTTTTTGGTGCATCAAAATTTAAAGTAATCCAAGCCATTTGTTCAGATCATGGAATTCTGCATACTCCTTAATTTCAGTTCTTTCCAAACTGTTTCATTTATCTCCATTCAGAATGTTAAACCTTTAAGCATTTCACAGTAAATCCATCAGTAGTATCTTTTTGTAGGTTAATTTAAACACTCAATCTTGAACCATCTTCATCAGCTGCGAAAAGTTATGTTTGGAAAACATCATTTGATTAAAAAACAGAAGAGGGATTTTGGAGGTTTGGTTTTGCGTTTTGTTTTTTTTAATCTATTGTATTTTCACACTGCTTCGGAGAAAATTAACATTGACAAATTTTATCTCAGAAAAAAATTTGATCACAAAGATTATGTAACTCACTCTTTCCTTTAATCTTATTACCTTTTTTTTTTTTCCTTAGATGAACTTCTCCTTTAGAGAAGTCGCTGGATACTATGTGTTAAGCAATATCTGCTACTAATGGGAATTTGTGGGAACAGCACTTTATTCCTCAACAGGGTTGCCAGGCATCTGGTTTTCAACCAGAACTCACGGTCGAAAAGGGACCCTGGGCACTCCGGTCAGCACTGCCAACCAGGGCATTAAAAGTCCAGTTGGCAGTGCAGCAGGGGACCAGGGCTAAGGCAGGTTCTCTGCCTGCCCTAGTTCCATGTGGCTCCCAGAAGCGGCTGCCAGGTCCCTGCAACGGAGCCCCTAGACACATGAGTGTCCAGGGAGGCCCTGTGCGCTGCCCCTGTGGCTCTTCAGCTTCCAGTGCCTGGGAACTGTAACCAAAGGAAGCTGTCGGGCTGGCATCTGTGGGCACGAGGGCAGCACGTGGAGCCTCCCTGGCCCATGTGTCTAGGGGCTGCACTGCAAGGACCTTGTGGTTGCTTCCTGGGAGCTGTGGTAAGCGCCACTGGGACCCTGTATCCCCTCCTGCATCCCAATCGCCTATCTGAGCTTGGAGTCCCCTCCTGCACCTAGACTCCCTCCTTCCCTCCCCTTCTGGGTGTTGGTGGGGGAGCCCGCACCCCCACCAACACCGAGCCTTAAGCCCCCTCCTTCGCTCCAAACCCCTCATCCCCGGCCCCATCTCAGAGTCCGCACCCCCAGCTGGAGCCCTCGCACCTCACACCCCAACACCCTGCCCCAGCCAAGAACCCCCTCCTGCACCCCAAACCCCTCATCCCTGGCCCCACCCTAGAGCCTGCACCCCCAGCCCAAAGCCCATACCTCCTCCTGAAGCCCAACCCCCTGCCCCAGCCCAGTGAAAGTGAGTGAGGATGGGGAAAAGTGAGCAACGGATGGAGAGGGATGGAGTGAGTGGGGATGGGGCCTCGGAGAAGGGGCAGAGCATGGACGGGGCCTCGGAGAAGGGGCAGGGCAGGAGTGTTTGGTTTTCTGTAATTAGAAAGTTGGCAACCCTATTCCTCAACCCAGCTACTGTGCTTCAGTACTGTTGCTTTAGTGCTCACCTCTGTGCTTGGACTTGCGTCACATACTCTGCTTTCAAATAGCAACTTATACGTCTGTTTCTAAGTGCATACTAGTGTTTCTAGTTAGATAAAACCACTTTTATTGAAGGCGGTTACTTGGTGGCAGTGATAAAATCTTAGATCTTTTCAAGGGAAGAAACTTTAAGAGGCAGATTCTCAACAGATATAAATTAATGTATTCTGCATGGAAGTAGTGGAGCTATGTTTATTTCCATCCACTCAGAATCTGTGTCTTAGCCTTTATGGCATATCTAAACATTATTCTGTTCAAACTACTTATTTCATTAAATTGAATAAAAGAAATCTACTTATAGAAGGAAGCTGTGTGGCTTCTGTGTTTGGAAACCAATATAGTATTCAAAGTGAAGAAAGCAATTATGAAGGTTTAATTTAAAGAGAAAGCCTTGGCATCTGAACACAAATGCAGAATATGACAATAATGGAGAAATCAAGCAAGATCTTTGTTCATTCAGTCAAAGTTTGCACCAAATGAATAAGAGAATGATCAAAGTGAAGCCTGGTTTTTAAGCTTGGAGAATGACATTCCTAAAAGTATAGAAATGTGAATAAATTGAAATTCCTCATAAATGTGTATTGGAGATATTTTTCAGTTTGAAACAACTTGCCATTTAAAATAGATAGCAAGTGCTTATTTTAAAAAAATCTTGAAATTAAAATGACACAAGCTATTGTCTGCTGTAGAGCTTGTTAGTAAGGAGGTATTTCTGTACTCGAAGGAATTAAAAACAGGGTCAGGCCCCCGGGTGGTGTAAATCAGCAGGGCTCCCATTGCATCAGTGGAACTATGGTAGGGCAGTGTCACCAGATCATTACACTTCTCTATAACAGATAATCAAAGAAGAAATCATAAAATTATGAACTTCATTCGGTCTGTATATATAGTTCTATGAGAAACAGCTTCTGAGATACACCTTTAAACAGTAATTTATTATTCCAGTATCTGTCTGCAGAAGAAAAAAATAATTTAAAATGTTTAGTATGTGGGTGCTGACAAAATTATATAAAATAGAAATCTTGAGTTTTGTATTATCTAAAATGATGACAGGCCAGATTCTCAGCTGGTGTAAATCAGCATTGCTGCAGTGGCATCAGTGGAGCTATGCTTGCTTACACCAACTGTTTTTAATTACTTCAAGTACTGGAATATCTCTTTACTAAGGAATCTGACTAAGAGACATATAGTGAGCCCTTGTTATACTGCCATAGAGGTAAAGTTGTTGCAGGGGAAACAAATATCTGTGTATCTCTCTATCTAAATAAATATTAGGTCATCATGTCAACAAAATGTATAAAGGTATACAACAGTAGAAAAAAATTACAAAATGCTACACATACGTCAAGTAGCAGAAAAATATACCATATTTGAGAAATAATGTTTGCTTTGGTGATTGACTGTCATCATACATACACAGAGAGGGGTAGAGTTAAGTTTGCGGAAACAACCTTTACATTGGTATTTCCTGATTTTTGCATGTTTTAAGAATGCAACTGTAAAGTTCTATTAAAGTAGGCGTTTTTGTATGGAATTAGTATATACTATACATATTACATTATGGAATATATCAGGGAACTATTTTTGAGAAATTATAAAAGATATATTTTGACTTCTTGAGAATCTGCAGTTATAATATATAGGTGTTGCCAGAGGATTCAACCACTTCAGCCACACCATCAGGGGCTCATTCACCTGCACGTTGACTAATGTGATATATGCCATCATGTGCCAGCAATGCTTTTCTGCCATGTACATTGGCCAAACCGAAAAGTTCCAACGTAAAAGAATAAATGGACTCAAATCGGACATCAGGAATGGTAACATACAAAAGCCAGTAGGAGAACACTTCAATCTTCCTGGACATTCTATAAACAGATTTTAAAGCTATATTTCAACAAAAGAACTTCAGAAACAGACTTCAAAGAGAAACAGCAGAACTAAAATTCATTTGCAAATTTAACACCATTAACTTGGGCTTGAATAAGGACTGGGAGTGGCTGCTCTTTACAAAAGTAGCTTTGCCTCTTCTGGAATTGACACCTCCTCATCAGTTATTGGGAGTGGACTATATACACTCTGATTGAATTGGCCTTATCAACACTGGTTTTCCATTTATGAGGTAACTCCCTTCTCTTCATTTGTCAGAATATAATGCCTGCATCTGTAATTATCACTCCATGCATCTGAAGAAGTGGTTTTTTACCCACCAAAGCTTATGCCCAAATAAATCTGTCTTTAAGGTGCCACTGGACTCCTTGTTGTCATAAAAGTGGAAAGTTTTTATTGCTTTCCAAGTAGCAAAAAGGGCACTATTTTAAATAAAATCTTCATAGAATGAACCTTATCATGCATGAAGCATTTATCATTTACAAATTTTAGAAGATATTTTTTTTTCTAGGAAATCGTGAATGTCTTCATTGCAATTCACATTATTGTCAGAAATTATGTTACTGTTCACTGGGTACTTGTTTTTATCATATTCCTTTTTCATTAAATATTCAAGTTTAGCAAAGGATGAAGGCAAATGTCACTTCAGAAGCTAATGTCAGATGCTAGAGAAGTGGCTGAAGCAAATTCATATAAACTGCATCACTAATATCCTTTCTCTTTTGATAACCGAAAAGCAAAATTTAGTGCAAGAGTCAGGCTTTGCAAATTCAGCCTCTCTGGATAATTCCAGTTAGCAGTGTGATAATTAGGTACAGATGTTTTAGAGATGGGAGATGCAGTGGTCGTCTTTTCAGGGTTGTGTAAGATGTCATCTACTTTTTCCATCCTACAGAAATGCTTTGAGGGCCTGAGCCAAAGCCAATTGATATCAGTAGAAAGATTTCCCTTGACTTCAGAAGGCTTTGGCTCAAGCCTAAATTCTGTCACTATACATAGTAATATTTTTCTGTACAGCATGGAGGAAATAATATGTTGCACTGTATCTTCAAAGCACTGTGAGAACATTAAGAACTAGATTCTGCTGCCTAGAGTGTAGGTGCTACTCAAGATGAGTATGGTGTATGGAATCTAGTCCTTATTAATTAAAGGCTCAGTTTGCTCTGCTTACTCACACTGAGTAGATGCTATTCCCTAGTTCTTGTCCCAGAATAGCACCAAAATCCTAGAATCTGACTATAACTGACTAGTCACCAAGCTACTACTGAAATTCTAGAGTCAGGCTTTCAGATATATAACCAGTCAATTTTAAATATATCTGTATATTATGTAGTAGAAAACACTGAAAGCTGTGTCTGATGGTATTTCCTACGTATCATATCTCAGTTGATGTGTACCTTCTCATAAAAATGTAAGGAATTAAAAGAAAAACAAGAGTGAACAGTTTTATCTGAATGGAGTATGCATGTGTTTCTGTTAGAGGGATTTATAGGCTATGTATGAAAATAGGATTCAGTTAGGAACATAACACAGCCAATTTCCACTAAACCAGACTGACATTTGTTGGGAAGGTACGATTAAAGTATATGAAATGATATGAAAGAAGTCTGCCTCTGCCAGAGCAACAAAAATACGTTATCTATCAGATAAGGCAGACTGAATTCAAATGATTGGGTTACCAAGAATGTATTTGCAAATATGTATCTAACTTGTTCATGCAGTTACTGAGACTGCAAGTGCACTTTTCGTGCGCAATTATGCATGCTTCTCTTATACTCAGACCCCAAATATCCATCCTTTACGTAAACAGTTTTCAGCTTTTATCTTTAGAATTTAAGACCTAGTGTAAAGAGAACATATCCATTATCCACAATGAGCTAAGATATTTGGGGTCTTTTCTCACATTAATCAAATCAGGTTATTTCCCATTCATACAAAACATGGGTAAGAAATAAACTGAGCCCCTCTCCCCCTCCAAAACAAGGGGGATTGCATGAATTATGTCAGCTGGCAATGAACAAGTGGTAATTAAACATGTTTTTTCTGATCCTAAAGGCCATTTGCAGTAAGGCATCCTGTAAACAGTTTGCACATGCTTCAATTTACACACTATGAGTAGCCCTCCCTGAAGTCAGTGGGGCTACTCACAATCTGTAAAGTTAAGTGTGTGAGTAAGTCTGTGAGATCACGCACTAACGGTGTTACTTAGCTAGTCAAAATGGCTGTTAGGAGACTTATATACGAAATCAGATTCCATTCTCACTTACACGTGTTAATTAGGACTAACTCCAGTGTCAGTGGAATAATGGGTATAAATGACTGGAGAATAAGGCTCCCAGTATCATTCCCAGTGTTCAACAACTAAAATATCTGTTGAAGTCAGGAGTCAGGTGATAGCTTCACTTGGAAAACTATCTAAAAATGTATGTGAGCTTGGAGTTTCCATACAAAATGGAAAATAAATTTTTCTCTGAATAGCTTGACTCCATTCTACCCCCGGGGCACAACTGTAAAATGCAAAATTATAAAGTAGCTGCTCCACTAAAGCACTTTAAATATTTTTGTAGGAACTTGTAGGAAAGCCGAGAAGTCCTCTACTCTATCATTAAGAAGCATCTACATAAATCTGTGCCAAATGAAAAGCTTTTTAAAGGGAGGCAATTAATATTCTACTGTAGAGCAGGCCTGCACAACATACATATTCTACTTCTGGCAAAAAGACATTTTTCTTTTAACTTAATTATACTACCTTACGGTCCCGCTATAACATATTACCAAGGTTCAATACCGCTATTTCGATGGGGCGGTGCTGTGGAAGGAGGGTTTGTTTCCATGGGGCGGGCTGTGCTGTGGCGGGGGGGAGTTGTTTCTGCGGGGCCGGGTGGCGCTGGGGTCTGGGGGGGTGTATTTCGGCAGGGGATATGGGGTTTCAGCCCTCACCTGTTTTCTTTGGAGTAATATGGCCCTCGCCACTTTGCGAGTTGTGCAGGCCTGCTGTAGAGTGTTTCATTCCCTGTATATAAGTCACAGGGGGGGATGTAGGCTTTTTGTGGATTTTATACCTGTTTGGAAAAGATTGATCTAGGTTGGAAAAGCATCAAGGTTAGAAGAACTGTTTCATACCTTTTATAGTTTTTACTATCATATATTTACTATATATAAAATTCACATTGAAAATAATTTTAAAATATTTATTCATAAGTAACTGATGGTATTTTTAAAATTAACTGCAGTTGAATTTTAGCCTGATCAAATGTGTAAACTTCCTAGCAACTTTATATCTAAAATACAGTATAAATTTTTAATACTAGTATACCTGTCAAGGCAGAAATTTATTTTACAGTAATGTGGTATTCTTCAAAAGAAGTCACCCTGCAGGACAGATATTATAGTAAGTCTTTCTTAAAAGCTTCCAGAGAATACTTAAATTAAAATAATGAAAGATCCCTCCAGAGATGCACTGTATTTCATGGGCCAAATTCTGCTTTCAGTTACACCCGTGTAAAACAGGTGTAAATGAGTGGAGAATCTATGTCTCTGTATCATTCCCTTTCCCTCGGTCTACACGACAGGGTTAAATCAAATTTAGCCGCATTAGATCGATTTTATAATGAACGCATCTACACAAGCAACCCTATTCCATCGACCTAAAGGGCTCTTAAAATCGACTCCTGTCCTCCTCCCATCTTAAAATCGATGTTGCTGGGTCGAATTTGGGGTAGTGTGGATGCAAACTGACGTTATTGGCCTCTAGGAGCTATTCCAGAGTGCTCCAGTGTTATCGCTGTGGACAGCACTTTCAAATCCGATGCACTAGCCAGGTACACAGGAAAAGCCCTGGGAACTTTTGAATTCCATTTCCTATTTGGTCAGCGTGGCGAGCTCAGCAGCACAGGTGACCATACAGTCCCCCCTGAATTGCAAACAGGCTCTAGAATGGAGCAAACAGGAGACGCTGGATCTGATTGCTGTATGGGGAGAAGAATCTGTGCAGGCAGAACTCCGATCAAAAAGAAGAAATGCTAATATATATGCCAAAATTGCACAGGGCATGATGGACAGAGGCTATAACAGGGACACGCAGCAGTGCCGCATGAAAGTCAAGGAGCTCAGGCAAGCCTACCAAAAGACAAAGGTAAATGGTCACTCTGGGTCAGAGCCCCATACTTGCTGCTTCTATGAACAACTGCATGGCATTCTAGGGACGGGGGGACCCTACTACTACCCCACCGCTGTTGGTGGACACCACAAGGTGGGGAGTCTTACGCAACATGGAGGAGGATTTTGTGGATGAGAAAGAGGAGGAGGAGAATGCACAGCAGGCAAGCGGTGAATCTGTTCTCCCTGGCACCCAGGACTTTTTCATCACCCTGGAGCCACTACCCTCCCAAGGTGGGATCCCCAACCCTGAAGGCAGAGAAGGCATCTCTGGTGAGTACACATTTGTAACTACAGTCCAGGGTTTAAAAGCAATAGTGTTTTAATGTTTGATTTGCCCTGAAGACTTGGAATGCATTCGAGGCCAATACAGCTACTGGAAAAGTCTGTTAACGTGTCTGGGGATGGAGTGGGAATCCTCCAGGGTCATCTCCATGAAGCTCTCCTGGAGGTACTCTGAAAGCCTTTGCAGAAGGTTTATGGGGGGGGCTGCCTTATTTCATCCTGCACAGTAGGACACTTTATCACACCAAGCCAGTAGCAAGTAGTCTGGAATCATTGCAGCACAAAGCATGTCAGCTAGGTGACTTGCCTCAACCTCCCACCCTGCCTTAAACGTCTCCTCCTTACTCTCACAGATATTATGGAACATGCAGCAAGTAGTAATAACAATGGGAATATTGGTTGCGCTGAGGTCTAACCTAGTCAGCAAACAGCGCCAACGAGCTTTTAAACGTCCAAGGGCACATTCTACCACCATTCTGCACTTGATCAGCCTATAGTTGAACTGCTCCTTACTACTGTCCAGGCTGCCTGCGTATGGCTTCATGAGTCACGAGAGCAAAGGGTAGACTGGGTCTCCAAGGATAACTGTTGGAATTTCAACATCCCCAACAGTAATTTTCTGGTCTGGGAAGTAAGTCCCTTCTTGCAGTTGCTCAAACAGCCTGGAGTTCCTAAAGATGTGAGCGTCATGCACCTTTCCAGGCCATCCCACACTGATGTCCATGAAACATCCCTTGTGATCCACCAGTGCTTGCAGCACTATTGAGAGGTACCCCTTGCAGTTTATGTACTGGTTGACAAGGTGGGCCGGTGGCAAGATAGGGATATGCGTTCCGTTTATCGCCCCACCACAGTTAGGGAAACCTGTTGCAGCAAAGCCATCCACTATGACCTGCACATTTCCCAGAGTTACTACCCTTGATAGCAGAACGTCAGTGGTTGCATTGGCTACTTGAATCACAGCAGTCCCCACAGTAGATTTTTGCGCTCCAAATTGATTCCCAATTGACGGGTAGCATTCAGACCTTGCAAGCTTTCACAGGGCTATCGCCTCTCTTCTCAACTGTCAGGGCTGTGCTCATCTTGGTATTCATGCACTTCAGGGTGGGGGAAAGCAACTCACAGAGTTCCAAGAAAGTGGCCTTATGCATGTGAAAATTTCGCAGCCGCTGGGAATCATCCCATACCTGCAACACTAAGTTGTCCCACCAGTCTGTACTTTTTTGCCGGGCCCAGAATCGGTGTTCCACTGTATCAACCAACCCCGGTGCCGCCATGAAGTCCCAGTTGCCACAGCCCATGCTTTCAGGAACATCTGTGTCCATGTCCTCCTCACAATCGTCCTCGTGCTGCTGTCTCTTAGCCAGGTTCTGCACATACTGCAGTATAATGCGCGAGGTGTTTTACAATACTCACAACAGCAGCAGTGAGCTCAGCAGGCTCCATGCTTGCTGTGCTGTGGTGTCTGCACGGGCAACCCAGGAAAAAAGGCGTGAACTAATTGTCTGCAGTTACTTTCAGGGAGGGAGGGAGGAAGGGAGTGGGGGGGAGACTGATGACATATACCCCAAACCACCTGTGACAATGTTTTGCCCCATCAGGCACTGGGAACTTTACCCAGAATTCCAATGGGCAGTGGAGCCTGTGGGAACTGTGGGATAGCTTCACACAGTGCACCACTCTGTGAGTCAGTGCTAGCCACGGTAGTGGGTAGTGAGGACACACTCCGCCGACTTAATGCACTTAGTGGGGACATATACAATTGACTGTATAAAATCGATTTCTAAAAATCAATCTCTATAAATTCGACCTAATTTTATAGTGTAGGCATACCTTTTATTTAAAAATGGAGTCACTCCATTGGCTTTGTATGACCGTAACCAAAGTGCAGAATTTGTGCTAAGCACAGTCCTTGTATTTAGGAGAGTAGCAGGGTGGATCCCTGCTCCAGCCCTGAGGGGGTTAAAACAGCCCAGGGAAGGGGCCGGGGCTGGAGAAAGCAGCCTTTTAGGCTGGGCTGATTGGGGAAGTGGCTGCAGCTGGGGCCACGCCCCAAACTGAGCCACAGGCCCTTATAAAAAGGGCAGAGAAGCCAGGAGCCCAAAAATCTCTCTCTGCATTCAGAGGGAGAAGGGCCTGGCTGCTGCGGGGGACCAGACAAGGTACCCAGGGTAAAGCAGGGCTGGGGAAGGCAGCGGAGCCGGGGAGCTCCTGCCTGGAAAGCCCCAGGCTGCAGCCTAGAAGTAGGCTGAGAGGTACGAGGGTTGCAGGGTGCAACCCAGGGTAGGCCAAGGCAGCAGGTCCAAACCCCTTTTCCGATGATGAGTGGCTAATACTGCAGTCTGCCCCAGGGCGTGGGGGCTAGCTAATGACTGGGCAGTTGCCAAGATCCTGAGGCAAAGTGGGGATAGAGTGTGGGGGGCGGTCCCAGGAGGGACACGGGGCCAGTAGCGGATGCCAGAAGGCGGATCACCGGCCTGCAGAGGGCGCTCCGAGCTGTGTATGTGAGCTAATTCCCAGAAGCAACCAGCAGGAGGCGCCGCGGGGGTGAGCTCGCCCGGCTGCAAGGAGCCATTCATTATTTTAATTGCTTTCAATATCTCTTCTCTTTCTGTCTCAGCTGCTCTGTGATTCTAGGAGTAAACCCTCTTCTCCAATCATTCTGTTGTCTTCCTTTCACTAACTAGTAAATTACTATCATCTCTTAGGTGGTGGATAGGACAAAACCAGTGGAATTTCTCCAGATGTACACTGTCGTAACAGCAGCAAAGAGTCCTGTGGCACCTTATAGACTAACAGACGTATTGGAACATGAGCTTTCGTGGGTGAATACCCACTTCGTCAGGTGCTTTTACAGATCCAGACTAACACCGCTATCCCTCTGATACTGTTGTACCAGTATTTGACACAGTGTATGAAAGCCCTTTTAGAGAAAAGCAGCATCTTTAGGGCAGTTTCCTGTATGAGCAAGTATTGTTCTTATTGTGAGTGCTTTAGTAACAGGATACCACTACAGAAGTTGCAACTCTGTTATTAATGGGGCTGATCGCTGAACAAGAATAAAAAACCACATTATCATAATTTCTCACCCCTGTCTTCCCCAAGACAAAATATATTGCTACTAGCCATGCTCTGTACAAGGAAATTTATGTAAATGTTTTTCAACTGTCATATGAAGGATATGTTGATGTGAGAAAGTCCTTCTACGCAGGAGATAGCAGCACAGCTGTACTTCTTGTATCTCTGGATGAAGGGACTTCACTGACCTAGAAAACTTGAGCCCTGCCCCACACACATCCAAGCTTCTGTTCAGGGTGACCCAAAGGCATACCACTAACTCTGTCATTTTATAAAGATTTCTCCCATAAAACAGGATTAATAAAAAGCTATTAAAATAATTAAATAGATTAAACTTTATAATATCTGATTCATGGGATTTAATTTTTTCATTTCTCTTTATAGCTGAAACTGTCACAGCCTGGGGAGCAATGTTTGGCAGAGTCTGTTACTTTATGGGCCAATCCTGCAACTCTCATGAATAGACCCACTGGGCCAGATACAGTGTAGATGAGTGAACTGCATCCCCATTGAAGACTAGGATTGGGTTATTTGACTTTCATAGAATAATAGATCCAAGTAAGGGCTGGTAGGGGTGGGAACAAAGTGTGGAGACTTTTTTAGCCCAGACTTCATCCGCTCTCTGCTTATCATCCGTATCCTTTTCTGTAAAACTGAGCAAATAATTGATTTTTTTTAAGTTCGATGAAAAAAATGGCTTTGAGTTTACCCAAAACAGAATTTTGTCAGTTTTTGTTGCTGAAACAAGAAACTGAAGAAATTTTGTTTCACGTTGAACAAAACATTTAATTCAACCTGAAATGTATTTTTATTTCCCTTTCCTTTTTTTGTTTTGTTTTTCAGGTGTGTTTTTTAAATAAATCCTAGCTAAATTTATAAATGAAACATAGATTTGAAATGAAAAGTCCATGTTTTTGTTTTAAAAAAAAGTCACCATAATTTTTTTTACTTTTTCTAATTTTTTTGAGGTGAAACAGTTTGCCAAATTCAACTCAAATATGCAAATTGTTCCAATTGATCCGAAACTGCAGTTTTCAATAAATAAACTATTTGTCCAAAAAACTATCACCCAGTTCTACTCTGAAGTCCTTGTCTACACAAGAGAGTTGCATCAATTTAACTTAAATTGTTTTTTAAAGCAATTTAATTAAACTGGTGAAAACCCCTGTGTGGACACACTTATTTCACTGTTCAGTTTTCACTGTGTTTTTATCTTGTGATAGCTCTTGTCTATTCATTACTCTGAGGTAAAAAATACACCTTTTTAGAACTGTAGACAAGGCCTTAGACTCCAGTACCAACATGTATCCACTCTTGCTGATGTGGGCAGGGCAGGCCAGACCTGATCTTCTGACAATGACATGTCTCCATCCTAGCAGCAAAGAACATCAACCAGATTTCTTGTTTAAAATTATAATTTAACATTTATGAAATGTCCTACGCATCCGCAGTGCTTTACAAATGCAGAGAGGCTTTGGGCAGATCCTCAGCTGGTGTGAATTTTCATAGCTCCACAATGAAACTATGACCACTTACACCAGCAGGGGATTTGCCCCTTTATGTCTGCCCTGGGGAGATCACAGGATAACAATTCAAACACATGATGATTACGGGCTAAATGCCAAAAATATAACTTAACAAATGCACCTCATCTCACCCAAGGTGTTGACCTGACAAACACAATGCAAATGGTGTTATTGTTTTAAAATGTATTTTTAATAAAGACTTTGCTGCAGTTACATTTTGACAGTGTTTAATCAGAAGTTTTGAACTCTCTGCTATTCCTTTCTCCTTGGCTTCTGCTGCTTTCCTTCTCTCAAACTCTGTCGTAAACAGTGAATCTCTATACTATTAGCTACTCCTCCTACCCACCCACCCTTGTTTTCTTTTCTTCCTTTTTCTTTAAAGAACACTTTGTGCTATTACCTATTGTCTGTCTTCCAATATGTGGGCATGCTGCGGAGACAGTTTGGGATAGAATTCGTCGTAACTGAATTGTCTTGCCTTTGAGGTTTTGTGTGTGTGTGTGTGTGTATACACGCACACATACACACACAATATACGTGTGTGTGTTTATATATTTTAAAAATGTATTACTTTGTCAGTTTCTGTGGCTTAACACTAGTATTTGGAAGATTACACTTTGATATTTATAATATGCATGCAATGACAAAATGGTCTTCTCACGGGATATCTTAGCCAAGGAGATTTTTGCTACATGTTATTTTAACAGATGGACTTCTCATTAGATATTCATATCACATGTACTGTCACCTTTGGATCAAGACTGAAATTTGATTCTAGCTGCAGATAATTACTCTTGGACTAGCCAGGACCCTCAGATCAAAAGATCAGCCCTCAAAACATATCAGATCCTCCTCCTCCTTCTCTGTCACTCCTGTCAGCATTGTTGAGAACCCTTGGAAAATATGCTGAATTTCTCGTCCATTAACATCTATACAATTTCACATAAAAGTTTCTGTATAGATTAAAAATGCAGAAATGTTAAAAATGTTAGTTCCTCTCCTGGAGTGAATAACAAGTGACATGTGGGTTGGTTTGTTTGGGGCAGCAAAAGGATAACATCTCCATCCTCAAGGTAGAGAGACAGTCGCAGTTTATGAGCTTTGTTAGGGATGAGGTTACTGTTTACAATCCAACATCATCATAAACTTCTAGTGCATGATTACAAGTTAGTTCTTATGAAAATATATCTATTTGTTCTTTCAAACCTAGTTTATTTTTTCTTTTTGGTTTGCCTGTATTTGTATTACCCAGTACTAGTGCAGATAAATTTGATCTTTTAATCTGTTTTCCCCTATCACATGGAGAATTTCATTTAAAAAAAAAGTCTCCATATACTCAGTGTGTTTGGAGGAGGTTGGGAGGGGCATTAAGCAAGAAATGTCTAAAGTAACTGCCTTCAAAGTATGCTAGCCGGTATTATATGGGGATCCAGGGAGATACGATTTATCTTGGAAAATGTAATAGTTTAAAAATAAGGGTTAATTTGGCAGGAGTTACAATCCAATTTATTTTATCCTGCACTAACTTTCATTGTGCAGCTGGCTGATTAGCTCTGGCCAAATTGTGCCTGAGAGGCACAGTACTGCACAATGGGCAATATTTCCATCTTTTCTGTTAGTCTGCTATCCCCCTTTGGGGTGGCTTGCACTCCAGGGGGCACTGAAAGAGGGATCAGTCTTTGTATTCTGGAGAATGTGCACTTTCAGTCTTGTTACAGGATCCAGGCACCATCCGGGCCTTAGGAATTAGAGGATCTAAGATGCAATGTTGCTGGTAAATCCTTAGATCATCCTAATTAGTCATGTTCTAAGTGTGAGATAATCAAACCCAGGGTCTTGCACATCTCCAGAGAGGGGGCAGGTATAGAAGGTGATTCTTTGCTACTTCATTATCACCACCACAGTTGTTAGGAAGGCTCTGTCGATGTCTCCCAGTTGCTATAGAAACACTGTTCTTGCTTATCTTTGTTTTGCAGGTAACAATCCCCTGCTTTCTGACTGCAGTCATGCTCTCTGTTGCTGTAATAGTCCCTACTGTGGCTTAAATTGTATGTTAATCGCTCATCTTGAGTCACCCCATAGATTCATGCTTGTAGCTTCTTCCTTGTACTGTGGATTATAGGGCTGCTTGTTTGGTGTTATTTCAGAAGCTACTGAGACAAGAATAGGAAAATATACCTTACTACAATTTACAGAGGAATCTGACAGTAAAGCTATAAAAAGCTAGATTTCACAATCTATTGCTTCTTGTGGTATGTGGGTCTAGGGTTCACTTAGGAGAGAAGCCTGACTTGGGGCCAGAGAGTCTGGAAGCCTTTAAGGGAGTATTATGTTTGAGTTCTGGTTATCTGAGATTTCATGAGGAGAACATCCAGACGTATGTCCTGAGGTCCTGCGACTCCTTGAGGAAAGCAGCCAAAATTGAGGCCATAGGGCTTGGGATTCTGTGAAGGGTGTTTCAAATACACTTGCTGGATTTAGCTGAATGTGAAGATAATGGAATTATTGCTGGAAATAGGGATTGTTGTACATGTTTGTAGATGGTTACATGGCTAGTTTGTTTTTCATAGTGCTTTCCATGGTGCTGAATTTTCAATTCACTGAAATGCTTCTGACATGCTTAATTGTTAGAAACAATAGACCAGATTCTCAAGTGTTTGTGGTGTCTCTCCACATTAGTGCCACTAGCAGAATCAGGCTCTCCAGCTGGTCTAAGGAGCCACAAGATGGTTACACTACTCGAGGGAGATACTCTTGTGGTGAAAATTTGCTGTAGAGATGCCTATCTCGCCCACCTCTGAGACTGGTATAAGAGGCATGGATGGGGATTCCTTACATTCCCTCCCCCCAGTCCTTAGCTGCCTATGGCAGATGATGTAACACTGGGGGAAAAGCCTTGCAGAAAGCCAGGATGAATGAAAAAGTGGGCATTGTGTACTCATTCCCCCATTCTTTGCTGTGGAATTTATGGGTGGATAGATACTGCATATTGATATATTACTGCCTCTCAGCTCAAGCAGTTTATCATTTAACCCTTTTATCTGAATTAAGAGTAATATGCTGCCTCTAATATCAAATCAAACTTGGTATCTACTGTATATGTAATAAATTATACGTAATATAATTGTATTAAGATAAATATGGGTGAGTTTGTGAATTGATTTCTTCCATTTACACCATCTACTTTATCTTCTCCATTATCAGTGTTGCCTATGCTGCTGTATTGGGTCTGTGTCCTGTACAATAATGTAGACTGAATGGGGAAAAAAAGGTGAGAAATGAACTAGGAGAGCAGTTAAATTTGTTGCTAAAATAGATAGATGCTTGCCACCAGTATATTCATTCGATGTTACAGGACCATTGAAAACAAGTCATGTCGGACAATTTGGCTACACTTAGAGCATTGAGTGGCACTATTTGGAGAAGTAAGGATAACTTACATGCGTTTTGCAGGATTGTATTGCTTTTAGGTTGTATATGTATTGGTTTGGGAGAACAGAAAATAGAAGAGATCAGCATATCTGTAGATTTGTAATACTAAATCAGATTTATTGCCTTATAAATGAAAACCTTCTGTCATTCTCTCAGGCATCCCCTTCATATTTTGCATGACACACAGTACAATATTTACCTGCTGCTGTGAATTGCCTCTGAACATTTCTTTTTGTGTCATCTTTGCCTACCTATTTTCCCATGTCACCAGTCTCAAGTGACATTCATTCATTAAATAGCAAATCGTGGGAGGATGTTCTGTTGGCATGTAAGGCCCAAAAGTATCTCAAGCAATATGTTGGCTCTTCAGTGGGCAAAAGCAACAGAGATCTTGTGAAGGTCCCTGGATGCTGCAGGTGAGATCTCCCTGATGCAAGGTAGAGGTGTGGAGTGTGGACTGGATATGTGCATGTTCACTTTGTAGAGCTTCTGGGCTACATCCATTATTTTCCCCACTACAAGTTAATGGTGACTGCAGCTCTTCTGAATGGACTTTCTGGCTAGCTGGAGCTAAGGATTTTATCTCTCAGGCCTGATACTTTTACTCTGAGCAAAGTCCTTATACTGAGGTTTGTTTCCATTACCCAGGATTTGTCCTTACATGCAGATGAATTTAAGTTATTTTTTATACAAGAGCAGCCAAAGATGCAATAGCTGATAATGTTGTAATGATAATGCTGATAATGCTGTAGTGAGTCATCAAATATAAAGCCACTGTGTATCTTAGAGCACATACAAATCACCTTATTCATATTGCCACAATGTCAGTCTTTAGTAAAAGCAAGATCAGAGCATAGCTATTGAATGAGACATGAGTCACAAAATGCCACTCCTGTGATTTGAAATAGTAGGGCAATTAAATTCAGCCGTTCCCCCGAGGAATACGTTTGCCTGTCCAATCCAAGTATCTTAAACATGCCCAGGGGTATGGTTTCTAAGCACAGACCATATAAAATGGCAATGTTTAAAAAAAGACACTTGTTTAATATTGTAAGAGACTCCTAGAAAAAGTTGCAGTTGTCACAGTGGTTCATATGAATTTTGTAAAATTTTGGAGAAAGACGCCTAGAGTTTAAAGCAGTTTATGAAATTCAATTTTTTAAAGTAACCGGGTCAATGGGGCCAGGATTTCACTCTGTGTCTTACTGGGAGCATCTGCAATGATTTCTCCTTATCTCCATTCTTCATCAATGTGATTTTTTCATTTGACAAAATGTTTTGTTTACTTGTAGAGATAAAAAAATACATTGGCCTGATTCTTCTTAACATTAAGCTCCTTTATACTGGTCTAGCCATGTACAGGGGCCTTACAATGGGTGCAGATCTAACTTATGACAACTTTAAGTCCCCTTACACAGCCAAAGGGTATAATGGGTCCTTAATGCAATGAGAATAAGGTTCACATATCTTTTTCTGATCCTTACGGAGCTGGTTGTTTTAGGCTCCCTGTTGAGTGTTCTCTTCTATACAATGAACTGCAGAATCCCTACCAAGATACACTTGCACAGATATCCCAAATTTCATATTTCACAAATGTCAAATCTGTCCCTATCCTTAACAAGGTTTCACTGTATCCTCTGATAGGTTCCAATCTTACATATACCAATTGAAATCTCTACTGAAATCTCATTGAGTTTTTAGGCTTGTTTCAGTTATGCAAGTGTTGTTTCTAAAATATACTCCTCAGTCCTTGCCATCTATACTTACAAGTCCCAATTTATTCAGAATAATGGCTATATCCATTGGAAATGTTTGTGCTGAGTGCAGCAACAACTGTTTTTTTCCCCCTTACTCATATAAGTTTTAAAGCCAAATGACACAAGTCACTTCTAATCTTAATAGTGTGATTTTTACAAACTACCTTTCTTCAGAAGGGCATCAAGCAGGAGTGTGCAAGCAAACTGAAATGCTGCTGTTGGCCATGGTACTCTATAAAAGTCATATAAACAAATATTCTGTGTGGGATTGCTGTGAAAAGTATTTACTGACCTTATGGAAGGTATTGCTCTCCTAATTTCTTTTAATGCTAGTAATTCAAAGCACCATGTAATATTGAGTTCTCATGTACCAACCACCACACTTCCTTTTCACAGATGTTTTGGGTTGGAAAAATCCTTTTTTGAATGTGGATAATCATCAGGGAAAAAAAACAAAACCAAGGGCTCCACTCTCAACCCTGCTCTGGTCCATTTGCACTACTCCTAGAGCACAACGAGGCCAGAAAGTATCTGGATCAGGCCAGTGGGGAATTCCTAAACCAGTATGTCTGTTTACTGTTAATTTTACTAGCCTGAAGGTCCACCAATCATTTATGATACTAACTTCACTTCTAATGATAATAGCTCACTAAATAATATTGCTCTTTTTACCTCAAAGTCCCTCATGATGGTTTCCATTCTATAAATTAGTCTTCCAGGGAGTAAATCAATTCATCTAGATATTTTCGTGGTTTTTACAACAGGTAATGTAAAATGCACTAGTGACATCAGTACAAACTAAAATTTCATACGGACGATTACTTGTTTATACTACTCTATATACTATACACTGTAATGTAAGTATATTATTTTATTCCAGTTGCTTTATTTGATGATTTATATGGTAAAAATGAGAAAGTAAGCAATGTTTCAGTAATAGAGTGCTGTGACACTATTGTATTTTTATGTCTGATTTCGTAAGCAAGGAGTTTTTAAGTGAGGTGAAACTTGGGGGGGGGTATGCAAGACAAATCACAATCCTAAAAGGGGTATAGTAGTCTGCAAAGGTTGAGAGCCACTGGTATAAATCATCCAACAGAGTTGTGATTTCCCTTATGGAAGAATCCTACAGAATTTAAATTAAAGGGATTCTGTAGAAATTAATTTTGAATCTATAGAAATCACTCTAAAGCCCATAAAATGGCATCCTTTTTATGAAATGTATGTCAGGGTATAAAATTATAGAGAATTATACCTCTGTTATACAATTCTATAGATATTAAATTCAGTAGGATTTTTCTAGAAGGGTTTACTTTCTATTGCATATTGTTTCTAATCTCTTTCATTGTCCCTTGGTGTCTTCTGAGTACAGAACAGCTCACTTAGTTAATCAGCACTGGAAAAAAAGACCCTTGTGTTCTACACATTAAGGTTCAGGAGTATATGTCATCTTCTCTAATTTTAAAACCATGTTCAGGCAAGAGGCATCAAAATAATCTTTTAAAACAGTTAATTCCTAGACATACAAGGCATATTTCTGTAACAAGTGGAAAACTGAAAGCATAAGTCATTACCAAGGACAGACTGTCAGTCGCTTACATCTACAGTACTTGTAATATATAACCAGTGCTGACATTACTGCAGATTGGAGTCTGAAATTGGTTTTTTGTTTTTTTTTAATCCAGGATTTCTTATGATGGAACAAGTCTATAGTGAGGCACTTGATTTATTGCAAAAATTGTACTGGAGAATAAAAATGGAGGGTTTTTTTTTTAAGAGCGATATATACTAATTGAAGTATTTCTCCAGACAGCTTAATTAACTGTCTTTTGAACTTTTTGTTATTAAGACCCTGATTCTGCAACTTGATCCACATGGATGGATGACATGGGTGGACACCTGTTCAGGTATAGAGCACCATATACTTCAGTGAGACTCTGTGTAGGGGATGTGAGGTTCATTCACATGGATCGGATTGCAGGGTCAGCCTATTGATGAGGCTGAAACACTTTGGAAGAAAGTGGCTTGCAAAAGCCAATGAGCATCACTGACAATGACATGAGTGAGATGCAAATGTATTAATGATATTACCTGGAACTTGTTTGTAATTACTTTTCAACATAGAGTTGGAGTTTTTTCAAGGGCACTCAGCGTTCACCTAACTCTGCTCTCATTGATATCAGTGGCAGCAGCTGAACAAATGCTTTTTGAAAATTCCGCCCTACGTGTTTTGTGTAAAACCTTTTAAAAATTATCAGGAATGTGAATCAGAAGGGGAAAACCAAAGAGAAACTTTTAACCATCAACTCATCGGTTTGCTAAGCATGTATGTTAGTGTAGGACCTTATAGGGAATTATTTTGAACTTCAGTTAAGACCTATTCCTTTGGCTTTTTCATTAGGTTTCTTTGATAGACAATCTGCAGAAATTCAGTCTAACTTGAGATCTCCATCTGTGATTCATTTGATTTAATGTTTTGAAAGAGACTTATTATTTTGACAGGAATGATTTTAAAATTCAAATAAGAGCAATTGAATCAGTCAAGTTTGGGTCTCAAAATTGCAATCATTTTAAACAGCCAACCAAAGCATTAAAACAGCTGAAGCAGCATTACTTTATGTGCTGCTTTTGGCAGTTTAATTCTGATATCAGCTGAGTTTAATGCTAGTCTTTCAATACTTTTGTTGTCTTGCTTTTTAGGAGAAAAAAATTAAACCAGGGCAATAACATTAAAAGTGAGCTAATATTCCTATATGTTTACTAAAGATGTATCTAATCTCACTAATTGTACTTATCTAATTCCATCAAAGGTAGCCTACTGTAAAGTGTTCCTATTAAACATCCCCCCAAGTACAGTATATAGTCATAAAGTTTAAGGCCAGCCAACACCCACATCCCAACAACTAAAATTAAATTAAACTATCACCGCCCACAAGAGACTAAACTGTTATGTTCCACAAGCAGAGAGCAGGCAGAACCAACATACAGTAGTGCCTGAAGCCTCTGAAATGGCTAGTAATTAAGTGAGATATACTGAGATAATTCTGACCAGTGACCCACACTCTGTGCTGCAGAGGAAGATGGAAAAAGCCCCAAGATCACTGCCAGTCTGACCTGGGAAAAAATTCCTTCCCAGCCCCACATATGGCAATCAGATCCTGAGTATCTATGCAAGAGCCAGTCAGCTGAGCACATGAGAGAGAGAGAGAATGCTCAGTGTCATTTAGAGCACTGGCCCAGCCCATGCAATCTCCCATGTCCAGCTGTGGTTATCTCTGACCACGTCTACACTACAGGATAATATCGAATTAGCTAAAATCGGTTTTATAAAACTGATATTATAAATTCGATTTTAGGCGGCCACACTAGGCACAGTAATTCGGCGTTGTGCGTCCATGGTCCGAGGCTAACGTCGATTTCTGAAGCGTTGCATTGTGGGTACTCTCCGTAGCTATCCCATAGTCCCACAGTCTCCCCGCCTTGGAATCTGGGGTTGAATCATTATGTAGCAGGGGTTCTGGGTAAATTTCGTAGTCATTCCTCCTCCGGGAAAACATCAGCTGACATCACTTCACGCGTTTTTCCCTGGATTGCCCTGGCAGACGCCATAGCACGGCAACGCACGAGCCTCGCGTGTCAAAGCTTTTTATTTCTGCACCGTATGTTGTACTGGACCGCGGAGAGAGAGGCGATACCCAGCGCTACACATGCAGCATTCCACTTGTTTGCATGATAGCAGAGATGTTACCAGTCGTCTGTACTGTCTACTGCCGAGTAAACTGGCAATGAAATGGAACGGTATCTTTCCCCCTCTGAATGGTCCACTGCTACATGATGCACCTGCTGAGATCGGCCGGGCGCAAACGCAAAAGCAAATTGGATGACTCCCGAGTCAAATCACTCCTTATGGTTTCTAAAATAGAGTCAGTCCCTGCTAGAATAAGGGGCAAGTGTATAAAGAGAACCAGTGTATCAGAGAGCACAGCTGCTCATGTCAGTATTCACAGGGGTGCCCCGCAACAACCCACCTGTTTGCTTCCCTTCTCCTCGGAGCCTCCTGGGCTACCGTGGCAGTGTCCGCACTTGGTCATGAAGTTAATAAAGAGCAGGAATAAGAAAACACTGATTAGTGACATAAAATGAGGGGGAGGCAGCCCCGGCGCGATGATAGTCCACGGCAGACATTAAAGTGGTGTGGGAGAGAGGAGTCCAGACATGCCTGCTGCTATGACAGTCCAGGCAATCCAGAATCTTTTCTTTAACCAGGAGGGAGGGGGCGATTGAACTCAGCCCCAGTTGCTATGAGGAAGACGGTTTACCAGCCGTTCTGTTTACCCATCACTGGACTAACGGAGTCATTCCCAGTTTTACCCAGGCCCCTGGCCAGCCTCACTAAGGCCAGCCAGGAGCACTCAACGGGCTGATGGCGACGATGAATATCAGTCATTATTGCAGCCGTCTACCACGGGAGGGGAGAGCAGAACGCCTCTCACTCTGCAGCATCGCGTCTACCAGCAGATTCAGTACATAGGGTGACACTGAAAGAAGTCAAGAAACTGATTCTTTCCCTTTCTTTCACGTGGTGGTGGTTGGGGGGGGGGAAAAAAAAAAGGAAAACTGAGAGCTATCCCTGAACCACGCAGACACTGTGTTGAACCTACAGACATTGGAGCTCAGCCAAGAAAGCAAATACTTTTCAAGAGACTGCTGTGGACTGTGTATAGCTGGAGTCCTCAGTACCCCCCCTCCTCCATGAGCGTCCTTTGATTCTTTGGCCTTTCCGTTACACTTGTCATGCAGCACTGTATAGCCGGAGATTTTTTCAAAATGCTTTGGCATTCATCTCTTAACGGAGTTCTGATACAACAATTTGTCTCCTCATAAGCGATCAGATCCCAGTATCCGTACGGTCCATGCGGAGCTCTTTTGAAGATTTGGACTGATCACCACCCGTGCTGATCAGAGCTCCAAGCTGGGCAACAGGAAAATGTAATTCAAAGTCAGGGTTTTCCTGTTTACCTCCCCGCTGCTACAGTTCAAGATTGCTCCAGAGCGTCAGTGTGCACTGTGGATACCACCCCGGAGGCCAATAATGTTCCGATTTCCGTCACACTAACCGTAATCCGATATGTTAATATCGAATTTAGCGCTACTCCTCTCATCGGGGAGGAGTACAGAAATCGATTTAAAGAGCCCTTTATATCGATATAAAGGGCATTGTAGTGTGGACGGGTACAGCGTTAAATCGATTTAACGCTCTTTAAATCGATTTAAACGTGTAGTGTAGACCAGGCCTCTGATGCTTCAGAGGAAAGAGACTCAACTCTCCCCCAACCCCATCCCCAGAATACATTGGGTGGGTTTAGCTTGCAGTAACTTTACACAGCCTGAGGATCACTTAGTGGTCCAAGTTCACACAAACTCTCTAAAACTCAATGAAAATAGCAATTTCCCCCAACTCACAATTCCCAAACCTAGGATCTTCTGACCTACTTCCATCTTTTGGAGGGAAGTGGTTGCCTGCACTCCCCTTCCCCTACAGTGTATTCAGAGGTCTGCTACCTCATTTCCTTCCTCCATCAGATTTATAAGAAAACAGACAGTGTAGAGATTGGGACATGATCTTCTAGTAGCTGCTGCTGTTCTAAAACTTGTTACCTATTTACTTATCAGGGAAACGTTGGGGGCACAGAGGAGGAGACAACAGCAGTACAAAGAAAATGTAGCTGTTAACACTCTCATGATAGATTTTGTAATGAAAAGCTTCTTTATTGTGGGACAATAATCTGCATGCATATAGATTAATTTTATCTGAAAATAAATGACCACAGTGCTCCACAGGTACATTGTGCCCCAACAGTACAAACTTCATAGTGTGCTAATTCTATCACCTTTTACCCAGTAAACTTATTTCTTTGCTGTTGGTCTGCAACGTTTATTTTGTCTGCAGTATTCTCCTGTCAACTTTTTATCAGATTCCCTCCAGTCCCCATTACCTGTTGATAATATTCTCTAAAGCATATCACATATTACAGTGATTTTTAGGTAGATTCATTCATGGATCGTCTGCCTTTCTAAAGGATTATTGTAACCTACATTTTTAGATAATTTTTTGTTACAAATAGTGTTTGACAAAGTTGATAGTAGTCTCTGGTGATTCCCTGTAACACCAGCCATATGGAACTGTAATTTCAAAGTCCCACAGATCTCATTTAGTTCTATACTGTGTTGGATTACATGTCAAAGTTGTTTTCGTGCCATCTGTAGGATTTCTTATGCTGTGAATGGCTTTACTCTAGATTCTGTTATCTAGAGATTCATTCTTTACATCAAAAACAAGGAGGAGTCCTTGTGGCACCTTGGAGACTAATACATTTATTTGGGCATAAGCTTTCGTGGGCTAGAACCCACTTAATCAGATGCATGTATTTTCCACTCCATGCATCTGATGAAGTGGGTTCTAGTCCATGAAAGCTTATGCCCAAATAAATTTGTTAGTCTCTAAGGTGCCACAAGGACTTCTCATTGTTTTTCTGATATGAACTAACACGTCTGCCACTCTGATTCTTTACATCAGTTACCAAAATTAGATTTCTTGTTAAAAGATACTGTACAGCTTAATTTATTCCCCTATCTCTAGTCCTGCAGACTGGGTTCTGAAATTTATGTGAAAATCATTGTGACTCCAGAGATGAGTTAACAATCAAGTAAATGAATTTGGTAAAAAGCAGCAATTTAGTCATTTTAATTCCAGAACATGTGGGTGGATGGGAAGGGAGGAAATGTCATTTTGGCCTTCTACAGTGCAGCAATATAGTGGAAGTTCACTTCCCATAATGCGTAATTGCTTGGCTTTCTCCATCTGTGTCAATTCAGTCTCAGTGGGACAGAGCTAAAAATAACATCACCGTGCCCACACTGAAACAGCAGAAACACTTTCTGGTAGAAAAAGAAGTTCAGTTAAATAATCTGAAAAAAAAATACTTTATACTTTGCCTTTAGGAAGTGAGTGTTTGTCAAAGTCAAGTGAGTCACAGCTAATTTTTTGTTTGTAACCTTCAGTTTTGTCTCATTAATCTGTCTTTTCTCTTTGTGCTAGTGCCCACAGGGTCAGCCATTGGGATGGCTCACTAGCACTTGGAGCCTGTTCCTGCAGGCTCTGCTAGGCAAAATCCCCATGGCAGTCAGTGAGATTTTTGCCCAGATAAGGACTTGAGGACTGGGCCTGGCATGTGGGAATGCCATGGTGTTTTGTAAAATGTTTAGGAAGTGTTGGAGGAAGGAAAAATACCTCTGGGTGTTTAGCAAATTTCAGGAGAGTGTTTGTTTCTTACAATGGCTTGTGAAGAGTTCAGGAATGACAGGTCCAGAACCTGTCTTCCTCTGTATGTTCTTGGAACAGGTACAGTTCAGGCAGTGGCAATACATCTGCTATAAATATCCAGTTCAGTGCATCTTAACTCTCCTGGGGTGAAAACATAGTTTAGCATCTGGTTCCATGCAAATTAAATCCCTGGCCTTTCTGCTGAGACACCAGAAAGGGGCCATTTGTGACAGTAGGTTTTGTAATACGTATGCCTGTCCAGCAGAGACAAGTGTGAGACCACAAGCTCATTTAATGTGAGCCAATGAACAGCTGCCAGCTGGGAAAGATTTTTTTTTGGTCTCTGTCAACCCTATTTTTAAGTGAAGTGCTAATCTACAAGTTACCACCTATCCCATAAGCCATACGCTGCACTGGAAGAGGACTGGTATCTGATAGAAAATTACTCAGAATGCAATAAAGACTCCCCCCCCCCAAAATTTAAAACCCTTTCAGAATTTCACAGAACAATTGTAGCAAGCCCATAGGTACTAACAATTGCCAGCATATGCTCATATCATTGGGTTAGAAACTCAGATGTTTGGCATAATAAACATCAGGCTTGTAGCTTGCCTTATGGATAAGGAGAGGTGGGCTTGGTTGCAGTGAATGCAAATGGATTACTTTATTGGACATGTGCAGTTCTTGGCTCTCCAGTTCTTCCTGTCTATCTGTCTAAACACATCCTGTGGTGCTTGGTATCACACAGTGTATCCCTAACAGAGGCAGTGCCAGCCCACTAGGGATCCTAAGCAGGAATATTCCCCCCCACACAATAAAAAGCAAATGGGGGCTCTTTGGAGCTGCTCAGGGCTCTAAGCAATTGCTTAGTCTGCTTATGCCTAGTGCCGGCTGTGCTTCCTAAGTCCTAGCCTGGGCCATGCGGTCATGAAAGGGATGCCTCCTTATAGCACAGGCTTCTGTTGTGTTGTGTTGTGTTGTTTTGTTTTGTTTTGTTTTTAAGGACAGATAATGTACTTGGAACTGAACTGGACACAAAATGAGGCCATTTCTCTCCAAGTGACTTACAATCTGAAAACTTGAGTTAAGGTTTGTCTACACTGACACTTTACAACGCTGCAACTTTCTCGCTCAGCGATGTGAAAAAATAACCCCCTGAGTGCTGCAATTTTCAGTGCTGTAATATGCCAGTATAGATAGTTCACCAGCACTGGCTACCAGTGCTGGGAGCATGGCTCCTACACCCCTCGTGGAGGTGGGGGTTTTTAGAGCACTGGGAGAGCACTTTAATGTTGCCAGTGAAGACATGCCCTTAGTTAATAGAGAAACTACATTCGTTATCAGCATAGTAGAGCCCACGTCTTTTATGGGCCAGCCTCTAGAGAATGACATTAGCCAGTACACTACAATCTCTGCAGAGAGACTGTGCATTGTCATGGGGATGTCCACTCAGACTTTGATGTTCCTTTGCATGATTCTGTTGGGAAAATTTGATTTTATCTGCATTAATCAGAACCTAGTTTTCATTTTGTGTTGTGAATAACCCCAGTTTTTTTTTAAAGGAAGATTACAGTTTTGATGGTTGGATGAATCTTTCTGGGTTAATCTCTGATCTTGGCTTTCTGTTTCTCTATTTGCATGTCTTCTTTTCAGTTCTTGAGGTTCATAAGAACCTTTTCTGTAGCTTTGATTGTCTGAGTTGTCACCCTCTCAGTTTTGCCTCGAGTTTGGTGTTCAGACAGTTCCCAAAACTTCAAATGTGACCTGGTCTATATAGATGAACTTTTTTGGCACAAACCTAATAAATAGCTTTGATTCATAAATCTGTCAGTGAACCTGTGCTGAAGTTTTTCCAGTGTGTGTAACAAAATCCAATACCAGAATATTTGCATATTGAACTTTGGTGGGGAAAGTTTTCTCCCTGCCCCTAACCTCAGGCTCAGTGAGGCCTCTCTATTTCTTAAGTAGTTTTATGTGGCCCCCATTACCAGTGGCATAGTATCTAAGCTCCTTATAATCTTTTATTTATTTGTCTGTACAATGCGCAATGAGGTAGGGCAGTGCTATTGTCTACATTTGCTATTATCCACATTTACAGATGGGGACCAGAAGCACAGAGAGACTAAGTGACTTGCACAATATCATACAGGAAATCTGTGGCAGAGCATAGGTACTAACAATTGCCAGCATACTTGGACTGAGGTACCAGGCTAGTTCCCTAACCAATGGATCATCCTTCCTCTCCCAGAGCCATGTGAGCTTGAGGAAGAAAGAAACACCTGGGAGCTGACACCGAGACTCCAGAAGCAGACACAAGCAGCTGCAGTAGGGACCTTCAGATGCTGATGCCTGTGCTGATTGGCTATTTGCCCCCAGTCTCCCTCCCACATCATCCTTGCAGACTGTTCAACTCCTTCCATGCTTCCCATCTACCAATACTCAGCTCCCCTGTTAGTGGTCCCCCCTCCTCAAAATCTTTTCTCCATTCCTTTGTCTTTCTGTTTCACTACCTCCTCTAAGCAAAACCCCATTCCCCCAAAAATAAAACCAACCAGCAAGCCACTCAAACAAAAAATGGTGGCACTAACATGACTGTTGCAGATCATCACACTGTTCCTTCTGCTTATATTATATCCTCTCCCTCCAACCCTGTGTCTGTTTTCTCTGTTTAGATTGTGAGCACTTTGGGGCAGGGAATCTCTCTTACTCTATGCTTGTATGGTACTGTAATGCTGCCTGCAGTGGCTCTAGAGCATGAGTATCAACCTCAAGGCAAACTGTGAGGAACCAGGGCACGAACCCCAAATTGGTTGTGAGTTCTATACTTAGGTTTCACCAACCAATTATGAAGTGAAAACTCCTCAGGCACTGTAACAGCCTAAAACGGAGTCACAGAGAGTCCCCTTGGGTATGCTGATCTATCTCACCACCCAGGTGAGCATATCTTTGTGATAGATGGTTCCTTACAACAAGAATCACAGCAACATTCAAGTTACTCCCAGTCCGAAAGGACCATTCACTTATCTCAGATCAGTTGCATCTTACATCTCACACCAAAGACAGTACTTGCTGCTAATCCTATAATAAACTATATAAAGAATTATTAAATAGGAAACTAGAGGATTATTTACAAGGTTAAAGCAGGTAAACATATATGCACAAATTAGTTACAACAATCTTAAATTTCAAAAGGTAATAAAAGTTACTATAATCAGCAAACACTTTATGTCCTGTAGGGCTAATCCAGGCAAAGCAGCTGGGGATCTCTTGCTAATGCCTAGAACCACTTTGCCGCTTGGACTATGTTGGGGGCATAGAGATAATCACTTCCTTCTTATTAGGTTTTTTATCCCCCTACTGCCAAGTACTCTGAGCTGCAAGCTCAGCTGATGGAAGGAGTCCATTTGCGTGACTCATCTTTACAAGAAGGAGGGCAGAACAACAAAAGTATTTTGTCCTCTTGATGATGGTATGAAGGGAAATTCCAATTGCAACGTCCCACAATAGTTTGTCTGATATTGATGGACCTTTCCCTTTGGGAAGGGTGTAACACTTTCTGCTGAAGATTAGCCCTTTATACTAAATGTCTCTCTCCTGTCTGGTGATTCTCACAGTTACAGAGGCTCACAATACAACCGCTCATATATGATCTTAGAATATGGGATACAGGTATTATAAGTGAGATTAATGCATGCAGCAACTCACAAGCATTCAGTAAAATCTAAGCACATTCTTATACTTCTAATACATATTTTAACAATACTAACACACAGGTGAGTCAGTTTGATTCCACCTATGTATTTCTCAGTGTGTGTTTGAGACATGGGGACCTTGGCATGAGCGGACACTTGATCTGCCAGTGTCACTGGTATCTAGCACTGTGGGACCCTGATCTCAGTTAAGGCCCAGAAGTGCTACCATAATACAAATGAATAATAGTATTTGGCTCATACACAATTGTTGCCTTTCCTTTTTTGACTAAGATTCTGGTTTGATGATTTGAAAAACACAGTCCAAGTCATATTACAGTATTCATTGTAAAGTAAACCTCAGTGGTGTTTTTAGTCACATCCCACTATGGAAACATCTCACTCATTAAGGTTTTAAATGACTTTTCACTTCTGCATACTCTGCTCTTACCTCCATCTTTACTTAGTATTACTTCTGCTGCTCTCAAATCCCAATATTCTTTTAAAATACTTGAGAGCTCCTGCATGCTTGTCTGGTGCAGTTTTAAATTGTTCAAAACCATATCTGTCAGGTAAGCAGCAATTTATTTTATGAGCTAGCTTTTTGTTCTTCTGTGAGGTTACTCAATGCTGGATGTTTCACTGGAGTCCATTCGGGACCTATTACTATTAAATATTTACAGTTTACACTGCCTATGAGACAGGCTATTCACAGGCGCAATGTTTGGTTGCAATGTTGTGCACTGATATGGGTGAGAAATAGATTCATTGGTCTGTAAGTCAGCTAAACAAAATCATGCTATGATTACCATAATAAGTGGTCAGCTGGCTGCTGCCAAAGTATGGATGACCACCAGTATAGGTTATAACCAATAAAAATGGGGATAGCAGAAACTTGGTCAGTGCAAGAGCCTTTGTTTTGGGTTTTGATTAATATACATGATATCCAAAAAATAACAGCCTGGAGCGCTGGTGCTTTGTTCTGGAATTGAAATGTTGTTCTAGAATTGGGTGAAATATGGTCTTGTGGTTAAAACATAGGCCTGGAAATCAGATTGGGTGATGTTCCCAGCAATAACATAGACCACCTGTGTGATTTTGGGCATGTAACCAAGTGATTCAGTTTGACAAACTACAGTGCACTCTGTGACAATTAGGAGGATGTGTGTGTGTCAACTTAGGAATTCCATTTTGGTCTTGTGAATGCCATTTTATACTTCAACATCCATTTTGTATGACTTTAGCATTCATTAGTAACCTTTGATGAGTCTTATAGCATTTATTTTGTAGCAGGAACTTGACACCCAATGGAGAGACTATATCTAGGCAGCTGTGACAGAGCAATCAAGGGCCACTGACGCTGAAATGGCTCTACCCTAACAAAACAATGGGTTTGTTACCAGCCGATTCATTGATTTTGAACAACTCTGTCCCAGAAGCTGACATGCAGGAACCTGGAAATTCCCCAGAGAAAGTGCATGGGTAGAAAAGATGGCAGAGGAATGATCTCTAAGGAAGGAAAAAGAAGACAGACAGTTGGGCTAAGAAGGCTAGATGAGTTGTCTGGCCTCAAGGAGTCTGACCTGGTCTCATAGGGTCTCATAGGGTTGGTGAAGGCAGAGTGGGGATTGCATTCAGATGTTCATTGTTTTCTGTAGATCTGTAACTGTCTTATCCTTTTTAAGAGTAAAGTATATGTATTTAAAAAATTCCTTTACCAAGTCTATGTTCTTTGCTTTCATGCCATGTTGTCCATGAAGGGTATAACTAAGGAACTAGACTTCACCAAGTCAGGTAGACTATGTGGGGAATGGTGGCTAAGAAACTGTGACACCTCAGGAGGGCTGTTCCAGAGTCTAGGCAGTTGGATTGCAGGGTCCCAGTGCCCAGGAAGGATGTCAGATATAGGGTCAGCACCTCAGAGTTCCCTTGAGAGACGCAGAGCTACAAATAGTGACCAGTCTCTACCCAGATCCAGGGGACTTAAAAACACTTAAGATTCAGTGGTTGGGATCCAGTCATAACATACTGGTGTCCATGAAGAGAGCAGGACTGGAACCAACTGTGATGCATTCAACAGTGATTAGGTAGTTGGTGTACTGTAACCACAGCCAATTATGCTAACCATTATTGTTTCATCATTGCCATGTGCTTTCCTCTATCTGTTACAGCCATCTGTTGTTTCTTCTGTTATAGGTGGATTGTAAGTTCTTTGGGGTAAGGACTGTCTTTTTGTTCTGTTTCTACAGCACCTAGCACAATGGGGCTGGTCCGTGGCCCTACTGCAACACAAATGAATAAATAACACCAAACTTGCTATTAGTAGAAGAATTATCAATCAACTCCTCTATATTACTGTGAATCTAAAAGCATTTTACAAATGTTAATGAACTTAGTCTTAACATATCTGTTGCCAGAAATAAAATCCATTTCCATGGCTATCTCCCATAAATGGCACATTGCCTTTGAAGTGGCAATTTCCACGTGGAAAGCCCATTCTTAAAAGGAAGATGCTGAATATGCTACCCAGGGTTAGTACTAATATTAGCAATGAAGAGGCTAAAACATCTCATCATACCAGCATGGCGTTCATTTTCTGTATTGCCATAGAGGAGATGCTGGTTTGATTTTTTCCAGTCTGATTCTTCTGCCTTGCAGTCGGAGAATGCTGTGGAAACCTTGTTTAACTCAGGAGTGTTATCTCCTGCCAGCTAAGGAATGGCATTAAGGAACTCATTAGGATTGGGATCATGAGGCAGGGTCAAAGTTGGGGAGGATATTCAGGTATGGGAGAATTTCAGTGGGATGCAGGAACCTTTTCTAAGGGAAATTAACCCTTTCCTCAGATCTTGGCTGTTCTTCAATTGTATATATTCATTTCAGATCTTTTGGAGAAGCTTATTCATGCCTTTATCTCCTCTAGATTAAATTGCTGCAATGCTCTGCTTGCTCGTATACCAAGTAGCTTGATGATTAATATTCAGCTTGTGCAAAATTCTACTGCCAGGGTAGTATTTCATGCAAGAAAGCACAGGCATATTTTTCCAATCTCTGTGCCTGCTGCCTATAAAACAAAGGATTGATTTTAAAATCCTTTTATGAACCTCGGTCTCATCGCAGCCTGAGCCTTGACTGTCAGTACATTGTGTATGTAATTATAAGAGAGGCCCATTGTAAGACCCCATGGTCTGCAGCTTCCCAATTATTTCAAATTACAATTACTTGGCAATGAACGTAGGATGACAGGGCTTTCTGCCATCTGCTCCACCACTCTGAAACAAGTGTTGCATCTGAGGGCTGATCGCTCCATGCCTGCTCATAAGTGTAATTTAAAGACATTTCTTTATTAGTATGGCTGAGCCTAGTATCCTTCAGGTTGTTCAGCACTGTTTCTACAAAGATTCTCGCTAGCCTTGCTGCAGCACTAGTCAGGGAGGAAGACTTCATCTGGAGCTCTTAAGCGGGGGGAGGGTCTTGGTTAGAAAGAGTGGGTGTCTATTAGGGATCAGTGCAGGGGTGGCTCCAGGCACCAGCGCAGCAAGCGCATGCCTGGGGTGGCAAGCTGCGAGGGGCGGCCTGCTGGTCTCTGTGAGGGCGGCAGGCAGGCAGCTGTGGGCAATGTGCCTGTGGGAGGTCCATCAGTCCCGCGGCTTTGGCAGCAATTTGTGAAAAACTGACTGGCAAATGACAGAGAAAAGTCCATATTCCCCATTCTCTGCATCCAAACACATAGTTAACACAAGAATTTCCTAAGAAAACGAGATATAATAAACAAACCAAAAGTGTCAGGGTCACGTGCTGCCCCCTCCCCCCCAGCAGGCATGAAAGGCACTAAATGCAGCACAAGCGGCACTGTTTCTCCATGTATAAGTCCAGGTTGTGGAGAGAGTTTACATGTGCCCGTACCCCCACCTTTGAGCCAAGGAGCACTACTCTGCATCAACTCTTCTGCTCCAGTGTGTGTGAAGAGGGCTTAGGCCCTGGGTTAACCCATACCAAATGAAGGGCATGTTAGCTAACTCTGTCCACATATCGATTCAGAGGACACCATTATAGGACCTAATCACATCAGCCACACTTATCAGAGGCTTGTTCACCTGCACATCTACTAATTTGATATATGCCATCTTGTGCCAGCAATGCCCCTCTGCCATGTACATTGGCCAAACCGGACAGTCTCTACACAAAAGAATAAATGGACACAAATCTGACATCGGGAATCATAACATTCAAAAATCAGTAGGAGAACACTTCAGTCTCTTTGGTCATTCGATAACAGACCTAAAAACTGGAAATTCTTCAACAAAAAAACTTCAAAAACAGACGCCAATGAGAAACTGCTGAATTCGAATTAATTTGAAAACTAGACACCATTAAATTAGGCTTGAATAAAGACTGGGAGTGGATGGATTGTTACACAAAGTATAACTATTCCCCCTACTGTTCCTCACACCTTCTTGACAATTGTTGGAAATGGGCCATCCTGATTATCATTACAAAAGTTTTTTTTCTCCTGCTGACAATAGCCCACCTTAACTGATTACTCTCGTTATAGATAGTATGGCAACACCCATTTTTTCGTGTGTGTGTGTGTGTGTGTGTCTTCCTACTGTATTTTCCACTGCATGCATCCAGTGAAGTGGGTTTTGGCCCACGAAAGCTTATGCTTAAATAAATTTGTCTCTAAGTGCCACAAGTACTCCTCATTCTTTTTGCTGATACAGACGAACCGATCTACTACTCTGAAAGATTTCATTGTGTAAGCTCTGGCTACTGACTTCTAGTTGTTTAATGCTGATGCTAGTGTCTTGATGCTTCTGTATTCTCCTCTGAACTAGAGTCTCATTTTTAGACCACTTGAGAGATTTGCCTTATTCCTCTACATGTGTTTGGCAACTGTTCATTCTGGTTTTACATTTCTCCTTAATCTTTCTATGTTATTTGGAGGTCTCCTGATAATCTGCCTTAGAGCATCAGCTCATTTTTCTGCATGAATACAGAATACGATGTAGGCCTGGTGTCTCATTAGCAGGGATGAAACACTATTTTAGGGCGGTAATTGAAACAGCTGACTCCCATAATATGCAGGTGATTAGCGTGTAATGGCATCTTGGAGGGGGTTGTACAGGTTACTCTCTGCAAAGCAATGTGGCCATATTAATTCTCATGAAATGTGTCTTTGCATTTTTGGATGTATGTCTTGTCTTATGGTTCATATGCTCCTGGTGATATTGCCTAGAGCAGGTGATGTTGTGCCCCAGTAAGGAAGAGGGATGCAAATAATTAATTCTGTGCCAGTAAGCATTCTTAAAGTTAACTTTGTCATGGGGTGAGAAATGGACTAGTTAAGAATATAGAAATTGTGGGAACCTATATATTTATTTCTGAATATTTTGACTTCGTATGCGTACTTTTCAGAGAGGTCTGCAGACAGAAAGCACCAGGGTAATACAAATTCTCTCCTATCCACAAATTAATTAAGCCTCACAATAGTCCTTTGTGGGAGGGCCCCACTTTATATGTGGGTTATCTGAGGCACAGAAAAGTGAGGTGACTTGCTGAATGTCACACTGCAAATCAGTGCCGGAGTTGGGAATAGAAACAAAAGGTCCTTGTTCCCAAACACCTGCAGTAAGCAAAACACCACATTGCTGTAAAATATCACTTGCAAAAAAGATAAAAAGGAAGGAAGGAATGACATGGGAGGGTAGAAGCCTAACAGGATTTGGGAATCCAGTATCTTTCATGGATGAGTCAGACGAGTAACTTTGAGAAAATGTAAGAGATTATGACATCACTACATTGTAGCATGACATAAAAGGTGGGGAGATGCCTCAGGGAGCGCATATAAAGTCTGTGGGATTAGCAAGGTAAATTTGTGTCTAATCAGTTAAAACTTTTTAAATTATTTGGTCATAAGGGGGTTGGAGACTGAATGTAAGAGAGAGGGCTGCAATCATGCCCCTTTTCTCTCACCTGTAAATGGAGAGTGTGGCATAAGCAGTGATAGAGAGAGCCCCTAGAAACTGATGAAGTCAACAACAACTGGAAGAGGACACAGAAGGGCTACTGTGACCTACCCTACTTGAGCTCAAGCTCCCTGGAGAGACCTTTCCAAGTAGCATTAGACTTTCTTTTAAGTGGAAGTGCAAGTAAATTTGATTGAACTATGAGGAAAATAATAGTGATTCTGATCAATTCAAAAAAAAGATTTTGTCTTTTACATGTGTTATATAGTTAAGGACTGATGTTTAAAATTATGAGTGCGCAAGTGCTCATGAAAAAAGTGCATGGATAACTGCACACCTAATTTGCATTTTCCTTTTGCTACAATTATATGCACTCAGTGAGTAACTACATAAGTGACCGTTTATGTGCAGAATTATAGAATTTTTTGCATGCCCAATTGTTAATTGTTGAAAGCTAGGGGTGAACTTTTGCATGTGCATATTTTAAAAAACAATCCTATGGTGCATAATGGGCTTCTTAGAGTATATGTGCCATTTCCCCTGCTGGGCCTGCAGGTCAGGGCTGAGGTACATAGGTAAAGCAATGTATGATAGGGACAGAGTAATGGAATAATAGTGAGGGTTTTGCAGGTTACGTGCTTCACTTCATTATCACCTTTCATTCAAGTGCCTCAAAGCACTTTACAAACAGTAATTCACACAATACCTCTGTGAGGAGAACAGTGTTATCATTTGCATTTTACAGAAGGAGAAACGAAAGCAGAGAGAAGTTAATCACATCACACAGCAAGTAAGGGACCAAGACAGGAATAATCCAGAATTCCTGATTCCTAGTCCCATTCTGTAGCTACTCTCCTGAGATACATTGGCAGAGCTAATTTGCGGGGATGAGAATAGGGGCGTGGGAAAGCAATGGGTCTTGTGAGGGAAAGGGAGGTGCACTGGGAAATCGAAGAGGGTGTTTGAATAACAGGTGCTGCTGTTAGGCAGGACTGAGATGCATTGGAAGAGCTGAATTTTCCTTTTTTTTAAGAGATGGGCATCCATAACTATAGACCATCAGGGGATGCTGCAAGTCAGAGTTTGCTTTAGCGTTCTGAGTTTAGACTTACAGGGTTTTACCCCTGACATTCCCCTGACAAAACTCCAGCCTTGGATGACACTTTGATATAAATAATCCAGCTGTCAGACACTAAACTGGAAAACTGAGTGAGTGAGGGAGAGGGAGGAGAGAGAGCAAAATTGTGGTCTCAGATAAGGCTCCTTGTAGGAATTCCTTTCTTTCCCAGTCTTGGGAATAAGTCAGCTTCTCTGACACTGTGACAGGTGAGCGGGGGCCATTGGGGGACCTCTACCTTTTTAAAAAATGTGGCAATTAAAAAATGTCCTCTGCAGGGATGAAGACTAAAATCGCTTGCTTGTAGAGTGATCAGAGAGATAGATGGGACCCAGTAGCAGGACACATGTAAAGGAGAGTTTTGAGATGCCTTTAAGAGGGATATAAATGGATATATTGAGAGAGCAAGAGTCAACAAGTAGAATTATGGTTTGTCACAGAAATAATGAAACTCATTCAAAGTGGAAAAGTGAAAAAAGAAGGGGTCTTCATTAAAGCATTGGTTCTTGGGGGGCCTGCTAGTTGGAAGAAATTTTCTCCCCTTCTTGATGTTACTCCCTAAAAAAATAAAGAAATTAATACTTGAAGGAACCCAGCATATGATTCTACGGTAACTTGGTTGTAATATCTTTGGTTTTCTTTATCTACTTTCATCCTCCTTGACCGTAGAAATGGTTGAGAAAGATCAGAATAGGAAGATTGGAGCAAGTCTCCCTGCCATTGTGCTTCTCTGACCTCTGGCATGGAAGTAGGAGGTCACGTCTTGACAGCCACTGTGTTTGAACAGTGAGAGGGAGTAAAAGGTTGATCCAAAGTGACGCCGCTTGTTCCTGTGAATGTTACAACAGAACTATCTTCTGTCAAAGAAAGAACCAGAATATAAAGAAATTGTTTGCTCTGATGAGCCCCTTGACACAGATCTGACTTCTGAGTACTCCTAGCAGGTAAAATTTTCAGAAAGGGCAGAGATAACTCTCCAAGCTGTTTTTTAAACTTTCATTTTCTTAGAGATCCTCTGCCTCACCACCTAATTTGCAGAATGCCATTGTCTTCACTGGTGTTAAACTAGCACAGAAGAATGCCCTTTAACTGTGGCATTCGTGACTGTTGCATGGGTAACTGACTTAAATGATACATTAAGATTAAGCACTTATTTCATATTTTGCATTAATTTCCTAGATGTTTTTAAAAGGGGAAGTGGGAAGTTCATAAGCATAAACATTCATGTGTATATTTTAATGAGAATTTGTACAAAGCATTACTAGTATGCAATTTTTCATAACTTTATTAAATCAAAACTATTTTTTTTTTACTTAAGAAACCATAAACCCATGCTCGGGCCACATATAGCTTTTCAGCTTTTTTTTTTTTTTTTTTTGCGGGGTGGGGGATGGACCATAGCCCCATCCAAAACGAGTTAGTTAGAACTTTTTCTGCAGTGGAAAAAAATACTTCCCCTCCACTCTTCCATGCTGAAAAACGGATGAAGGGACTTTGCTCACAGTTCCCCAAAATAATAACCTTTGGGAAAAGATGAAAGTTTGGAGAATTTCATCCATAAAAGTAAATAATTTAGGGACCTATAAATGTGTGGAAAAACAAGGGGTTTGTACCGAAAAGAGTCTTGCAACCTTAAATGTAGCAGATGCTGTTGGCAGCCATCCTAATAATGCTTTTATATAGAGAAAAACAGATGGTGTCCCTGCAGTCACTCATATGTTGAATGTCATATTCAGTAGGTAAAACTATTATTATTATTTTTTTGTTTTAATTTTTTTTTAAGTATTAAAGAAATGTTGGCTATAATGCAATGAGATAAGCCAAAAGTCAGATGTGGAAGAATTGGATGGTATTCAGAGAGATTAAGGGTAAACATGTTGTTTAGCCATATCAACTACATTTTATTTTGCTACTTTTGTTATTTTGATACAGCAGATTTTGGAACATAAAGAGGAATGCTGGATAAAATATAATGGGATAAAGTAATATGGGTTGAAGGGGGAACAGATAGGAAATGTAAACTGCTCAGTGAGAAATTTTATTCCCAAGGGTTATGAATAACAGACTGCAATACATCCAGCAGGATCAGAAAAGGCCAGTGTGAAAGAACAAGGACCTGAAAAAGTAATCAAAGATAAGAAAATGGCATATGAGAGGTTAGGTATAGAACATCAGGCATAAAGAAAAATGGGGAAGTGTACAGAACCAAGCTAAGAGAGTGTAAAAAGTGATAAGCAAGTTTAAAGTAGATAATATAAAGAAGATTGCACAAAAAGTAATAAGAATGTTGAAATACATTAAGAATAAGAGATTAGTAAAATTAAAACAATTAAACAAGTCTGCTGGGCTTCTAAGAGATAATTTTAGAAGGGATAATTTGGTGACAAGGCAGGCATGGCAGCAAATGTAAAATAATTCTTTGTCTCTATGTTCACCAGGGAGAGTGAGGGACTGATGCTAGAAAATGAATTAGATTTCCACAATAGGAAAGAGAATTGGTGAAGGAACTTAGGGGTCATGTCTGAACATGTGATTCAGAAACCAGACCTAGTGGAGATTACTGCATTGGGATCAGAGAGAGGGTCTCTCAGAATTCTGAAATTGGTGTTAAGGGGATTTTATTATCAGATATTTGAAACCTCTTAAGAAATGCGGTGACCTAAAGGAGAGGGGAGAAGCCGATAACCTTCTTTGAGGTCCTGGTAAAAAGTGAGGAAATTGATCCTGTAATTCTCATTTCAGCAAAAAGCAGATGCTAGAGATCCTACTAAGGTCTCATCTGCACTAGGAGGGTTTTGCTGGTATAGTTATACCAGAGTGGTTAACCAGCAAAAACTTCTAATATGGCTGCAATTATAACCACTTTTAGCTCAATATACCAGTATAGCTTATGCCAGTTCAGGGAACCAGCATAAGCATTTTTAACAGTATAACAGCATCTGCACTAGGGATTTTCCCAGAAGAGCTATGTCAGTTTAAAAAAAAAAAAAATCACATCCCTAACCAACACAGCTGTGCTGGTAAAACTTGTAAGTGTAGATAGATCATGTCTTAGATAAAGGATGGAGCAGTAGAAACTTCCCTGCATTTTGCTTCAAAACTCACTTGTAGGGAGCACTTCCAGGAATAAACCAGCACTTCCAGGAATAATTTTCTAGTGGCATTACTAAAACCTTGTCTACACACAGTTCTTGTACCAGTATAACTATTTCACTTAAGGAGTGTGGTGATTTGATTTTTTTTTTTGGTAACCAATATATTTACAGTTGTTAGTATGGCGACAGTTATGCTGATATGAAAAATGCCTTATGCCAGCATAGCTTGTTCCTCTGCCTATATGGGAATAATATTGTTATAACTATGGGGTTAGGTTGCCATTTTAACTATACCAGCATAGGCAAAGTGCTACAACTGGAGTGGGGGATGAATGGGAGTGGGGGTGCAGGGCCACATGGGGACAGGGGAAGCTATGCCTGACTGAATGGGAGAGGCTAGGGGTCAGCTAGGGTATGCATTGGGAAGCGTCCCCAACTCCCTAACAATCCCCCCCACCAAAAAAACCAACAACCCTGTTCCATACTTCTCCCACCCACATCCAACAACCCTCCAGGTTCACTCCTGGCTCTTTCCCACCAATTACTTCCCTATGCCTCAGCTCCTCCTTTACTCCAAGCTCATTACCAACCTTCTGAACTTTCAGTTCTCCATAAACCCTTCTCATAAAGTACCTGCCTCTGTCTATTCTTATAGCATATATTCAGTATCTCTGCACTTGCATCGCAAGTATGCTTAAATGTTCTCTTCATCTTTGTACATAAATTATTTAATCTGCAGTCTCATAGTTTATGGAATGCATTAGTGTATGACATGTATTATTCAGTGATTAATAAAGTATATAGGGTGAAAACGGATAGAAGGAATTCCTTTGATATAGTTTTATCCAACACTGTCAGCATGGATACACAGAAAGAAGATCATGTCTAATATAGAATTTATTCATGGAGATAATTTACGTGGGCCTTGAGCAAGTTTGTTACCTTAGTATCCAAAAGATGACTGTATGCAATGAACAGTATGGTAGAAAGGTTCACCTGCATGAGTGCTGAAGGAGCCAGCTGAAGACTAAGAATTAAGGCCTTTGTGAGTGGAAAAGAGATAATGTGGGGAGCCTCTTAAGTAAGTATTTAAGACCAGCTTTGTTCACTGTCTATGTTAAAAGATTTGATGGAGAAAATCTGGATCCCACACAAGGGCCAAGTAGCTTGGCTGGTCAATGGTGAGATGCATGGTGACAGACAGAGAGGGAGAATCTTACTTCTAGGTCATAGGACAGTAATGATGCTGTGTTCAGCTGCTGACAGGCCCTCAACATTAAGCCGAAGAATTTGAAGCGCCAGTCCAATGGCTTAAAAGTTGAATGATGGTGGTACATTGGGGCCAACGCCTGCAGTGTGATCCAAACCCAGTTTACTTTGATGTGACATTAGGTAGGTCAATAACATATTGCAATCACTTGAGGAAGATAGCAACCAAAGTCAGCACTTGGAACAACCTGCTCAGAAAATTGGATGGTTCAACCTGGGGCGTGAGTGCCCAAACACTTAGAAGATCGGCCCTTGCCCTCTGCTATTGAACAACAGAGTACTGTGCTCCTGTCTGATGTCTCTTGTCTCACACAAGGCTGGTCAATATAGAGCTTAACAAAGCTATACGTATTGTTACTGGGACTTTACAGGCAACTCTATTGCCATGGCTACCGATACTCGTAATATAGCACTGCCTTATATTCCACGGTGAGAAGGCCTCTGTCATGCCACTGGCCAAGATCCGTGAGAATAGCGACCTACCGTTGTACACAGACCTCTTCAACCACTTGTCTTCTAAATGCCCTTTATGGTCATTTATGCCACCACAGGACAGGACAGTGGAATCTGCTTGGCGCAATGACTGGTCAGTGACAACCGTCGTTAATCACTCCCTATCATCACTGAAACCATTTGTCCTCCAGGTTTTGATCTGCCAAAGCATCTGTGGTCCTCTCTAAACTTGTTTTGAACAGGACAGGGCAACTGTGCAGCCAATCTCTTTAAATGGTTTTTTTCTAACGACTTGCAATGCAGCTGTGGTCAACTTCACACTGTCACATACCTGTGACGAGTGCCCACTGACTTACTTTGACGGTGGGCAACTGGCTCTCCACCTGGCTGATAACGCCATCAAATGGCTGAGCACATTGCACATACACTGATAAAGGGCAGTTCTGAAGCCACTCCTTCAAGGCTGTATAGGAATTGCCAGACTGGATCAAACCAGTGCTCCAGCTAATCCTGACGCCAATTGTGGCAGGTACCAAATACTTCAGAGGAAGGTACAAAAAAAATGCTGCAGTAGACAGTTACGAGCTAAACTACCCCCAGAGAAAGATGCCTCTTACTATTAATAGTTAGTATGGGGCTCATATTTTGAACTAGGAGGGTCTATATCCCTACCGACATTCTTCTTTCATTTTTATTTCATTCCAACTGCTGAGGTTAGGGTGACCAGATGTCCCAATTTTTTTTAGGGACAGTCCTGATTTTTTGGGTCTTCCTTACATAGGCTCCTATTACTCCCCACCCCCTGTCCTGATTTTTCACATTTGCTGTCTGGTCACCCTAGCTGAGGTACTCTACATATGGCAGCCCCACAGTCTTGCTCCCAACTGGCTCGTATCCCTGCTTGTCTCCCCCAACATACCGCTGTCTTGCAGGGAGCTTTCATGGAGCAGTTCTCTGTGCCACGAAGGGGTGTCTGTGGCTCTTCTGCCTTCATGCATTGGAAACCCACTGATTCTGCTGTACAGGGACCCTCTGGCCACGGTGAAGGAGAGGCCGCTAAAGCAGTCTAATCTATAAATGCCTCAAAACAAAGGATAGAGGCAGTCATTACAGACTTACGGCCCCGATCAGCAAAGCATTAAGCACGTGCTTTACTTTACACACAAGCAGTTCTGTTGAAATCAATGTCCTGTGTTTGTACAGCACCATGTACAATAGGGTCCTGGTCCATGATTGGGGCTCCGTCGTGCTACAGTAATGCAAATAATTAATTTTTAAAATAATGGTAAAACTCCATGTTAAGTCCTGATCCAGCAAAGCAGTTAGGAAACTCACCAGATTCAAGAATGTCCAGGCAAAGTACACATTGGCAAGAAAATGTTCCATGTCATTCATTGTAGAGAAATGTGAAGCCATTATAGTAGGACATAGGTACAACCTGAAAGGAGCTCCTCAGCACTCTCACACAGTGCAACTCTAATCATAAAAAGAATGGCTGTGGGGGTTATAGTGACAAAATCTTATGGAGTCGATTAAAAATATATAAACACTTCTGGGATATATAAAATGGAGGTACTCTACATAAGGAAGGGCATGTTATGTTAGCAGTATATGAACAGTAATTATATATTGCACTTATTAATGTTTATTGCCTGCATTTACAATGTATCTGCCACTGTAATATCTGGGAGCCCTTTCTGTACAACTCATCTTAAAGTGCAACAGAAACATCAATTAACTAAGCCTAATAAGTTCCTATGAGGTAGGTAAGTACTGTACAGTTTTATAGATGCCTGTGCATCACTTAAGTCCCATCTAAACACCATTTAAAGGCTTATATAACACGTAAATGATATTTAGGTCTTTTACAGGCCCTGTCAGCAGTGATGAATTTAACCAAAAGTGATTAAGCCTTCTTCTGTAATCATAGACTTTAAGTTCAGAAGGGACCATTATGATCATTTAGTCTGACATCCTGCACAACGCAGGCCACAGAATCTCAAGATAACACAGTAATTCCATGATGGAGGTGGAAATATAATCTTCTATTCCTTACTCTTAGTCCTTTCTTGTAGACAACATTCCTTCTCCAACAAAGACCAGTGAGGCCAGATCTGGAATATTGCCCATATCTATAGTCCATATAAAAAAAGTGTTGGAGGAAACACAAAGAAGCGCAACCAGAATGATTTTCGTCTGACTTCAGTGCTTACTCTCTTATTGAGGTACAATGAAACTGTGCTGTATGCACTCGCAGCAGTAGAGAGTATTCGTCAGAAATAGAAACAGTTCTTTACAAATATCTTTGAAGATATTCAGGGCGGAGGTGGTCTGGGACTATGTGTATGGCAGAAGTGGTTGTGAAGTGATATTATTTGTTCTGAACCTCCATGATTCTGCTCTGCTGATCTCCATGTCAATCAAATCTACAGCTACGTTTTGCTGTACTTAAGAAACTTCAAAAAGAAAGGGATGAAATAAGTGACAAAGGAGGGTAAAAAAATAGAGCCAGTGTCTCAGCATGTATAAATTGACATAGCTCCACAATAGATCTGTCCTGTAATTCTGCTGTTTGCATTAGCTCATCAGTTATAGTGCTGAGTCTAATCTTCCCTGTTTGACAAAGCTTTATTGACAAGTTGGTGTCAAAGTATCATGGGTATTACTTGTAGTGTTTAGAATTCCTTGAAAACTCATATTTTTGTTCTGTCAGAAACTTTTTTTTACCACTGTCGTTGAGGATTTGCTTTCAAGACTGTGGGCCCTAACTGGGGTAGGACCCACCAAAAAATCAGCTAGAAGTCTAAAGGCTCAGGGAGAGAAGAAGAAGTACATAACCTATGTAATCTCCGAGGGTAGGCAAATGAGTTGATTCAAAGAACTCTTTGCTCTCGTTATCTTACCTTTTTCCACAAGCAGTGCATTCTCTGTGGGCCCTGTGTCAGAGTGCACCACAAAGTAGTTGATAACTCTAAAGGGAGCAGAATTGTTGTTTTTCTACAACTTATTTTTTTGTTTGTTTCCTTTATTTAAAGAATTTTGGGAATTCAGCTCAAAGGTCTAACTGTTTTCTAAACATACTGCATTTTTATGTATAAATTAGTTTTACTTGATTGGTTATTAAATTATAATAAGAATACTTGTATGCAGTGTTGTGGCTATGTTGGTCCTAGGATAATAGAGAGAGAAGGTGAGTGAAGTAATATCTTTTATTGTATCAATTATGTATTTATTTTTTTATTTTATTGAAGTAAGTCCAATAAAAGATATTGTGTCTCTAATAAGAATACTTAGAGTTTATACCATGATTAGGGGCCTGACTGAAAGCCCATGGAAGTCAATGGGCTGGACGAGGCCCTTTGAGATGGAAGATGATACTGTAATAAAGGCACTGGGTCCTCCCATAGGCTTCCTGTATCAGCTTGAGTCCCCACTTAACCTCTCAATAGTTCAGTCACCCATCTGTAAAATGGGGTAATACCTTTGTCCATCTTGTCTATTTAGAATATAAGCTCATTGAGTCATGGACTGCCTCTTATTGTGTACAATGTCTAGCAAAATAGGGAGCCAGTATTGGTTTTGGCCTCTAAGCACTACTTCCATGCATATAATAATAATCCTCAAAGCACTTTCCATAGTATGAGCTGGGTTATGCAAGGTGCTGAGCACCTCCTTAGAGGTTCTGGGCAATTGCAAGAACTATTCAAAAGTGTAGGGGTGAAAAAAGTTTAAAGTTAGCTATTATGATGAATTTTACCTTTAGTTTTTATGGTTTCCCAAGAAAAAATGCAGAATTCAGAAGAGAATGTTTAAAGAAAACAAAGGAATTTCTAACTATATTTTCATAGAAAGTTACTTGCCATTCCTTTTAGTTTTGGTGACTGGTAACTGCAATGTTGGAATTGAGAAGTTCTAAGAATAAATACAAATTTAAATAAGTTTAAAAAGAATGTATCAAACCTCATGTAGGGTCACAGGAAAATTGATGGAATAAATAATTGCCACAGAATAATTGCTATGGTTAATCTAGACAGATTAAATTTTAGAACATTGTTCTGTTTGCCCATCAGTTAATTTATTGGCAGACATAGTCTCCAACGACTTTGTTACTGGCAGAGGCTAATTACCAATGGGCATTATGCTTAAAATCTGGCCAACTCAGTGATAAGAATATTTGTAGAAATAATTAGCAAGTGCATCCATTCATGTGCACGATAACAAGTCTCAATGTTTGGGGTCCTGATGCGCTAACTAAATTATTACTTATCTATGGATTTGTCAACATGGAAACCTTGTGAGCAGCAAGCCAAGGTATAAAGCTACAGAGCGCTAGCTTACTGCACACTAACTGGCTGTGTGAACCTTGCTACTGCACACTAAATGTTCTGTAGTGCGCATTGATGTACTGCTGTGTACGTCCAAGTGCACTGCAGAACTTCTAGTGCACAGTAGCAAGGCCCATGTGATGACTTAGAGTGCTGTACATTTGCACCCTGGCTCGCTGAGCACTAAGTCTTTGTGTATACAAGCCCTGGGTAAGTTTTACCCTACCTTATTTATATAAGGAAGCACTAATAAGTACTTTTCCAGTAGAGCTGGTCTGAAAAATTCCAAGAAAACTTTGTCAGATTTTGCCAATTCATCTAAATCAAAACATTTAGTGAAAAATTATTGGGACTGAAACAGCCTTGTGTACTCGTAGGGTTATTGCTGTTTAACTCTTCCTGATTAACTCCATGAGCAGACGCTTTCATTCTGGAATAAGAATGGCTTGTTCCCAGTTGTCTTAACCCACTGGTGGGCCATTCCCTCTCCCCCTTGCCCCCATTCTTTTAAAATGTGCAAAGTGTAAACCTGTATTTTCATTTTTTAATGTACTTTATTTTTATTTAAACAAATCTAGTTTTAAACATCTCGAATAGGCCTTCTGCCACATCCTTGAGAGACTAGATGATGTATATGTCTATTTTAGAAGCTCCACAGCACTGGAGCTATGCCACTGTAGAGCCTGTTGCAGAGACACTTGATACAGAGAAAGAAGAGGTTTTTCTGTTGCTGTAGTAAATCCACCCCCTCAAGTGGGTGGTAGCTAAGTCAGTGAAGGAATTCGATGTAGTAGTGTGCATAATGGGGCTTAAGTTGGCTTTACTATATTTCTCAGAAGTTTGAATTTTCACACTCATGAGTGATATAACTAGGTCTTCCTAAATTTTAGGTGTAGACCAAGCCACAGTATAAAAGATATCCTTAGTAAACTTATACTGGTATTCATTTTAAATTGCCTTTTCACTTCATCCCATTACTCCCAATTACACATTTGAAATATTTGTGATCTATTATGCCCTTACAGGGTTAAACTAAACATAAGAGTGCCTAGTTTCTTCTGGAATAAGAGTGTTCACACAAGGATTTAGTCAGGAACAACTCTGTATAGACAAGCAAGAGGTGGGGTTTTCAGTAGTGCTTAGCATTGACTTATCTCTGTTCTCTCATTGAAATCAGTGGGAGTTTCATCACTGACTTCAGTAAGGCCAGGTCTACACTGCGACTTTAAATCGGTTTAATGGCCGATATACCGATTTAACGCTGTATCCGTTCACACGACGTCGTCATTAATATCGAGTTAAACGGCTCCTTAAATCGATTTCGGAACTCCTCCCAAACGAGAGGAGTAGCGCTAAATTCGATAGTGATAACTCGGATTAGGGTTCATGTGGACGGAAATCGACGTTATTGGCCTCCGGGCGGCATCCCAGAGTGCAGCACTGACCGCTCTGGACAGCAATCTGAACTCGGATGCAGCGGGCAGGTAAACAGGAAAAGCCCCGCGAACTTTTGAATTACATTTCCTGCTTGCCCAGCGTGGAGCTCTGATCAGCACGGCTGGCGATGCAGTTTGAAATCGAAAAAGAGCTCCAGCATAGACCGTACGGGAGATACTAGGTCTGATCGCTGTATGGGGAGACAAATCTGTTGTATCCAGCTCCGTTACAGAACACGAAATGCCAAAGCGTTTGAATAAAAAACTCCAGGATACACAGCGCTGTGTGACAAGCGTAACGGGAAGCCAGAGACTCAAATGGACGCTCATGAAGGGAGGGAGGGGGTACTGAGGACTCCAGCTATCCCACAGTCCACAGCAGTCTCTGAAAATTATTTGCATTCTTGGCTGAGCTCCCAATGTCTGTAGGTTCAAACACAGTGTCTGGCGTGGTTCAGGGAACAGCTCCTCAGTTTATTTCCCCCCACCACCACGTGAAAAAAAAAAGGGAAAGATTGCTGTGCTATGGCGTTTGCTCAATGCACTCCGCGAAAAAGGCGCCAAAGGGTTGTCTGCTGCCTTCACAAAGGGAGGGGTGAGGCTGTACCCAGCACCACCCGGGGCAGTGTTTTCTGCCCCATCAGGCACTGTGCTCTCAACACGGAAGTGGGAACTATGGGATAGCTGAGGAACAGCTACCCACAGTGCACCGCTCCTGAAATCGATGGTAGCTTTGGACCATGGACGCAAACAATCGATTTCGGGATCCCACTGTGGACGCGCTAAACCGATTTTATTAGATCTGTTTTGTAATATCGGTTTAAGCTAATTCGAAATAATCGTGCAGTGTAGACGTACCCTAAGAGTAGAGTTAGGCCAATGTTGAGCGTTTTTGAAAACTCCATCCTAAATTATTGTAGCTGCAGCAATCCCATAGGGATCACTGCACCAGCCAGAGATCAGATGACCTTGCTATATGCAGCCTCCTATTCTCTCGCCTTTCTCAACTCTCACCAGCGTGCAGGACTGGAGAGCTGTGCAACAGGGCTCTGCCACATTCTTCCAACAGTGTCCAAATGTAATTGCTAGTCTCTATGAAGCTATAGACAACTATTAGTTTTGCTTTCAGAATTTATACAATGTGTCTTTTGATTTTCATTTTGGGCTTATCTTTCTCCTGTTAATGTTCCTTGAGTCTGAAACTCCTTGCTAATATGGAGGAGGCAGTGTCAGAACACATTTTTATGCACCACATAAGACTTTCTTCTTTGCTGTCACCTTCACTTCGTTTAGTGTTTCATTAACTTCATTTTCATTTACACAGAACACGCTATGCTCTCTGAATACTAAAGCAAACATAAATAGGTTTGTTCACCATTCATTGCATTTAAAAAGCACAGTTATTGATAAATCAGCAGAAATTTGTGTTTTTTTTAGAACCAGGCTTTTGTTCAAAGGGTGGCTTTAATGATGTGTTTTTAAATTTCACAGAGTGTTGTGCAAAATGTTACCCCTGAAATTTACCAGTAATCCATTCTGAAGGACATTATTCTCCAGTGAATGAGATAAAATGCAAATACTCTTGGTATTGCATAAATTTTCATTATTGGGTGCATTCAGAATATGGCAGGTGGCTGATAAAGCACTTACTGGAATTTTCCATCTTTTTTGTTATTTGCAGAGTGTAGAGTTTTTCTTCTTTGAACAGTATGTTTTATGTCAAAGGAGTTTATGTGCTGTTCAGACTTCTGTTTAATTTCATCTACTCTTAGATGTGAAAGTGCAGCTTTTGAGTCTTCACTGTTTTATGCAGTCACTGGTTATGCAGTAAAATGTTCTGTCCAGCTTGAACCCATCTTCTGGAGCTGTAACAGAATTTCACTCCCAAGTGCCTTACTTTGTGTATTTCTTCTCCTCAAAAAATGCAAAGTAAGCTAAGAATTTTTGTTAAAGTTCATTTAATGTCATTTTTCAGTGTCCATCTGAGTGAATTAAAAATACAGATGTTTAGTATAAGCAGTATGAATAAAACTGATAATGAAATAAGGAAACAAATAATTTATAGCTAAAATACAGCATTTGTTCCAAGAGCTTTTGAATTTATAATAAATTTTCTTCCACATAAATGCACTGAGAGTCACTTCCATTAATGATGTTGTGAGCTAGGATTGTAAATGGAAAAACCCCAAGAGATCAAAAACATTTTCCAAGATAACGGCCTAATTCTCAAAACTGCAGTTTTGCACACCATTAATAGTCAAAAGTAAAAGGATTTTATTGCCCAATAAAAGCCACACTCTGCCCTCAGATATGTATGTAACTTTCATTTATTTAACTGGAGTTGTGCAAACATGAGAGGGAAGGATTTATCCCTAATTTATGTAGTATTTTCTGTTATCTTGAAACAGGAAGAACCCTACAGATTTCTATTTTGACTAGCTATACTTACATGTATGCATGATATTTTCAGTTTCCCCTCCTAAAGCAACAAAAATAAATAAACCTGAAGAATGGCCTTTTGTTAAGGCACTGAGCTGAGACTCAGGACATCTGGGGCCTGATTCTCCATTGCCCTGCACTTTGTGTAATCATACAGAGAAGTGCAAAATGGATGTAAAATCCTTCCAGTCAGAATAGCATTTCACACACACTTTTCACTGACTTCATAGTATGCAGAGCAATAAAGAATGCCTCTAAATCCTATTCCCCGATTTCCTGCAGACCTCTTGTGTGACCTTGGGCATATACCTTCACCACTCAGTGTCTCCATTTCCCTCATCTATAAAATGGGAATGATAAACACTTCCCTATCTCCTGAGGCATAATGTTGGTCTAATGTTGGTGAAGTGATCAGGCGCTACAATAATGCGTGCCATAGATAAATTCTGTTTAGGGTTTTGGTTGGTTTGCTTATTTTTGTTTTGTTGGTTTTTTTAAAAGGATTTTGCCAAGGTTTATCTGTTGTAGGGCCAACTTCTGCTCTTGGTTACGTCTTTGCAACAAGGGCTTTGAAGGTGTGCTCCGGCTCCGCTCCAGCTCCAGGCAAAACCTGTAGTTCTGCTGCTCCGGAGCTGCTCCGCGCTTCAGCTCCGGGCTCTGCTCCAAAGCCCTGTTTGGAACACTGTGATTAACAGATGTGGATGCATGTAACTAAGAGCAGAAATAAGTCCTCAGTGCATAGCCACAAATTGCAAACATTGGCTTTGGAGTCTTGTTTTATATCATACAGTAGCTTCATTTCAAGCAGTAATCAATTTTAAAAAAAATATGGACCAAAGTCCTCTACTCTCAATTACTTAAGAGTTACACTAGTGTAAGAGAGAATGGAACTGATCTCATAGACTCCTTTACTGGGGAGTGCACAGGAATAAGGCAATTTTTCATTACACTGAAAATGTTGTACTTGTTATAATTCTCACACTGCTAAAATTCTACTGGCATAAAAGTCTCTGCCTTCACATCATCTACTGTTCATGTCATTGGACACTTCTGCATGATAGATCAAGAGGCACATATGGTGGATTTTCACATGCCATAGTAAGGAAAATCCATTTTGTTTCCCAAAAGATGAATTTATTGGTGCTGAGTTTCACTCACTGTAACTTATTACTTTATGGTGATGGAGTTTTCAAAGTGAATTCAACTAAATTGATAGAGGTGAGGAAGCAGTTCCTGGATATAATCCATATTGTATTTTATCACAGAAGGCAACACAGCTGGAAATGGAGACTGGGATTCTAATTCTTTTTGTACATTCATTAGTGTTTGGTTCAAGGAAATAGTTGCAACATGAAGACATGCATGATCCATGGCAAATGATGAAGGAAATTCTGATTCAATGGAGAATGGACTATGAAAAGATAATCTCCCTAATACTGGGAAGATTGTCTCCATAGAGTCTTTATTATTGGTCAGATGAGTGTTGGTTACAAGAATTAAAGAAGAATCTAACTTTTAGAAACTGTTATAAACACAGCTGTAGGAACTCTTGTAACAGTTTTCTTGGCTTCGATTTAGTTACAAACCTGGAACTTGGAACATGTTTGCCACAGTGTTCACCAAGTTCTATTAACCTTTTGATGAGTCTAGGTCCCTGGGGCAAGTTTTGGTTAAACTTAAGCTGCTTTTAGGAGTGGGAAGGGATTTGTGAGTCCAGGAGGAAACTAGGGGCTGTGGAATGCTATTTAAAAGGTGGAGTCAGTGAGGGTGTATGTGTCAGGTCCTGCCCCCAGGGATGGGGAAGAAGACAGGAAGGAATGGAGACTGCGGATGAGGAAATGTAAGATAAACTAATAGTGATTGAGAGGAGACGGTAGAGAGATCAAAAGGATATGGGGCAAGGAGGAAAAACACTAAGCAGACAAAGTAGGAGGAAAGGAAATGAGGTAGATGAAGGGAGAGTGAAGAAAGAGAAAATAATAGACATTGAAGAACATCAAGAAATCCAAGAGAAGGAAAGGAAAAATAGGATGAAAGATGAGTAAGAGCAGCATTACATGCAGTATCGCAGCTTAGGTTTTCACAAAAATCATTCAATAGAAGGTTGAATGTCAAACATTTCAATAAAATAAATATAGGGGATGTTAGGCAAATTCTCCATTCTTGTCCAGTCAGAAGTTTTAGGAAAACACAAGTCAGTAAAAGTAGTGGCTAAATTTTAAATCAAGCCTGTTCTGTAAGGTGGAAAATTTCTGTATTAAGTAACGCGTTCCCAAATTCTGACCTTGCTAGCTAGAATTCCTAAGAGAAAATTAGAAGTGTCAGTTTTGTAGAATGACTGCTTTTACAGCCAGTCAGTAATGCTTAGGTCCTGTATTTTCTACAAGCATTTGCTTCAGCAACAGCGGCAGTTGATGGAGGAAATTTGTCTTAATTTAAGGAGGGCAGCTAATTTAATTTGATAGACAAATGGCTGCAGTAGGTAGTTTAGACTTTTCCCTGAGCTGAAAGCCATATTTATCTTATTTTCAGTTAATGCCCATTTCTGCAATTAAATACTACAGATTTTACTAATACAGTACTATCAGAAAGTTAAATTAGTGCAAGAGTTAAGGCAACAATTTAGCTGCAAATCTGACAGTACAACTATAAGGTTGTGCATTCGTCAAACAGATCTAATCATTTATTATAGCCATAAATCAATATCGGTATGATGATCTAGTTGTATTCTAGTGTTTTTTGACATCCCAGCTGGTAAAGTGAAAATAACAGCATCCTTCTAGAAAATGAACAGTGCCATAATCAGCCAATAAACTGTTAATTTATAAATGTAAGTATTCCTTTACATAGACTTCAAGATTGTATTTAAGGGAGTCAGTCATTTCGTGAACATTGGTGTGTATTTCACACTGGTGGGTCAAAGGCACACTGACACAAATGATGCCTTTGATTAGGATGCAGGTGCGTGCTTTGAGGATTTATTGCATCCCACAGTGAGTATTTATAAAACCAACGATGAGTCTACACTGTTTTTTCTATACTTCAGTCTTTTAAAAAATAACAGACACCCACCCTACCCCCATTCACAGGTAGGGAAATGGATACACATTTACATTTCAGTGGAAAAGCAATCCCATTTAATGGCCATTTTAATTGACCAAATATATGTCTGTTCTCTTTGGATTTCCCAGGATAAAACCATTTTCTATATTCTTCATTTTCTAGCAGATGGCAATACAAATTATTTTGCGTATTAATTTCCCTTCTCCACTCAGATTTTTTTTTCTGTTTTTTTTTTTTTTTCCAACACAGCAACTTTTGACCATATTTGGACTGGTCAGATGGAGAATGACAACATTTAGGAGAATCATAGTAGCAAAAGCTTTTAAAAGTCTAGGTCAATTTGCACTCAGATACCCTGGTATTGTGTGTGTCAAGAGACAGGTTCCTCCTCTCTTTCTTCTCTATAACAGTTGTTTAAATTTACATCTAACTTTTTAAAATGAATGCAGAGCTTCTGAAAAATGTCATGTGTGACAGTGTGGGAACTCAACAAAATATGCACAGCATGGCCTTTGGGAGTAATGCCTTCCCCCAGGTGACACAATACAGTTCTCCAACCTGGTTAGAGCAAAGGATGGCCTTTTGGCTTATCCAGTTCAAGGGCTCAGTCCTATATGCTTTGCAGTAAAGTCAGTGGGAGTCTAGGGTAGATGAGGAATGTGGAATCAGTCTCTTAGTCTCTAAATGTCAGGGCTTTGGAAAGGTGCTCCAGCTCCGCTCCAGCTCCAGGCAAAAGCCTACAGCTCCACTGCTCCGGAGCTGCTCCGTGCTCCAGCTCTGGGCTCTGCTCCAAAGCCCTGCGAAATGTAATTACTGAAATATTGATGCTTATGAGTTATGTTGTCCACTAAGAGCTAGAAGGAAATCACCAATTTCATTCACATACCTCAGGACACTGAACAATCAGAATTTGATTACCACTCAGTCATCAGCACCAACAGGCTGTTTTGGAACCAGAAACTTAAAAGTTACACCAAGGAAGCCATCATGTCTGACTACTAATGGCTTTTCCAAAAATTTAGCGGTAAATAAAATGGCTATCTAATAATTTGGATCTTTGATTTGTATCCCTACCTGCTTGTTATGTTGGTAAACTGTTCTGAGATCTGTTGTCTCTTCCTAATGATGTTCTCCTGAGCTGTTTAACCTCTTTTTGTTACTTTGAAAAATTATTTAGATTTGTTTGTGCCATTGCCTCTTATAATTAATGCATAATCTTAATGAAACAGTAATTGTCCGGGAACTGCTCTATTATGGCTCAGAATACTATTCCAATTACCTTATTCATGGCTAAAATTAAAAAAAAAAAAAAAAAGTCATACAATTTCCCAGATTTCCATCTTGAATGTAAATTCTATTATCATTTTCATTGACCTTCGTCACGTCCCTGCTTTTCAGTGGATATTTAAAAACATCTATTAATGATTCCATTGTTTCCTTTGCTCTCCTATTTCAGAATACAGGAAAGAATTGCATTTGGACCTAAGATTGTCACACTGTAGGATCTTGTTTCTTCTTCTGACAGGATTGTGATTTCCCCCTCCTCCCTTCTTTTTCCTCTCATGGGAAATATATCTGTTTCCAGCATATATCTACCCTTCCTGTGAACATTGAGCTGAAGAATCCATTTAATTTCAAGCAGTATGCAGGGACATAGCAAGAATTCATTGCAGTTGGACACACAATCCAATCCCAGATTTGCTTTATAAATAAACTTGCCTTCCACTTTACCCTGCACAGGTTTTCAGGAAATTCATTTAAAGAGAGCCTTTGTTTTCCGCCTATTAACTGTGAATATTTAAATATGAATAATTTAATTAAAAGGAGGCATTTCCCTCTATAAACTACAATTCCTCATAGAATCTTTCCTGTACCACACAGCTTTTCTCACCTTTTCTCTCTACATACCTTAGTCTATGTTTTTTTTTGTGGCAGTATTAGAATGTGACCTTCTCAGAGCACAGACCATTTTCTTTCTGTTCCATGTACATTCAATGAGGATTATATTGTGACTGGCCCTTATGTGGGGTACAAGTGGGAAGGTGTAATAAGCCCCTAGCTCAAGGGCTGTGGATAGCAGAGAATATTGCACCATTAGTACAGTGTCTGCATTCCCCTTTAGGTGCGTTGATTCTGCCTCACTCAGGGGATGGCATTTTCACATCCCTGAGCGATATAAGTTACATCAACTCAAGTGATAGTGTAGACCTGCCCCCAGTAGTTTGAACATATGTTACTGTACAACTTTCTGGCTTTCAGAGAATGTTTTTTTTTTCCCCTGAAGCACATGAAAACAATTTTGACTATAAAACATTTTCAAAGAAAAGCAAATGGAAATATAAGTATTTTTCTTCCTTTAGCTCTAACAAAAGAAAGATTTCTTTGTCCCTCAAAGGGAAACAGAAATACCCATTCTGCAATGTTTATGTAATCTCCATGTATGTCCATATTTGGTGGTCAAAAGGCTAATGTTTCTGAGGAAAAAATAATCAGTACTGAAGATTCAGTTGAGAAAAATGTATTTTGTAGGCAGAAAGCTTTAGGGTACTTGACAGAATTTTCACAGAGTGGAAAATGAATTTGACAGTATGTGTTCTAGCTGAAGAAGCTTACAGCATTTCAAAAGTCAATCATTTCTAGCTTTAGAGGAGACTGTTTCTTCATTCTTTCCGCATGTTAAACCTTAAGTGTTCTATTCTATTTTGTTGTACTACTTATGCATACATATAGTTTTTCTCCTACAAATTTCCTAGGAAGATTTACAAGTGGGAATGGTGGTTGGTATTCCACATATCAGCCACTGAAAATGCACAGGCATGAAAGTGTGCAGGCAACATTTGTACATAGATAAGCTAAGATTTTATCATGGCTATTTTTAGTAAAAATTACAGACAGGTCATGGACAATAAAGAAAAATTCATGGAAGCCCTTGACCTGGCCCTGACTTTTACTAAAAATACCCATGATAAAATGGGAAGGGGCTGGCCAGCTGTGGGGTGGCTGGGAGCTGCGGGAATCCCCCGCTTCCCATGGTGGGTTGGAGCTTGGGGGCCTGCTGCTTCAGGCAGTGGGCGTACATCACTGCTCCCTACTGCTGTGGGAGGCAGCAGGACCCTTCAGCTCCCAGCCGCCGGGGCTGAAGTCACAGAGGTCTTTGAAAGTCATGGATTCTGTGACTTCTATGACCTGTGTGACAAAATCATAGCCTTATACGTACAGTAATGCCTCACATAACCTTGTAGTTATGTTCCTGAAAAATGCAACTTTAAGCGAAACGATGTTAAGTGAATCCAATTTCTCCATAAGAATTAATGTAAATGGGGGGGCGTTAGGTTTCAGGGAAACTTTTTTCATCAGACAAAAAACTATATTATTTATTTATATTATTTATATATTTACACACACACACACACACACACAGACACACACACACACACACACACACACACAGTATAAGTTTTAAACAAACAGTTTAATACTGTACACAGGAATGATGATTGTGAAGCTTGGTTGAGGTGGTGAGGTAAGAGGGTGGGATATTTCCCAGGGAATGCCTTACTACTAAATGATGAACTAGCATGCGGCTGAGCCCTCAAGGGCAGGGCCGGCTCCAGGCCACAGCGCACCAAGTGCGTGCTTGGGGCGGCACGCCGCGGGGGGCGCTCTGCTGGTTGCCAGGAGGGCGGCAGGAGGTTCTGGTGGAGCTCCCACAGGCGTGCCTGTGAAGGGTCCGCTGGTCCCGCGGCTCCGGTGGAGCATCCACAGGCGCGCCCGCAGGACCACTGGACCCCCCGCAGGGAAGCCTCCGGAGGTCCACCGGAGCCGCGGGACCACCGGACCCCCCGCGGGGCAGCCTGCAGGAGGTCCATTGGAGCTGTGGTACCAGCGAGCAGCAGAGCACCCCCCGCGGCATGCCGCCGTGCTTGGGGCGGCAAAATTGCTAGAGCCGGCCCTGCTCAAAGGTTAACACGTTGTTGTTAATGTAGCTTCACACTCTACAAGACAGCACGAATGGAGGGAAGGGAGACAGCATGGCAGACAGAGACACACACCCTGTGTGTTGGGGGAGGGGAGAGAGAAATGTGCATTTCCCCTTTAAGTACACTGACCCTACTCTGAGTACATTGCCTTTAAAAAGATCAGGAAGTTGAAACAGCAGCTGTGGCCAGCAAACTCTTTCTGTCCTGAGCCCTGTCATGTCCTCACTCTGCTCTGTATGGAGAAGGAGTAACCAGGGGGCAGGAGACACCCTGACATTAGCTCCTCTCTCTCTTGCCTTTTGCACGGCAAGCAGGAGGCTCCCCAGAGCAGCTCCAAGGCAGAAGGCAGGAGCAGCACATGGCAGTGGAGGGAGGGACAACTGAACAGCAGGAAATTGATAGCCTGCTGGGCGGCTGCCGCGCAGGGAACTTAGGGGAGCGGGGAGCCGATGCAGGGGCTGCTGGCCCACCCTGATTCCAAGCCCCCACCAGCTAACTCCAATGGGCTGCTCTTCCTGCAAGCAGTGGACAAAGCAGGCGGCTGCCAAACAACATTATAAGGGAGCATTGCACAATTTTAAACAAGCATGTTCCCTAACTGATCAGCAATGTAACCATGTTAACTGGGATGACTTTAAGTGAGGAATTACTTTAGATAGAATGAACTGAGAATATAGCCAGAGGAATTATTTTTATCTTCCCCATGTTTAAGGGGGAAAAAACAAATTCTTGAAGGCAGGGATGCAAACGTTATGTATCGTGGACTCACTATAGCTTTGGAATAGTCACTTAACCGCTCCCTTCCTCACTTTCCTCATTTGCAATTGTTTAGCTACCTTGAGGTATTTTGAAGATTCATTCGAGTGAATGCCGAGATAATATAAAGAGGAATTGGTACACAGGATCCCAGACATTAAAAGGATCCCACACTCCACTCTCCTCCCCCATGTCCCTTCCACTAGCAATGTCCTGTTGCCATGTCACTTTTCCAAATCACAGGGGACCATATTGTATAAATTATTCCAAACATGGGAAGGTAGTCAAGTGCCTACTTTAGATGTGTTTTGAGATGTTTCTCCTCCACTAAGCCTGCTCCCTTTGTCCACAACCTTGGAGTCATTGTTCATCCTGAACTCTCCTTTGTCCCTCCCATGTTCTATATCTGTATATCTTCCTATCAGTGCCTCCCCACATTGCTCCTGTAAACCACTGTCTTGAAAACACATCCCTCTGCTAAAAATCATCGTTGCCTTTCATTCTTCTAACCTTGACTATGGCAATACTGTCCATTATGGCATCCCCAAATTGCAGTTATTCGGACTCCTCACCGCTCCACATGCAGGGTGCTTTCTAATTTCTTGCCTGCACCGTATTACTCTCATCGTCAGACACTGCTACTGGTTCCCCATTCATTTGAGGATGTATTCAAAACAATTCTTCCTGTGTCTGGAACTCTCCATGGACTTGTCTTCCTAAGTGACAGATTCTGTCCCTGTCTCTTTCTATACTCCTTTCCACACTCCCTCCCTTCATCTAGTGCCTGCATCCTCCCTGTCATTCTTACTATCTCTCCACCTTTATTACAAGACCCCTCTTCTCTGTAGCTTTTGCTAGTTGGAACAGGATTTGTATATCTCTATACTCGTAAGTTTTCCATTGCTAAAGATATTATCTGGAAAAAAGTGTTTACTTCTGAGTATAAACTCAGGACTGGAAGCCAGTAGTTCCTGAGCATTTAAATCTCCGTTTGGAGACTGGTTCCATCTGTGGCTTGGACAATAGCTCTGCTTCTCTGTAAAATCTGTAATAATAATTACCTAACTCAGAGGGATACAGTGAGGACTATTGTTTATAAAGATTAAAAGCTAACTAATGCCTAGTTTTTAAGGGTTGTATTCTGGCACCCATATCCTTACTGTGCAGGTAGTCTCACTGACAGCAATAAAGCCACTCACATAGAAAGGTATTACTCAGCTGAGTAAGGGTGGCAGACTCAGGCTCAGAATGAAGAGGGCAATGGACTGTAGCAGGGGTTGGCAACTTATGCACGCATGCCAAAGACGGCACATGAGCCGATTTTTAATGGCACGCTGCTGCCTGCCGGAGTCCCTGTCCTGCATTTTCCGCCCTCTGCACACATCCCTGGGGGCAGGGGGCAGAATCTTGGTTCTGCCAGCTCCCCTGCCTCTTCCTGTAGTGTGCTGGGCTCCTGCCCCTACTCTGCCTCTGTCCCTCCCTCTCGTCCGATCAGCTGATTGTCCTTGTGAGGGAGGTGGTCGGGAAGTAGCAGAGTCAGCAAGCTCACTGCTCCTGGCGGAAGCAGACAAGAAGTGGGGGTGGGGCCTTGGGGAAGGGGGGGTGGAACAGGGACATATCCCCTCCAGCCTCCTTCCTTGACCCCCCTCCCACAGAGCTCAGCCCTCTGCCCTGAGCCCTGCAGCCCCGCACCCACCCCCAGGCCCGTGCCCTGAGCCCCGTGCCCCGCACTCCCCCCAGTCGCCTGACCTGAGCCGTGTATCCCCCTCATACACACCCAGCCCTCTGCTTGACTCCTTCACCACCACCCCCATGAGCCCAGCCCTGACTCTGGCACCCCCACACATACCCAGCCCCCCGTGCCCTGACACCTGCACTCCCTCACATGCCC
>NC_133787.1:17798131-17819240 GCF_003597395.2 Chelonoidis abingdonii | reverse complement strand
CCTTCCTGACAGCCCCTCCGGGACCCTTGCCCCCATTCAACCCCCCTTTCCCCCACCCTCTGACCATCCTGACCCCTGCTCAGCCTACTGCCAGTCTGGGGTCCCAGCAACCGGCCCTGCACAGCCTGCTGCCGGTCTGGGGTTCTGGCTGCCGGACCCTTGCCAGCTGGGGTCCTGACCACATGCCCTGCTCAGCCTGCTGCTGGCCTAGGTGAACAGAACCCCAGGCTGGCAGCAGACTGAGCGGGCTGGCGGTGTAAGATCAACATTTTAATTTAACTTTAAATGAAGTTTCTTAAACATTTTGAAAACCTTGTTTATTTTATAATACAACAATAGTTTAGTTATATAATATATAGACTTATAGAGAGAGACCTTCTAAAAAACATTAGAATGTATTACCAGCACATGAAACCTTAAATCAGAGTGAATAAATGAAGACTCGGCACACTTCTGAAAGGTTGCCGACCCCTGGACTGTAGCTTGTCTGTACATAACAGAAAATTTTCTGAGGTTAGTTTCAAACATCAAAATATCATTAGAACCTTTTAAGTTTAAATAAAATGTACATAAATAGTTTATTTCTGATGATGGACTTGCTTAATTTCACACACAAAAAATGTGAGTGAGCAGTATGAAATTTCTGTTTGAGGAAAGTCTGAAGGAATTTGAAGTTGCTTGGTGTGATTAAAAACACTAACTTATCAGTTCCTTTGGCAACAGCAGTGTGGGACACATTTTAAAACTATCCTCAGACTCTTTCTTATTACATTTTTAAAAAGAAAAAGGGAGATTAGGAGGAGTAGCTTTCTGTAAATTGCATGTCTTTTTATGTAGATCTTCCAAAGAATGCACTGGCTACTGCCTCCAGCTAGGCATCTCCCTGAGATGTGCGCTGACTTGATGGAGGTCAATATAATTTAGACGGTAAAAAAAAATTTAAATGAGATCTGCTTTGCAGCCTATGATTTAAGTAACACCAAAATCTGAGATACTCTGTGCATAAGAACTGGCCCTTCATATCAGAAATAAACAGCATCAGGGTCTTGACAGGAACATTTTATTTGAGTTGTCCCATCACATCATTAATTCATTTGGAATTCACTTTGCTTCACTGTGTTAAGACTGTTAATTATAAATTCATTTTGTATTAATGTGGAAGGTTCATAGCTTCCCGATTCATGCCCTACAATATTGATTAAGTACTTGTGGAGATCGTATCTCCTCAATGAAAGTACAGCTGTGGTTGACGATCTAAATTTATATAAATATGCTTTCACCTAAGGGCCTTAAACATAAGAGATCGTTCATGTCCTTTTTATATACCTCTTGCATACTTTGCAAGATGAAAGTATAGAACATCTTCCCCCTCCTACAACACATTCGTCTAATCTTCAATCCCTTTTTTCCTGCAGGAAATTTAATTGGAAACCTCTTTTTCATGCTTCCAGGGATTATATTATTATTTATATAGCACTGGCAAAGAAAGCGGGGAGAAAGGGCATCACATTTTGTGTATTTAACATTAAGGCCCCGGTCCCAAGGATTTTCCAGTCTAATTTATGCAACTAGTGTAAGAGTAAAAGCATCAGATCAAAAGAGTTGAGATTGAAGAGGATAACTAAAGTAATGGAATTTCTGAATGTTCAAAGATTTTTTTTATCTTATCAAATAATATGACTCTGCATTTCCATAGCACCTTTTATCTGAAGATCTCAAAGCATTTGATACAGTTATGTGATTAGGATTGCTTCTATTTTACAAATGAAAGTCCTTAGCCAAGTCACTTAATCAGTGGCAGAGATGTTAATAAAAAGCCAGTGTCATCTGTTTCTCCATCTCCTGTTCCCACTACTCCATGCAGTTATTGTGTATCTGTTATATACAATAAAGCAAAAATTGGGAAAAAAATTAGGCTGGAAGGTGAAACTCTTGGATTGTAACTGACAATGGTGGCTAATTTGTATTGGGGATCCCAAGACTGTTTTTTTATTTTGTTGGATCAGCTTTTTGAAAGCTCTCCCCAGAATTACTTAGGAGGCTCATTTTTTCAGTACATTTTTCATCATAAGCTCATGATCAGGACCAAGCCAAAAATAAATAAATATAGACGCTCTCACTACTGAGCAACTGGAAAAATGGAGATATTTTTGATGATTGGGGACATGCGAGGGAGGGCAACAAGGATGCTGAAATGGATGGTTCTGCTCAGGATGAAATCTCTTTGTTGTGTGAACGTGTTTTTTGTTGGTTTGTGCAAGGTGAGCCTGGGACGAGATGAATGGTTCTGTCAGAGATTGTGACAAAAATATATATGACACAGGAGGGAAAGGGGAGAAAGGTGGATTATGTCACAAAACTACACTTAGCCAAATACCCGAGACTAGGTCTGGAGAGTGCACACAATGTGAAGAGCATTCTTTAGAGCTCTTTTGTTCTAGCATATGGGAGACTGAGAGATGCTATAAAGGCTGAATCTCAAAACACACTTTTTTTCAGTTTTTCAGTGAGACATCCAGGAGGATGAGGATGTTTTGCAACACTTTTACATGCCCCCCTCCCTTTTTTTTTTACTTGCTGTCAAATGGGGATGAGAACATAACACATTCCTTCTGAGCACTATTTCGGATAGTGAAGTGTAGAAACTTGGAGAGGAAGAGTCGAGGGAGCCGCAAAACAGCACCTTTCCAAGAGCTTTCCTTCCCAGATAGTCTGCAGCCCAGCTGAGGGACTTGCCACTTCAGCATAATGAATGGGAAAAATAAAGTAATAGAGCTGTCCACAGCCATATGGCTCCTACTCCCACAAACTCTGTAACATCAATCAAATCTGAGTTAGAGGGACATGTTACATCTCTGCTGCACATCAGACTGCTGTTCAGATGCTACTGTGTATAAAGTAGCTCTAGAAGCCTGAAGCAAAAAAAACCACAACATAATAACATTGCATCTGAAAAGTCATTTGCTACCTCAATTACATAAAGTCCTACACCAAATATTAAGTATATTAGTTGATGTGTCCTGCTGCATCATTTATTGGAGAGGTCACATGTGAGTTCAGGAAAGATAAAGCTTATGCAACAATTGAAAGACAAATATGGAATGATAAATTACCGTGGTGGGGAAAAGTGTGGAGTGTGTGTGGTGTAGATCCTGCCCTGTGTTAGGCCAGGCTTGTGTTGCTCTTGTGGTACAAAGTTGTTTTAATGATGTTTTAGTTGGCCATTGGAAAATTTCTGTAGTGTCGGGTAGTGTGGAGCCTCCATAGTGGCCGGTGTGGTCTCTTTTCCCAATTGTTGCTGCAGGGGTGTGATCTACAAAAAATGGCATGTGGCCATGGTCTCTTCATTCCTACTACTGTAATAAACGTGATTAATCATATTAACTAAAGCTGACTGAATGCCCTGGTTACTGATCCTACAGAGAAAAATTAAGCTGTGTTCTCATCTAATATTCCTGCTGTTGCTGCTGCCTCTACTTCTTCCCGATGGTTGGCTGGTTATAATCACTTTGACGTCTGCAGATGATGTTCCTACCATGAAATCCTAAAATAAACTAGTGACATGCACAAGCTCGTCTATAGCCAAGAGGATGAAACACAATTTCACATGTCAAGAATCAAAACTCCTGGTGTGGAAGATATCTGGAGCAGCGAGGAGGGATTGTGCCAAGAAGACACGGAGGACTCGGATCTTACCTGTCACACTACTCTCTTGTCTGTCTTTAGAGAAAGATGACAACATGGAACACAAGTTGAGGCAGTATAATCCAGTGGATAGGGACTGGGACCTGCATTTATCTATTTCTAGCTATGCTGCTGACCTGCAATGTGACTTTGGACTGGTCACCTTACACCTGCATGCTGCTTTCCTCTCCCACATTTTATCTGTCTTACCTGTTTAGACAGTAAACTCTTTGGGGGAAGGGACTGTCTTTTACTACATATATGTGTGGTCCCTAGCACAATGGGACCCCAATCAAGATCTAGGTTGCTACTGTAATGTGCAAAATAGTAATAAATAGAAAGATTTCCAAAAACTACTTCAGATTAAAGATGAGCCTGAGCTGCTGAGTTCAGATCTGAATCCAGATTTCACACACCCCAAATCTTGTGCGTGTTTGAATTTGGGGTTTTTGTTCAGTCCATTATAGTGAACTAGTAACATGCTGTGAAATTCTAATTTATATCTAGGTTCGGATTTCATACTCTCAAACACCAGATCCAAACTTGGGGGTAAACTTCTGGCCAATCTCTAATTACAAGGAAAATGGTAGAACACACTGCTCTAAAATCATAGGTATAATATGCAATAATAGCAATAATAGCAATAATAATAGGTCACTAATAATAATAATAGGTATAATAATAATAATAATAGGTCACTTACTTTAATTCTTTGTCCCACTAAGATATCAGTGTCTTTGAAAATGCTGTTTGTTTTTCAGTCTCAGTTAACGTCAATTGCATGCTAATTTCTATTATCTTGTAAACTGAAAATAAGTTTAAAGATGAGGATACTCAACACATTTCACAGTGTGATGGAATTTGAATAAACAAGCAAATATTAGCGCTAAAGAGCCGAATTGGCTTCAATGTCATCAGCCTTAGCCTGTCAAACAACATCTGTCACATTGTGCACTAAGCAGAGCCTGATGGAAACCACCTGCCATTCCAGAACTGGATAAATTGTAAAGAGAGAGACTGTATAGTTAAAAGGGGGTGGGGGGGAGGAGTAGGGAAAAAACACTGAACTACACAATTATTCATGTCATAAAATAATAATTGATTTTATTTATTTACTTATTTATTAATAGCTCTGAATTTTCAGTTTTCCTCTAACCACAGCAGCACCCAGTGGCTGAAAAATTAAAAACTCCCTGAAAGCAGAGCCCTTGATCTTTGGTGTGTTATGTTAGTTTCTGATCATGCATGTAATAATTCAGTAGCATTAACAGTAGGATTACTATGGATGAGTGAAGTGTCAAAGTCACTTACATACTTTAAGAGAAAATAAAGTATCTTAAATGTGTTTGATTACAAACACCAGAGCAGTCATTTAGAACTCTCAACTCAAAGCCTGTACTGGGACAAAGCCAGAGAGATGCTAAGCATCTGCTGAGCACTTTCAATACAAGTTGCAGATGTTCAATATCCCTCAGCACTTAGTCCATTCTGTGTAAAAGTGTAAACCTGAAAGAACTGAAGAATGATTCAATACAGTACTAAGTATTATTTAAAGGCTACTCGCTGCCCAGAAGGCAGTTGGGTGCACATTTTGTCATAGCAGCATTTAGCTCTAATTGTAGAATTAATTCCTTCTCCAGTTAAATTTTATTGGTGAGAGAATCACATTCCTTTCCTGTTTAAAATGGGGATTTTGTTTCTTTGCAATAAGAGGAAATCTTATGCTAATGATTTGGGAGTAGTTCTTCACTCAGGTACAAATTTGCATCTCCTACCAACTCCAGTAGCGTTTGGGGCTCTTGAATCCGAGTGCAGAATAGGAACCAGAGTGTCACCCTTACTGACTTCTTCTTGTATTCACTGGTCCTGGTCCTGTAAAGCTTCATTCCCTTGAGTTGTCTCTACATGCAGATAGCCACCCTGACTCAGTGAGGTTACTCACACAAGTCAGGGCTCTGCAGGATCAGGATTGCTGTAGGTAACATTTTCCATTTGTGTTTACCTTTTGAAAATTCAAGCATTTCATCAGGGTGGAAATGTAGGGCCAGATTTTCCAAAGAGTTCAGTGCAACATAGTGCATCTTTTGAAACCTGTCTTTGTCACATAGGAGCTGCCGAGTACTTTGAAAACCTGACTTTATTTAGGTGCCTAAATGGAAGCTGAGCTCTTTGGAAAATCTGGCTCCAATTTTGAACGCTAAGCCCTTGAAAATCAGGGCCTGAGTGAGTTTGTTTGTTTTGAGTGAATGATTAGAATCAGATCTGCTTCTCTTTTGTAGCTCTCATACAATGCTCTTGGTTCCTATTAGAAAATAATTTGCTAATCAGACATAGTCGAACAAACTGACTGTTAATGAGGGAAGACTGAGTGTGCCCATGTGAATTTCTTTCTTCAGCCTAATTTTGATTTGTTAAGGACACTGGCCTTTTGATTCCAAAGGTTTACCAAATTATCTTTCTGCACAGTGTGAAGTGGTAACCTGTTATTTAGAATTCCTTTTGAGGGAAATTTACATTTTGTGTAATGGAACTGCAACTCCCGATGCATACTTAATTGACACTGAAAATGTTCAAGTTTATTCAAATAGAGCTAAACACTGAGATGTATAATTTTAATGCCAATTAGTCTGCTCAAGTGAGGTTACTTAATGAAAGTCTATATTTAAGTGATGAAAGCATTTGCTCTGGAAAAGAGAAGCCCCATATTTTGCAGCCCATTACATCATTGTAGAACATAAAGTGTATTTCCCCAGATATTTATTACAAAAATGAGAAGATGCTAAACAGCAGTAAAGTGCTACAACTATGAAAGCTTGGGGAAAACATGAGTCAGATAATAAGCAAATGTTCTAAACCCTTTGAATGAATGGAGGTAAGAGAGTAAGTCTTCATTTTCTCTTTTAGGGATGTTAGGGTTAAGGAGTGGTCTTCTGAGATACACTCCATTCTTGTTCTTTTGTTTATCATCCTTCAAAAGCCAGGGTCCAGTTTGCTCTCTCCCTCCAGCTGAGGAAGACTGTCAGATGGAACTGCCTTCAGGTTATTTTTGTGCCTCTTCTAAGAAGGAACTGTGTCTGAGCGAGACAAGATGCTCCCTTCCTCAAAGTTCAGCTTGCTCCTTCACAATCCTTGCAGACAATGGGAATCAGGAGACTAAGGCCAGGTCTACACTGCGACTTTAAATCGGTTTAATGGCCGATATACCGATTTAACGCTGTACCCATTCACACGACGTCATCATTAATATCGAGTTAAACGGCTCCTTAAATCGATTTCGGAACTCCTCCCAGAGGAGAGGAGTAGCGCTTAAATTCAAATAGTGATACTCGGATTGGGTTCGTGTGGACGGAAATCGACATTATGGCCTCCTAGAGATATCCCACAGTGCACACTGGCCGCTCTGGTCCGCAATCCGAACTCGGATGCGGAGTGCCGGTAAAACAGGAAAAGCCCCGAGACCTTTATAGATGACATTTCCTGCTTTCACGTGTCCAGCTCTGATCAGCGGGTGGCGATGCAGTTCAAATGCAAAAGTAGCTCCTGCATTGAACCTTACGGAGAGTACTAGATCTGATCGCTGTATGGTGAGACAAATCTGTTTTATCAGAGCTCCGTTAAAGAACAGGAAGTGCCAAAGCGTTTGAAAAATAAACTCCAGGATACACAGCGGTGCGTGACAACCGTAACGGGAAGCCAGAGACTCAAACGGATGCTCATGGAGGGAGGGAGGGGTAATGAGGACTACAGCTACCAGTCTCCACAGCAGTCTCTGAAAACTATTTGCATTCTTGGCTGAGCGCCCAATGTCTGTAGCTTATACACGCGTGTCTTGCGTGGTTCACGGAACAGCTCGTCAGTCTCTTCCCCCCCCAGCACGTGAAAGAGAAGTAAAATAAATAATTCCTTGGTATCTGTAAATGTCACCTCTGTGTACTGAATGCTGCTGGCAGAGAGTACGCGAGGTGGTTGACAACGGTCAGGATACGTTTTGTGAATCTCAGGGTCCATGATGCTGTGCTATGGCGTGTTGCTCAATGCACTCCGGAAAAAGGCGCCAAAGGTTTGTCTGCTGCCTTCACAAAGGGAGGGGTGAGGCTGTACCCAGCACCACCCGGGGCAATGTTTTTCTGCCCCATCAGGCACTGTGCTCTCAACACGGAAGTGGGAACTATGGGTAGCTGAGGAACAGCTACCCACAGTGCACCGCTCCTGAAATCGATGGTAGCTTTGGACCATGGACGCAAACAATCGATTTCGTGATCCCACTGTGGACGCGCTAAACCGATTTTATTAGATCTGTTTTGTAATATCGGTTTAAGCTAATTCGAAATAATCGTGCAGTGTAGACGTACCCTTCGGGACCAAACACACATCTGAAGTCCAGTCTGCTGCACTACTTGTCTTTCACTGCATTTTAGAGATGAATAGTAAAATTGATCAGAACTGTACTGCTGGTCAAATTGTAGATGCCTGGTGCAGAGCATTAGCAAGTATAATTACCAGTTGTCCAGTGCAGAGTAATCAGTTTAATAATCACCATTTTACAAGTCAGTAAACAGATCTATGTGTATATACATCCCCAGAGCCATAAATAGCAAATATTCTCTCTCTCTCTCTCTCTCTCTCGGATACTTTGTTTTCAACTAGACTAATCTGCGCAAAGGAGCGACCCATGGGTAGGCCGGCCATATTATGTGCAAGAAATAACAAATTTCCATAATTTGTGTGCACCCTTTATTGAACTACCTGTGTATTGACATAATTTGGCCCTAAAATGTGTAGAACTCTTGTTTGCCGTGGAGTTGGAATTTTCCAGCCCAGAACCCATTGCTGTTAATGGGTCAGCAAAGTGAATTATTTCTGGCTCCAAAGAGACGATTTATTAATTATGACAAGTGCGTAATGGATTTTATTAAAATGATTAACTGTCAAAGAAATGGACTGCAACATTGCCAAAGTAAAGAGATTATAAAAGGTGACCTTTGGGATTTTCCAGACCTTCAGACAGGGCCACCCAGAGGATTCTGGGGGCGTGGGGTGTTTGGCGGCAGGGGGCCCCGCTTCAGCGGTAATTCTGCGGCAGGGGGCCCTTCAGTTCCAGGACCCGGCGCCAAAGCGGGACCCCGCCGAAGTGCAGCCGGGTCTTTGGCGGTAATTCGGAGGCCAGGGTCCCCCGCCGCAGGTCCTCGGGGCACTTCGGTGGCGGGTCCCGGAATGGAAGGGCCCCCCGCCACAGAATTACTGCCAAAGCGGGGCCCCCTGCCGCCGAAGACCCCAGGCCCCCGGAATCCTCTGGGTGGCCCTGTCTGAATTACCGCCGAAGACCTGGCTGCGCTTTGGTGGTGGGTCCCGCTTTGGCGGTAACTCGGTGGCGGTGGGTCCTTCTGCCCTGGAGCAGAAGGACCCCCCACCGGCGAAGACCAGGAGCAGAAGCAGCTCCGGGGGCCCGGGCCCCGTGAGAGTTTTCTGGGCCCACGGAGCGAGTGAAGGACACTGCTCCAGGGGCCCCGAAAAACTCTCGTGGGGGCCTGGGGCAAATTGCCCCACTTGCCCCCCCTGGGCAGCCCTGCCTTCATATATGTTTATCTGGATCCTCCACATCTTCATAGCATTCCCAATAGTGAACCTAGAAAGGGTGTAATTTATCAAAAAGGGACGCTTTGCAAAACATTCCCCACATTCATTTTCTAACATCTGAGAATTGCTTCAGTGAAGTCTGTTTCACACACCCAAATTATTTCAAATCTTAGATGGAGTAGTGTAAAACAATGTACAGGTCACTTGCTGCTATGTGGAGTAGCATTCTACTGTCCCCAACCCCAGTTGACCCATAAGAGGAAGCCATGCCAAGTCAGGCAGCACAGGGACAGTGGTAGAAGAACTGCAATATTAAATGCAGTAAGGATTTTTAAATTCTCTGAGCCGAACCAAGCAGCTGCAGGTACCCAGCTGCTTAGTGGAATTCACAACCCAAGACAATGCATTGTTGTGGGGAGTTAGGTGCCTAAGGATGGGTTTCACAAAAGCCAGCAAGATGAGTGGGCAGGTGCCTCAGCTACCCAATGGCAGGAGCCAATGAAAGGGGTATCCCATATCTTGGATGAATACTCCAACAACTGGGCTAAAAGTTATAAGGGGGGGTGGAGGGACAGTGCCACCTCCTCTGGCATTTGTGGTGTAGATTTAGGTGCACTCTGAACATGCCCCAAAGACAAGATAGTTGGGGTAATGCCTATTTTGAGAATCTCTTCAAGATTTGGGGGTGAGTGTGTTGCTGAGCTGCTGAGTGTCAAGAAAAAGGTGACTATTTGCATGCCCAGCCACCAAAATATAGACACCTCAGAGGCTTTAACAGTGGAAAGTTAGGGAACAGCTGAACAGGGGTTTTGTGGATGCCATCGGTACCTACATGTTTGACTTGGGCACCTACTGCCTCTTTAGGTGCCTAAGTCCTTTTGTGAATCTGGGCCAGAACCTTAAAATGGGTCTGGGCTAGTGCTGTGAGAGGATGAAACCAGGGTGAGAAGAAGTCAGAACAAGAGTCCTAATAATTGCTCTGTTTATGTGGAGATTACAGACTATTAATCTGCATCCAGGCTTTGCTGGTTTGTGTAAGTTTGGATGAACAAAATCACAGTAAATAAATCAGAAAGTCCAGAGACAGTTTTAGTTAAGTAGGCTCTCCTATGATCTTTCTTGTTCTCTACTCTGACCCTGATTATTACTGTCTAATGTGGAGCTGGTAGGGAACTGGCTGGCAAGGTATGTTTCTGTATGTATCTGTTGCTATAAAGAAACAATGCAAATATTACCATTAAGAAGTGTTAAGTGGATTTGAAACAATCAGTGTGAAATATGGTTTAATGAAACAATTATTTTATTTAGACAGCTTCTGACCTATAATTCTGATCCTGCATGATTCATGCTGCTGAGAGGGAAACACTATGCATATGTTTAAGGTTAGCACTGTGAAACTTCAAAAGTTCAGTAGAAGATAGCAGTGTGAATGAACTGTGAAATATATTATATATAAACATTAATTTGGCATCTGTGATGAAGCTTCAGACATTTGAGATGACCAAATGAAAATAACAAAGAGTCATTGCAAAATTCATTTGCAAATTTAACACCATTAATTTGGGCTTGAATAGGGACTGGGAGTGGCTGGCTCACTACAAAAGCAACTTTCCCTCTCCTGGAATTGACACCTCCTCATCAATTACGTCCACACTGATTGAATTGGCCCTGTCAACACTGGTTCTCCACTTGTGAGGTAACTACCTTCTCTTCATGTGTCAGTATAATAATGCCCGCATCTGTAATTTTCACTCCATGCATCTAAAGAAGTGGCTGGGAGATTTTTTTACCTGCAAAAGCTTATGCCCAAATAAATCTGTTAATCTTAAAGGTGCCACCGGACTCCTCATTGTTTTTGTAGATACAGCCTAACACAGCAACCCTGTGATACTTTACACCAAATGGAAATATTTTTTAACCTCTTTTAGGACACAATGGATAATGAGTTACAAGAATATCAAAAAGATTTATACAAAGTATGCATGGTATTGGCAGATTTTTGTGGCAGGTGGAATGAATGTCACTCTTTGGGGCAGTTGCTGTCATTTATGTTTTTTACTGTGTGTGTCCAGTACCAGTCCCAACTTGGTAAAGGCAGGTAGGCACTACATATGCAAACTCTAGATGTAAGTGCTGTAGCCTGAAGTCCTTAGGTAAGGAGGTCTCTGCTCTCATCTGTTGGTGAACAAGTGGAAATATGGCTACAGAGAGACTATCTGCATAAGCTTTCTACCTAGTACTCTTCCAGTAAGACTGTGTGCCTCCATAACTGTACACAAGTTGGATGGTGGAACTGAATTGAGATGAGAACAAGGCTCTGATCTCCCAGCAAGCAGTGCATCCTCTGTGGTAAGAACTCTCCTCAAGGGTCCTTTATGTTACTGGTTTCATTCCACTGAAGATTCTGTAGTGCAATCTCTTTATTGTGGAAGTGCAATTTACAAATGTAGGATTTTTTTTTTTACATAACTGAACTCAAAAACAAAACAATGTAAAACTTTAGAGCCTATAGGTTGAAGGATGAAGGGGCATATGAATGTTTAGAATATCTGGCACATAAATATGTTGCAATGCAGGCTACAACAGTGCCACGCGAATGCCTATTCTCACTTTCCGGTGACACTGTAAATAAGAAGCAAGCGGCATTATCTCCCGTAAGTGTAAATAAATGTGTTCGTCTTAGCAACTGGCTGAACAAGAAATAGGAGTGAGTGGACTTGTATGATGTGAATTGAAAAATACTATTTCTTTTATCTTTTTTACAGTGCAAATATTGTAATCAATAATAATATAAAGTGAGCACTGTAAACTTTGTATTTTGTGTTGTAACTGAAATCAATATTTGAAAATGTAGAAAAACATCAAAAAATATTTATAATGAATTTAAATTGGTATTCTATTGTTTAACAGTACGATTAAAAGTGCAATTAATCATGACTTTTTTTTAATCTAGTTAATTTGTTTTGCATTTATCTCTTGCATTAACAGCAATTAATTGACAGCCTTTAATTTCATTGTTTTATACATAGCCTCTGTGCTGGTGAGTGTAGAAGTATTACCTACTAAGCGTGCCCAGCCTGGGCAAGTACTTAGTGATACCAGAAATTTGTGGTTAGGGTTTGAAGTGGAGGTGTGTTAGTCTTAAGAGGAACCCTTTGCTATTTGGATCCAGACCTTGTTGTTGTGGACAGCACCTTCCAGTAGAATTATACAAATTATGTCAGCGTGGTGAAATGCATGATTCATGTATTAAGCTGTGTCTTGCCATCAAGTGCTGCAACCCCAAAATTATTTTGGAACCTAAATTAGAGTGGATAGAAGATCTGGCACAAAGAAACATAAGTCTTGTTGGTACTTGGACACTACTGAAATGAGTGCAGAATAAGAGCCTAGGTAGAGTGGAACAGAGGGATCTGACATTGCTGTGATATTAGTTTTGGGGGAAATATTTTCCTTGATGTAACCTGTTGTGGAATACTCTCTGTAGTTGTGAATCCATATGGACAATAACCTTCTATCACAGATAAATACAAGAGCTCTTCAGATATTTTAAGACTAGTGAAAGTTTCATTTCAAGAAAAAATCCCTCAATCGGGATTCCTAGCTCTCTCTGTCCATGAAATCCAATAATATGCTTCCTCCTCTATTTAGTCAATCTCTCAACTTGCTGCTGCCTTCCCTACCTTTTAAAATCTTTTGCAGGAATCGAGTGTTTCTCTTTTGGACTGAGCAGAATTAATTAAAATCTCTTTAGAGCTGACTGAAATATTGGAGTCTGGGGAAGATTTAGCTCTTATGAGAGCTACACCTAGATATAATAGAATAAATCCAGGATAACCATTTAGCTTTGTGAGAGATTTTATAAACTACTTCTGTTAATCAGATGATTGATAGTAAAAAGGGCTTCTTTTCATGAACACTGCAAATTTGTAAAAATGTCCCTCTGATTTTTATTTAAAGCTTGCCATTTCATTTAAGCTATTTCTTGTATTTTTATGTAGAATCGGAGGCAAAAAGTCATTTTAAAATGTGATATTTTAGAGAAGACATCAGAAGAGATAAAGCTGTGTAGAAGTATGTAGAAGGTTGGTTTGACAAGATTTAGTGAATTTAAAGTACAGAACAAACAGACTGAGAACTTTGTCAGTGACTTAGATTCTCTTATAATTTTTACTGACAAGTTTCCTTGATTTATCTCTTTTTAATGCCTTCTTCCTGTTAATATCCCCCAGATTCCCTTGCAAGATTAATATGGGCTAAGTCTATAGGTTCCCAAACAACAAATCCATTTTTCTTCTTTTTATACAAAAGGCAAACACTGTTTCCAGTCACTGAGAGGTATTGTTTTCTTTTTTGCTCAGAGTAATTAAGATGTGAAAATATACTGCCTTTAGAGTATATTCAAACTAAGATTATGATGCAGAATGTCAGCGTAGTCTTTGGGTGCTTCTGTATCATTACATCCGCGTGAATAGCTTTTGTATAAGAACATGCCATTATATGATCAACATGAGGCTCTTATAAAATTGTTTAAGAATTTTATTTAATATAGTTTATTTTTCTTTGAGGTGAGCATTTGCACATTAAACCCCTTCTCTTTCAGAAAATATCTCTGATATTTGGTGTAGACTTCTGTAGCAGCACATAACTGGAGGCACAGTTTTGAAGACTAAAGTAATTGTGGGCTTATTTTATAGCATAGTGATGTCTATTTACCTGATAGCATTTGCAACTCAGGTAGTTGGACAACTAAGTGCTGTAAAGTACAGTTGCAATTACTTGCAGGCAGAAAAATGCAGGTGCGAAGCTGAGGCCAACTTTGAGGTCTTTTTGAAATTCAGAGACAAAATCTAAAATATTGCCATCAAATTTGTACGTGCATTGGTGAAAAATGCCTAAAACAGAATCTCTGGAATCCCTGTAGCATGTGGAAACATTTTGCTTTACTCTAAGTCAAAAAATAAAACAACACCAGATATCCATTGGTTAGGGATCTAGATTAGGGCAACAGATTAATTCACTGTTTCATCTCTGAAGACTTGGATTCAAATGGAACAAAGTAACCATCGCACCAGATCAGATCAGTGGTCCATCTAGTGTAGTGTACTGCCTTTGACAGTGGCCAATAGCAGATGATCCAGAAGAAAGCACAAGAAACCTTGTAATGGACAGTTGTTGAATTATTTACCATAGTCTTACTTCCTAACCCTGTCAAACAAAGTGAGGATTACTTAACTTACTCAAGTCCTTTTAAGCCATAGCACAGATTTTTCCCATGCTGCAGTATGCAATTACTTCAATAAAGTCACAAGCAAGTCCTCACATTTCTTGTATATTTTTATACTGTACTATGTCTGATGAGTCATAAATTTTAATAACGAATGTGCTAGAACAGTCCCATCCAGAGAATCCTGTAATTCAGCTTTGTTGCAGAGATGTTACTGACAAGATTGTGTGTCTCCATGAGTATGGACACTAAATTAATTATTCCTGAAAATGGTAAGCCCTTGCCAGAACTTGCTGTGAATTTGCTCTCCTTCTATATTGCAATTATTGTTGCTATCACATAGCAGGGAAGGGGGAAAATAGAGCTAAATGTTTAACGTGCTTGTGCATAAACTGCCCTATCATTTATTCTGATCAGGGACATGGAGATTTGGACCATTGGACTTGGACCATTAAGTATCTGCTTCAGAGACCATCACTGCCAAGTGTCCACACACTTTAAAAAGCAACATACACACAGTGTTTATAGTCAGCTCTTTCATTTTAATATTTTTCTTCTGTTGTCCTTATTGTTGCTTGTCTCTACCAACCTTTGAAATCACTGCCATATTCCTGTATTTCAGTGCTAGCCAACAGTGCAGCTTCCCTCCCATCAGCGTCTCACAATTATTTTTCATACACCTCTCTACCTGCCATTACCCTAGGTACCAGTCCATTACTAGGCTGAAATTCTAAGGTTATTTTAATTTTTTGCTTTCTGTGGGCTGCCGTATCCTGTTGTGGGATCTTGGGGGGGGTGGGGGACAGAGGACCCTGGAAACTCTACATGATTCATTTCTCAGCTCTTCAGATTAATCTTCTGTTAGGTGGTAAAGATGTTGTAGACTCCTGACTCATAGTACCTGGGATCCATGGAGACCAGGCCTGAGATCCAGAGACATTTGTATAGAGACATATGTTCCACGCTGCTTACTTTAATAAAATATTTCCTTCTGCTGTTTACCCTACTGCTCCCACGTTTTCTTAGTGCTCTTATTTATGTACAAAACATGCACTGACCTGAGTAGAAAGGCCTTACAGCTAATTTTGATGACAGCCATAGAGGAACTCTGAAAAGGAAGTGTCATAGACAAGATCCCTAAACCTACAAGACCCTCCCTTGGCCTGATTGATCTCCATCTGAGGCTTCTTTCCAAAGACAAAGCCATCCAAACTCATTTGCATTACAGGTACTTTAGGTATTGTTCCTCCCTTGTTTTCCTTCAAGACAAACAAGGTAAGGGATGAATATTAAAATACTATAGGCCTAGATAATTAAGGGCTATATGTACCATAACCAAAATCTGATACTGAGAACACTGGTTAGTTACAACCAATGCAGATCACAAAGAGAAGGCATTAACCGTACACATTCTTCTATAACAACAAATAAAAAGGTAGCTGTGTGCTCTGTATAGCTCTTCAATTCTAGGTTAATTTTAAAGAAAGGACTTGTAGGAACAATTTAGGATGATTTAAACTGGAGTTTAAGAAATATTAAGGGCTGAACTGTGACATCTTTTGGAGAGTCTGAAACCCAGTGGAATTCATCACTTCTTAGGGTAGAAAAGTAAGACCCCAATTCAGTGAGGTATGTAAGCTTGTTTGTATTGTGGTAGCATCTACCAGCCCTAGTCATGGACCGGGGTCCCATTGTGCCAGGTGCTGTACAAACACAGAACAAAAAATACAGGCCATGCCCCAAAGACTTTCTGCCTAATTTTAAACATTCATGTTGTCCCATTGAAGTTGATGGAACTATTAACATACTTAAAGTTAGGCATGATCTTAAGTAACTTGCTGAGTTAGGACATATATTGTGTTCCCCACCTTGATAGGACCAAGGACTGGCCTGGACCTTAGCATTTGGATGCTAATCTGAGTGATATTTTTATTTTTTAGAATTATCAATGTTTCAGGAAATGAAGGATAAAAACATTAGATTACCTCAATGTTTTCAATTTATTGTGGACTATTATTTCATTATTTCAATTTTTATTATTTCAGTATTTCATCTTTTTGTGGATTATAATGCCCTTACTCATACTGAATGATTCCTCACTGCACAAATATGCATGTTTACTTCAGTGGGACCACTTGTGGTATAAGATACTATTTATCATAAGTTATCACAATCTGACCCCATATTTCTCCATATTATTTTGTTGGTGTATCGTAGGCACCACTCATGGGTGCTCCGGGGCTGGAGCATCCATGGGGGGAAAATGGTGGGCAGCCCCCCATCATCAGCTCCCCTCCACCTCCTTAGCACCTCCTGCCTGCTGATGGCCCCCGTGGATCAGTGCCTCCCCCTCCCTTCCCGCGCTGCCCGCCTCGCGCGCTGAAAACAACTGTTTCACAGCGTGCAGGAGGCTGGGGGAGAGGGAGGAGGAGCGAGGACGTGGAACACTGGGGGAGAGGGTGGGAAGAGGTGGAGTGGGGGTGAGAAGAGGCAGGGTTGGGTGGGAGCTGGGCCTGGGTCTGAGCCGAGAATCAAGCACCCCCTGGCACTTTGGAAAGTCGGTGCCTGTGTGATGTGTGTTATTCATAAGTCCCTTAGGGTACATCTCCATGAGAATAAAAGCCCCACAGGACAGCTGCGGCTGGCCCAGGTCAGCTGATTAAGGTTCACAGAGCTAAAAATTGCTGTGTAGATGCTTGGGCTGGAGCCTGAGCTCTGGGAGCCTTCACCCTCATGGGGTCCCAGAGCTTGGGCTGCAGCCCAAGCCCGAACATCTACACATCAATTTTTGCGTTTGCAATCCTGAAATGGCTGACCTGAGCCAGCCACAGGTTTTCATCTCGGTGTAGACATACCTTTAGAATGGAAGTGGCTTCATGGCATGGGATTCTGTTTAGTTTGGTGCATAGTGCATATTGTGAAATATCAGTCACATTTGGCACTGCTTAAGTAGCAAGAAGATGAAAAGCTACTCCCAGATGACACACAGCAGATCTACACAACACTAGCAGGGAGCTATATGCAATCTGATATCAACAATATCTTTCTTTAAAACTTTCTTAAAAAGCATAGATACTGATTTTTAACCATATCAATTAAACATACTTTGTAACATTTTGCATCAGCGATTAATATAAACATTTAGTTCTCATTGTAAAAGCTAACCAAAGGCCAATGTTTCAACAGAACCACTTAAGCTTTGAGAAAATTTTCAAAAAGTCACAGCTTATTATCACTGGCCATTCTCTAGGCCCTTTAGAAAATATTCATGACAACAGTAGAAAGAAAACACTTAACTATTGTGGTTCAGTTTTCATACTATACTGTATGAGAAAGCTCTAATTAAATTACTGAACAAAAAATGTATGTGGAAGGAGAAGATTTCCAAGAAAGTTTTACTTTTTTCACAAGAGATCAGAGACAAACATACAAGTCTACATACCAGTGTATCTGCATGCACAATTATCTATTGCACACAGGAAAATCCTGATTTTCCATTGAAAAAAAGAAAGTATCCTCACATAAGGAGGTCTCCTGAAAATTTGGGCCATAAAAAGAAATATTAAAGAAACACATAACATTGCAGAAAGACAAATTTTGTGAAGCTGCATTGGCAGGTGTTTTGAGTAACATATTTGAATGATAAACAGCAAGATTAGTTGCAGAGCTAATAGACAGTCAAGAAAGGTGACTGCAGCCTTTATGTGTATGTCTGGTGCCTTTTCACTCATATTTTGCATTGACAAAAGGAGGTGTACAACACAAATTTTCACATGGCACTGGAGACCAACCCCAGCCTGCACTGACCCAATGGTTCCTTCTGTCCTGGAGGGCTGGGCATTATGACATGACACTGTGACCCTATGTAACATGTCACAAGCCACTCACTCCAATTTCACCCAGCAACCCCTTCATCGTGAGGAGGGGTAGCTGGGTCAAACCTGAATGGTGCTGCGACCCTGTGCACTAGGTCACAGCACCTGGACCAAGGAACTGGGCCCTGCCCTGCAGGACAGGAGCCATTGCTGTGGGGTGAATGCAGAGTGGGCTCGCTCTCCAACACCCCTGTTCCCTGGGGCCTTCCTTCTGCACCAGATCAGAATTAGGGCTGTAATGCTAAGGTGGACGGTGCAGAAGGCATGATAATATGTGAAATACACAGGCGTGATAACGTGTGAAATTAGCAAACCAATAGGTATAATTGCAGGTGGCACCACTAATTATCCATTGCCGCTTCTGGTTGCAAAACTTGACTTTGCCACTGAGCAAGAGATAAAAGTATTGAAACATAAGCTTCAATGGATAAAATTTTATTTTTTTCCAGTCTGTAATGATTAATAGATCACATGGAGTATTCAAGATAATCACCTTTACACCAAACTTGCCAACAAACTGTATTTCATACCTTGGATCAATACACCTGTTGCATATTAAAGTGAAAGATATTAATCAGCACTTACCCATAAACTTCCAATCTTTTCACTTCTAATTTTATAATAAAGCTTTTAAAAATATTATTGTCTTGCATTTTCCAGTGTTTCATCATTTATCTATATTTTTATAGGAGGGTACAATATTGGACTGGTTTTAAATGATAGAATGTGGTACTCTAAAAATAGTACATTTCCGTAGTTTCTACTGGCTTGGGTGCACTATGACACACATGCTTCATTGCAGACTTCAAACCAGATGTGAAGTAAGGAACTAATTCATCTGGCATTTATTCTAACTTAATCCTTAGTCTTTTTAGGTGATGTTACGTGACTGGTAGTGACATGACTTTCAGCTAAAGGTCACAATTTTAATTTCTAACCAGATCTTATTGCTGGAAGTTAACATGGCAATCTAATAATGTCTTTATTTCTGTCTATATCACATATCCATCTTCAGTGATCGCATGGCCAAAACAGAACATGTCTTCTAAAATGTCACTTTGTTTGCTGCAGCCAAGAGTGATCCAAATGCAGAATCTGGTTTTTGTACAAGATCTTCGGGCTTGCCAAACTCAATCACCTGAAAGTCAGCAGGAAATAGATTGAACAAATGTCAAAGAGGAACCAAAAACACAAATGTTTTTGAGTTTCACACTATATAAAACTTCTTTGGGTGAGGATACCACCATAGGTTATGGGCCTATAAAAAGAGTGGCTGGGGAAGGGTCTGTGGGTTATGTGCAGGAAATCAAACTAGATTATCATGATGATCCCTTTTGGCCTCAAAGTATATTACATATCAAGTAATAATGGCAGTATGAATTTGCTATAAACCACCAGCACTAGAGAAAAGTGAGAGGAAAACATCTGTGAACCAATTTATGATTCTCTGAACCTCAGTGCTTCATACTCATGGTAAATTTTTGATTACCCAAAGATAATAAATAGAGCCACAAATCATCAGCAGAGACATTTCTATATTACTTAAAAGACAACTTATTAGCTGGTGAGGGATGGGGGCATGGTCAGAGAGCTGCTAAGCTTCAGTTTTTGCTGGCCAATGTAATGGTCTTGTAAAGACCATTACCTGCTGGCATAAGCCTGAGACTCTTCTAAGTAGCACTGGTTCCCTGATCAAGGGGTGCAAAGGTCACAAATTCCATCTTTCCTTCCCCATCAATTTTTACTTGCCAACAAGGATCAGAGCCAAAGGCATCACTTTACGGAACAGTGAGATAAAAGTCTATTTTCAGAGTAGCAGCCGTGTTAGTCTGTATCAGCAAAAAGAACAGGACTACTTGTAGCACCTTAGAGACTAATAAATGTATTTGAGCATAAGCCTTCGTGAGCTATAGACCACTTCATCAGATGCATGCAATGGAAAATACAGTAGGAAGATATAATACACAGAGAACATGAAACAATGGGTGTTATCATACATGCTCTAACAAGAGTGATCAGCAAAATGTAGAAGCAGCAGAGAATCCTGTGGCACCTTATAGACTAACAGACGTTTTGGAGCGTGAGCTTTTGTGGGTGAATACCCACTTTGTCAGATGCATGTAGTGGAAATTTCCAGGGGCAGGTATATATATGCTAGCAAGCAAGCTAGAGATAATGAGGTTAGTTCAATCAGGGAGGATGAGGCCCTGTTCTAGCAGCTCTGTTGGTTTCTTTTCTTGGGTTTGTCTTGCCGTAGGAGGTTTCTGGGTCACGTCTGCCTTGTGATCTGTTTTCCTTATTTCTCGTGCGGGTATTGTGTTTTGTAGATGCTTGTGGATTTTTGCTGTTGTTGGTCTCTGGTCTGAGGGGTTAGGGCGTCTAAATATATACCATCATAGCAGCATGACCCTTCTGCTATGTACATCGGCCACTGGACAGTCTCTACAGGGGAGGGAAATAAATGGACAATCAGATATTGGATGCGCATATTACAAAACGTGTGTGGAGAGCACTTCAACCTCCCTGTCCACTCTTAGAGACCTCAGGTGGCCATCCTGCCCCTGCAAAACTTCAGCACCAGACTTCAGAGATAATGCTGAGCTCAGTTCATCTGCAAATTTGACACTCAGCTCAGATGAACAAGACGTGAATGGCTTGCAGCTCGAACGTTTCTCCTCTCTTGGTTTTTCACAGCTCAGTGCTAGACAGGGCTCTCTCCTATTTGCTAATCGTTATCTCGTAGCTG
>NC_133787.1:17795219-17797350 GCF_003597395.2 Chelonoidis abingdonii | reverse complement strand
TTGCTTGCTAGCATATATATACCTGCCCCTGGAAATTTCCACTACATGCATCTGACAAAGTGGGTATTCACCCACGAAAGCTCATGCTCCAAATCGTCTGTTAGTCTATAAGGTGCCACAGGATTCTCTGCTGCTTCTACAGATCCAGACTAACACGGCTACCCCTCTGATAATCAGCAAAATGGACACCATTAAATTAGGCTTGAATATAGACTGGGAGTGGATGGGTTATTACACAAAGTAAAACTATTTCCTCATGTTTATTCCCCGTCACCCCCCACTGTTCCTCACACCATTTGTCAACTGCTCCAAATGGACCATTTTGATTACTACTACAAAAAGCTTTTCTCTCTCCTGCTGGTAATAGCTCACCTTAACCGATCACTCTTATTAGAGTGTGTAAGGTAACACCCATTGTTTCATGTTCTCTGTGTATTATCTTCCTACTGTATTTTCAACTGCATGCATTCGATGAAGTGGGCTGTAGCCCCCAAAAGCTTATGCTCAAATAAATGTATTAGTCTCTAAGGTGCCACAAGTACTCCTATAAAAGTCTACATAACTCTGCTGTGACTATACCCAGAATATTGCATTCAGTTCTAGGCACCTAATTGCCAAAATTCTATCAACAAATAGGGAATTCAGAGAAGAGCAACAAAAATGTTTAGGAGGCTGGAGGGACTGAGGACTTGTTGACACAGGAAAGTTTTTCCACTTCTACCAATATAGTTAAACTGATATAACTCTCCACGTGGACACACTCATTCTAGAATAAGAATGATGTTTTTTCAGTTTAATTTAAATCCTTTCATAAGCAATATAAGCTAAAGCAAAAAAAGCTGTCTTATACCAGAATAAAAATATCAGTTTAAATTCATATCAGTTTATACCAGTATAACTTTCCTCAGTAGAAAAGTCCTGATTTATACAAAAAAATAAAATAAAATAAAAGGATCAAAGGCTCTGTCCTGCAATGTGCTGAGTTACTCTGGCTCTGATCCAGCAAAGAATTTAAGTATGTGCCAATGGGATCACTTGCTCTTAAAGTTAAACTTAATTTATTTACTGGCTTGGGAGCAGAATGTTGAGCACATTACAGAACTGAGCCCCGAAAATGCTGAATAAATATAGCATGGCTGAGCAATAATGAAAGGAAATAGGGGAGGGCCATGGCAAAAGTCTAAATATTTGAAGGGTGTAAACACCAATGATTAAGAGAATATTTTGGATGGTTTGGAGTCTGAAAGAGAACAATGGGAAGAAATTAAGAAGACATTTACGGAAAAGCTTCCATGAAAAGAGATCTGTTAGGCAGTAGAAAAGTTTTCCCCGAAGGAAGTAGTACTGAAAGCCCTACTGTTTCAGACATTTTAAAGTAGACCAGACATAGAACTAGTAAATGTACAATAGGGAATAAATGTACAGTGGCAGAGTGATGGATTAGATGATCTAACAGGTCTTTTCCCTTTCTAACTTCCTTGATTCTGTACCTTTCCATTATCCATAACCAGAATATGATCACACTCCAGAACAGTGTTTATGCGATGCGCAATGGTTAAGACTGTGCAGTCCCTGAATGCTTCTCTGATTGTGCACTGAATTAGTGCATCAGTTTCAGAATCAATTGAGGCCGTGGCTTCATCAAGAAGTATGATCTGTTGAGGGAGAAACAAAATTTAAAAATACAATATGTATTTTTAAAAAAAAATCTTTATGCCTTACAATGCTTTTATACATGAATAAATAGGAACATATATTAAAAATGGCATTTATCAAGTTAAAAATAATTATTATAAAATAAACATCTAACAATCAGATTAGACCAAAAAAATGAAAATCTGATTATTAAATTATCATCATTGGGGTTTGTTTGAGAATTTGCAAGGTGGGGAGATTTTGATTTGATCCCTGATCCTGTAAATACTTATATGCATGCTTAACATGTGAGACTACTCATGTTACAACTACTTACATGAGGAAAGTTAAGCACGTTTGTGTGTAGGATTGGGGTGCAAATCTAAGGCCTGGTCTACACTACACGTTTAAAACGATTTAAAGAGCGTTAAATCGATTTAACGCTGTACCCGTCCACACTACAATGCCCTTTATATCGATATAAAGGGCTCTTTAA
>NC_133787.1:17742023-17793336 GCF_003597395.2 Chelonoidis abingdonii | reverse complement strand
ACGTTAGCCTCGGACCATGGACGCACAACGCCGAATTACTGTGCCTAGTGTGGCCGCATGAAATCGAATTTATAATAGCAGTTTTATAAAACCGATTTTAGCTAATTCAATATTATCCCATAGTGTAGACGTGGCCAAATACTCACTACACTTTAGATTCTTAGAAGAAACCCCAGTGATGTGAATTTGATTCTCATTTTTTCCTGTTCTATTTGTATTGTTAAAATAAGCATTTTAAAGATTTCTCCCACACTGATTTCAATGGGGCTACTCAAATCAGGGCCGGCTCTAGCAATTTCGCTGCCCCAAGCACGACGGCACGCCGCGGGGGGCGCTCTGTGCTCGCCGGTCCCGCGGCTCCGGTGGATCTCCCACAGGCTTCCCTGCGGGGGGGTCCGGTGGTCCCGCGGCTCCGATGGACCTCCCGCAGGCCTGCCTGCAGATGCTCCACCAGAGCCGCGGGACCAGCGGATCCTCTGCAGGGATGCCTGCAGGACGTCCACTGGAGCCACCTGCCGCCCTCCCGGCAACCGTCAGAGCGCCCCCCGCGGCATGCTGCCCCAAGCATGCGCTTGGCGCGCTGTGGCCTGGAGCTGGCCCTGACTCAAATGCATAAAGTTAAGCAGGTGGTGTTTATAGGATTAGGGCCTTGATTTGTAATATAATTCTGCTACTTGCTGGTGGAATGTGCAGCAAGGTGCAGGGGGAATGTGCTGATGTTCTGGATTTTGTAATGATTTGGGTATTATTTTTAACGAATGGTAAAGCCAATTACAGCTTGGGCTAGGCATTCTTTTATGTCTTTTTAAATCTCAATGAATAAATACTGATTTTAATCATTGGATACCACAGTTATAAACTGAAATTTCCACAAGATGGGGAAATTTTAAGCATATTGGTCATCTAAGCAATAGCACCATCTTCCTCTTCAGTTGCTAATAACTGAGTGGATACATAAACAATAGAAAATGAAAAGCACCAAAAGTTAGTTATCTCATTCTTGTATTTCAGGATTATTTAGATAGTTCATCCTCTAACACAAATAAAACTATTCCCAGAAACAAAAGTAAGTATGGGGTGTAACAGAATATACCCTGTGTTCATACCATACACGCTATTGTAATAATCGTTGTACAAAGTATGCCTTGTAAGGTATCATTTGAAAACTCATAATATGTTGTTCAGTATCGCCTTGATAAAATGTGTTAGCAAAACTGTATGTAAAATTGTAAAATTTTCCTGTATGGTGTTATTAACATAGGTTCCAAACTTCACAGCCCTGCCTAAACAGAAGGCGGCAAACAAGTCTGCCCTAAACAAAGGAATGTGTCCTTGACATAATTTGCATTTACGTAGTAAACAGTTGTCAAGCAAGAAGGGAAAGAAAGACGGCTCAAACAGGTGAGGGGAAAAAACAGCAGGGAACATCCTCCAGCATAGACTCTTTGTCTTCTAGTGCCCAGCTGGAAATATTTTTCAAGAGGGGGACTGAAACCATAAAAGGAAGGGCAAAAACCCCAAGGCACCCCTTTCTCTCTCCCTGCCCATCACATTCATTGCACCGGAAGTGACAAAGGAAGCATTTGTTGGACTCTGGGGAAAGGATCCTGACATACAGTTTAGTCAGTAAGACTCCTGAAAGCATGTGGTGAGAATCTTTGCTTGAATCTGATATAGTTTTTAAGTTAGGTATTTGTAAATGTCTTATCTTTATTCTCCTTGTGAGCATTTCTGACGTTTATGCCTCATTTTTTGAACTCAAAATCTCTCTCGTAGTTAATAAATTTGGTTTATCTAATCTAATGTATTCAAATTGAAGTGTCTGGGCAACTCCATTTGGGATAACAAGTTGTGTGCATATTATTCTCTTAAAGGAATAATGGACTTAAAATATTTTGTACTGTCTAGGAAAGGTCTAGACAGTACAGGACATACATTTCTGGGGGAAATCTGGGACTAGGGGAGTGTTGGAGGTCACCCTGAAGTACAGCCAAGGCTGGTGAGAGTCTAATCGAAGTGTGGCTGGAAAGCTGCAGTTACATACAGACATATAGGGGGTGGTTTGCATGCCGGAAGGCTGTCTGGGAGTGGCCCAGGTGGGAGCTACTTCAGCAAGGCATTGTAAGTCCCCTCTCCCCTAGGTGGCAGGGCAGGGGTGAAAAAGCCCCTCACTGGTCTGGACTGTACCCTGGTATGTCACAGGGGCCAGTTGTGTTTGTTTTTCAGGAAAGATTTAGGTCCTAAATCCTTCTCTCATTGAAGCCATTGGCAAAACTCTCTGGGTGACTCCAAATGGAGGAAGATTGAGTCCTAGAAGAGCAAATTATGACTCCTATTTTATGAAGTATTGAGGAAAATTTAAACTTGAGTTACAGGAGAGAAAAGATAGGACACTTGCAAAGAGGACTCTAAGAGGCAGAAAAGAGGCAGTCTTGTAAGTGGAACCCAACGGCAGTTTTATATGTATCATCTAATATGTACCTGTCTTTTGGGGGGAGTTCTGACTTAACTTTAACAGCTAATGTATATGGATGTAATTTCTTAAATGGCTATGTATGCAAACAACATGATCCTGGTGTGGGTGGGTCCTGTGATCCTTACTTACATTGAATAGTACCTTACTCCATGAAGAGTCTCATTTTATTTCAGTGAGACTAGATTAAGATAGAATCTTGCTCCTATCTAGTTTCTTGAATTGCACAGTGTGCGCCTTCAGAATTGCAAATGTGGGTTTAAAGAGGAGGTTGAAGCCCTTTGGAAATGGGGTCCACTACATTAAAATACAGAATCCATGTTTGCGACCATCTTGATACAGTTGCAGGCTTGAAAGGGTTTGCCAGAGCTGGAAATTCATAATTTAAAAAATATTTTGAAACTTTTCTTGGGTGAGGTGGGGAGAGAAACAGTGGATCCTTGGAACTTTTTTTCTGATGGTTTAGATGATTGTGGAGGAATGAGAAACCTATTATAAACTAACACCACACATCTTGTAGTATTAAAAATGGGTCCAGATATTTGTATAGATCAGTGCTAAGTGACAATATGTGCATGGCTTTATTAAAATGAAAGGTACTCAAGATCTTGAGGCTTATACATTAATAAGGATTTACTGATCCAGCCCTCATTGATATTCATGGTCTTTCCGCTGAGTAGAAACTGGATTGGGCCCTTGCTGAAAATTGGCAGTAAGTCAGGCTCCATTGTCATGTTTATGCTCAAATATGCAAGTTAAAGCCAAACAAGCTTTTATGCTTTTACAGACAGATGTAGGAACTTGTTTGTTACTGCTTTATTGCCTTATAGATTATACAATGTCACCACTTGAAGAGTAGCCTGATGGACCAGGCTACAAGGTTATTTAGTTTCCTGAGAACACTAAGAAATCCCATTATGGATTAGTTCTCCTGGTCTCTCTTACAGGTTTTAAACCTTCATTCCGAATAAGTTTGAATATGTATATTTGAGCATAAAAAATATTTGTAGGGATGTGCTTCTCTGGGGAGAAAGAATCCCTGCAGACAGAGCCCTTTTTTGAAATTTAAATTTCGTTTTCACTTGAAAAAGCATAGCTGAGCAATAGGCAAATCTCAAATATGCTTTGCCAAGCAAAAGACAAAAGGTTAGACCCTCAGCTGGTATAAATCAGCATAGCTTCACTGAAGTCAGTGGATTTATACCAGCTGATGATTAGGCTCCATGATTTTATAAACTAAAAAATGACCACAGGCTTCCTGTCCTCATGATTCTATTAACTAGTAGGACAACAGAACTTTGTGACTTCAAATTGCCAAAAGCAGCAATTAAAGTGAGCAGGAGACATTGTTAGTGTGAAATGTATATATTGTTGGAAAATAAAGAATATGGGTGTTCAACCATTAACTGCAGTAGATGTTTAGTGTTTAATATGACAAGATATAGGTTGATTTATGAGGAATCTAAAAAGTGGAAAAGATTTGGATCAAATACAGCAAATAAATGCTGAAAAATATATTTCAATTAAGTTGACTTTACTCATAAGCTAGTCATAAAACTGAGAACAAACATGTTGGTTTCTTTGCAGTTTCACCTTTTCCCCTCTGTTAGAGGGGAAAAAGTATTGCAACTCTCATGTATTCGGGACCACTGCTAGAAATATCAGAATCTCTCCCATTACTTACTTTTGAATTTCGAAGGAGTGCTCTTGCCATACAAAGCAGCTGTCTTTCCCCTACTGAGAAGTTTTCTCCATTTTCAACAACTTCTGCCTGTAATTTTCCTGGGAGTTTCAATATCTAGAATATAAAGAAAAAGATGCAATGACAATACATATTATGCAATAATACATATTGATTGTGCATGATCATACATTTATCAGGATGTCATATTTTCATGATCGTTAAAAAGAGTGTTGTATATTTCAAATAAACACTTGCCATTATAAAATCAAAAAGGGAAGCAATGCGGTAAGTAGACATTATTCATAACTAATGAATTATATATTAATGCCTCACTATTATTAATGCCATACCAATCTATCATGATAAATTAGATGCCGTAACAAACAGTAAATAATGACTTTCCTTTTATTATCTTTATCAGAAAATGAATTATGACCAAACCCCCCAAAATGTACCGTCTCTTTTATAAATGTTCTTTCCAGAGCTTTCCAGATCTGCTCATCTGCATAGTTACCAAAAGGATCTAGGTTGTACCTGACAGGCAAAAATTAAAATGATTTTTTTAAAAAAATAAAACAATATAGTACAACAATATTTTGTTAATTACTATTACAAGTCACTTTGAACATGAAATATTTTGGCTCAATGGCCAAAGAACTTATCTCTGTACTTTAATTTTTATAATGCATGTTTTCAATTATTTTTCATACATTGTTTTCCTGTATTCTGAGCTCTTAGCTGGTTTGAGGGAAAAATCGGTTTGTCCTGTTGATACTTATGGACTCATGATTATTCCATAGAATATGTTGATATTATTATAAAAATATAGTAGCTATATTCAGGGTTTCAGTGTTATTGCTAATGTGATCTAATGCCTTCTCTTCTCACCCAAGTGGGGTTTTTATTAAGGAATTTAAGGAATGTTGGTGAACAAGGCTGGGCAGCATATTCCAACACTAAAGAGGAGCATGAAAGATTGCATGGAGGGCATTGTAAAAGAAGATGAAGGTCTTATGGAGGCCGAATGGAGACGAGGGTGCAAGGGTAATGTAGGCCTAGTTGAAGATGTAGGCAGGCACTGTCTGACATAGGGCTATGAAGGCAAATGCAAGAAGGAGAGCATGAAGAACAGCACAATGGGAAGCCAGGAAAGTAATGCAAATAAAAGGATGATGTGGTTGAAGTGACAGCCAGAGAGATGAATTTTGGCAGAAACATTTTGTATACGTTGGATAGGGACAAGGGAGAGTGGTGGCATCACATTTAATGAGGAATGGAGGTAGTGGAGAGGATCTAGAATGAAGGATAATGAGCTCAGCTTTGCTTTCATTAAGTTTGAGATCATGGTGAGCCATTCAAGCTGATATATCTGAGATACAATGAATTCTGCTCCTATTAAGATGAGTGATTTTTAGAGGTTAGTTTCCTCCCATTCACAAACCATGTTCTGTGTATATTTTATGAAACCCTTTTTTCAAAAATTTGATTCCAAGATAATTACTGGACTTGGACACAGGTCATCTAGGTTCAATTCACAGGGCTGTCAGAGACTTCCTGTGTAACCTTGGCAAGTCACTTAGGATATGTCTACACAGCAGCTGAGAGGTGCAGTTCCCTCCATGGGTAGACATACATGCACTAGTTCTGCTTGAGATGGCACCTAAGAATACCAGTGTGGCCCCAGCAGCTTGAGCTAGCTGCCAGAGTACAGCTTCCCCCAACCTCCTGGGTAAGGACGTGGGTCACCATCCATGCTGCCATGGCTATACCATTGTTTTTAGATGCTAGCTAGAGCAGAGCTACTGCCTCTATATCTACTTGTGCTGGGAATCACGCTCTCAACTACTGTGTAGACATACCTTAGCCTCCCTGCGTCCCAGTTCCTCATCTGTAAAAGGGGATAATAATATTTATTTTATTCCACCTTAGTCTGTTTGTACTGTACGCTTTTCTTACTATGTGCATGTATAGCGTAAGGGGGTTTGGATCTCAAGGCTTCAATCTCAAACCAAAATGCCTCAATTTATGATTTAATGAGATTTCACTTCGCAACAAATGTTAATTTACAATTATAAGAACAACTACCTTACTGTACCTACAAACAGAACAGGATCTTGAGGAATAATAGAAAGCTTTGTTCTTAGATCTTCCAAACTAATAGTACAGATATCCACATCGTCAATTAGAATAGTACCAGCAGTTGGTTCTACTAGTCGAAAGAGTGCAACTCCTAATGATGATTTTCCTGTAGGGGATTAAAAAAAAATATTATTCAGATAAACTTTGACTTTTATAAACAATGATGTGAAGTGCATTTTAGTCTACCTGGAAAGTTTCAGATTTGATATATGTGTGATCCGAACTCTGTTTTACTCACGGATCAGTTAAAGCACAATTAGCAGCAGTGCAAATTGCTAAAATGTAGTTGTCTGTACCACTTCAGTGTGTCTCAACACTTATATAAATTGATCACTTTGAAGGTGAGAGGTAAATTCATTCTCCATGCTTGTTCATTCTTGGGCTCCCTGCTAAATATGTTAACAAGTTTGCCAATAATGTTAATTATAAATGAAGGATACTTACTTGTAACCAGAGTTCTTCCAGAAGACTCTGTAAATACCCATTAATGGGTAATGCGCCGCCTGATGGTGCCTAATGATAGAACCTTCTCCAAGTAGTGCCCACAGAGTACACATGTGCCCATCATCTCAGCATCCTCAAATGTTTCAAGGGTAATCAATATGAGGTGGTGGTGTGCCCCTTTCCACCTCTTTCTTTCCACCACTAACCCAGAGAACCAAGGTAAGACTCTGAGAAAGAGGGGAAGGTTATTTATTTGTACCCAGGTTGTGGTGTGAATATGCAGAATCATCTCGAAGAATTCCAGTTACAAGTAGCCAACCTTCACTTTTTCTTTGAGTGACTCTGCATATTCATACTTATGAGTAGTTTGGTACACAGTACTGAAATTTCAGGAAGAGGGAACAGCGTCCTAATCAAATAATGATTGAAGTACGTCTCTGCTAACTCTGGCATCTACTCTTGAAGCAAAATCCAAAGCATATTTTTTGGTAAAAGTACAATAGATCACCTCGAAGTAGCAGTTTAGTAGATTTCTCCAGTAGGAACATGTTTAAAGCATGCAAGAGATGTTACCATTGCTCTAGTAGAATGATACTTCACAATAGCAGGCACAGGAACTGCCACTTACTTATAACATTCAGTTATACATTGTTTAACTGATCTAGAAATAGTCTGAATAGATACACTATTACCCATATGATTCTTACCTTAAGAGACAAATAACCAAGATGACTTTCTAAAACTCTTTGTTCTATTTAAATAATATGCCAGAATCCTTCTAGCATCTAAAGTACGTAACTCCAATTCCCCTTCATTAGCATGTGGCTTAAGGGAGAAGAATTAGGGGAAACAAATTAATAGTTTGATGGGTAATTCAGATGCTATTTTTGTAGAAACTTGGAGTCAGTTCTAAGAATCGTCTTGTCTGTATGTGTCATAAACAGATGGTTAAGGGTTAATACCTCTTTTACCTGTAAAGGGTTAAAAAGTTCACCTAGCCTAGCTAACACCTGACCAGAGGAACCAATGGGGGAACAAGATGTTTCAAAAGGAAGGAGGGAAGTCGTCCCTTGGTTTTTAGAGTTTCAGTTTCAGCCAGAGTGAAAAAAGATCAAGGAACCAGCCTCTGATCAGAGTAGTATGTTTGAAAGAATAATAGGTTTATGTTTATTTCTTGTAATGTGTCTTATGCAATTAGAGGTAGAATCAAATTGGTATTTTTTTTTTGTGTAACAAATTTGTGCCCAGGGAACATCCTCTGTGTTTTGAAATCTGTTGTCTGTGAGAGTACTGGTATGCTAATCTCTCCAGAGGGTTTTCTTTTACCTTCTTTTCTTTAATTAAAGCCTTTTTCTTGAAAGTACCTGATTGATTTTTCCTTGTTTTAGAATCCAAAGGGATTGGATCTGGACTCACCAGGGAATTGGTGAAGGAGTCTCTCAAGGCTACCCAGGGAGGAGAAGGTTTTTGGGGGGAAAGGGAGTGATCCAGACACTGAAAATTTTGGATGGTGGCAGTGATTCCAGATCTAAGCTAGTAATTAAGCTTAGAAGTGTCCATGCAGGTCCCCACATCTGTACCCTAAAGTTCAAGTGGGGAAGGAACCTTGACAGTATGAAAAATAGTAAATGATGGAATTGCCATCAGAGCGGACTTTTTGATGCCCGAGATCCGTAAAAAGGGAGATTGTGGAGTTGATATGAAGTAGCAGGCCCTCACATGAAAAAGACTTCAGCAGCCAATTGTCCAAATATAGGTAAACAAACAGTGCTTTCTTAAATGCACTGCTACTACAGAGAGCCACTTTGTAAAGACTCATAGTGCTGTAGAAAGGCCAAACAGCAGGACGTTGTACTGGAAATGTGGCTGGGCCATAACTAAACAAAGGCTCAGATGGATTGAAACATTAAAAACCAGAACTTCCAAATGTACTTGTTCAGTTTTCTGAGATCTAAAATTGAAGAGAATCCCTCATCTTTTCCTGTACCAGAAACTATCTTGAATAAAACCCAGATACCAAAGATGTTTGGATATCTCTTTGACAACACCTAGCAGAAGTAGTTTTTGAACTTGTGATAGATAACCTCATGAGACAGTTCTCTGTAAAAGGAAGGTTAGGGAGAATTGAAAGAGGATAGTTTTTTTATTTATATGGCATACCTCTCCTCGATTTCTAGAACCCATTTGTCTGATGTAATAAGCCTTCAGTTCTTTATGAAAATGACTAGCCTGTATCCAAATAAAGGAAGGGAGGAATTGTCACTTATTGGTTCCTGACTCTCGAGCCTCACATCAAAATATCAGGCCTGGCGTTCAAGGAAGGTAAAGAGGAGGGAGCAGGTTGTTTTGTCTTAGGTGTGTATCTAAAAACTTTCTTCTTGCACTCACTCTGAGATGAAAACAAAGCTTACTGATGCTGACATCTGTGATAAGCAAATGACTAAGGTAAAATTGTCTCTGATAATGGAAACAAGGAATGTGGTCTCTGTCTGAACCAGGGATAGATACCCAGTGAACAAGCAGTGAATTTGCTATCTGTTAATTTTTCAAAAAATTAATCTATCTTATTGTATCCCTCTCAAAAAGAAAATCTTCCATTTTAAATTGGTATCTACAGCCAGTGAAGAGGAACAAAGCCAAAAGCTCTAGTGGAAGAGTGAGAAGCATCAGCTGAAGCCCTGAGAGCATGCTTCACATTTTGTCCCTTCACCAAAATAACATTTGCCAGCCTTCTCTTATTGTCTGGGAAAGCCTGAATGAACACAGATGCCGTGACCACCTGGTAATTAGCCATCCTAATACCAAGAGATGAGGAAGAAAAAAAACTTTCTTCCCCTCTCTGTCAAGAGTCTAATGAGCCTAACTGGACCTAAACTTATTACTGGCAGCAGCTACCACAGTGAACTAGGCAGAGGGTGAATGTGACAGTAAGAAAACCCCAAGTCTTGAGGTATCTCATATAATTATCTGCTTTTTCAGAAATACACTGACTGTAAGCAGGGGTTGCCCAAACAGTCCTAGAAGGCTGTAGGAGACCATCCAGTATGAGCAACCACATCCTATTCCAGAAGGCAACCCCAAGAATGTCCAATCCTGGATGGAAGGTTTCCTCCACAGCCACAGAAGATAAAATCAGCGTGGATGCCATATGGTCCACCAGGTCATGAAACTGCAAAGCATCCTCAGAAGGAGACAAAGCAGAAACAACACCTACTTGCTCATCAGGTGACAAGTCACATCAAAGCCTGTATCTATCTGCTCTTGTTCAAAAAGAGGAGCTATCTCTATCTTCCTCTTTAGAAAACGTGTCAGGCACAGCTATCTGCGCTGAAGATAGATCTGGTGGAACCAGATCCAAGCGTTGCTCAGCTACTGGATCCATATCTGCTGAAACATCACCTCTTCATCCATAAAGAGGATGACTCAAAAAGTCCTGTGGTGCAACCCAACCAGGAGTGCCAGTCTCTCCAGTAGCTGGGATTTGGGAAGATGCCCATAGGAGACAGAACAGTATTGGAGTGGGGAAACCCAGGCTGAGAAGGCATAAACTTGGATGAATCAGGTCTCTTAATTCTTCATCTGCCTCCTCCACCTGATGATCTAACCTCAGATCTGCTGTGGACCTCACAGAAGACACCAACAGAACTGGAGGGTGAAGAGCAATAGAAGGTGAAAAAGTTCTGCCTTGGGACCCTGTTGGAGTCCTAGGAGGAAAAGGCACAAATGGATTCAGAGAAAGACTAACAATCTCCTCTGCTCGTCTCCTTTTTCAGATGAAGAGGAAGCAGAGGACTAACAAGCCATCTACCTCTCACTTAGATCTGCGGAATGCTCAGATGCAGAATTGTTCACTTCAGCCACCACAGTAAGAGACCTTTTTGGATTAGAGGATGACCCCAGAACAGCAGTGAGGAAATATCTAGCCTCACAGACCTACAAAGTACCAGATCCAGCAAAATACTCAGCTCCACACCTTTGGTCTTTGAAGTTGAAAGTGGAACCAACTTGGGCTTCAGAGATGGAACTGCAGAGGCCATGTCAGAATCAGATGGATCCATCAGAGCCCTGAAATTGGCAAGAAAGCCAGCTCCCAACTCCCCAGCTGATGTTCTCCCAGTCTCTGCTCCAAGCTGGCTGTTCCCCCCGGAGTCCTGACTCCCGACAGGGAGCACAGCAGCCGACTGGACTCCAGGCAGGATCTTCCTGCTGGAGGCAAGAAGCCCCGGAGGGCAGCTGGGCTCCCAGTGGGGAGCGGTGGGGAACTGAGTGCCCTGGCCCTCAGCCCCCTACAGTGCCTCTTTTTAGTCGGTGGAAGTGCTCCTGGTAAGGATGTGCATCACCGACAAAAGGAGGGTAGTGTGGACATCAGCCATCACAGTAAGTCGACTTAACATAGGTCGACTTAAGGTTGCGGTGTAGATGTTCCCTTAATGGCAGAGCTGAGTCCTTTTAATGTAATGTCACAATTTACAGATGAACTAACTATAGAAAACAGTGAACTATCAAAAATATGTAATAAATTAGTATGAGAGGCCAGAGAGAAATTGGGGGGGAAAAGACAAAATGGTATATCACACCAGAGCCTGTTCTTCCAACGATACCAATTGTTTCTCCACCATGAATGCTCATATTTAAACCATTGAGAACAACAGGAGTGTTGTTTCTATATTTCATCTGGTAATCTTTAAATGTAATGTCCCCTCGATGCGGCCAGCCTTTGGGAGAGTTCACTGTATCTGCACACTGGGAGGCCTCAGGAACACATGTCTACAAGAAAGGGGAAAAAAGGAAAACATTTAACTGAGCCACAAAGTCAACAGTTAAAGATTTCAGCAATATTTATACACATGGTAGTCTTAGTGGCCTATTTAGATGTATTTCTTACCGAAATATATTCTTGTATCTGTTCAACAGAAGTGAATTTAGCTTCTGTCTCAGTCCCTGTTCTTACACATACTTGGAGAAGTCCACTCAACTATTAATAAAATAAATAAAAACCTTAATGGAACTATTCATATGCATAAAGTTGAGCATGTGTCATAAATCTTTGCAAGAAAAGGGCCTAAAACAAACTCGTTAATATTTATATCTGAACTCTTCTGACCTTTGTCCAGAGCTTCACAGGAAAACTCCTTCTGTCTAACAAGTGATACATATGATAGTGGTCATTTAGGGAGTGACTTTCAAAAGCACAAAGGAAAGTTAGCCACCCAACTCCCATTGATTTTCAGATTGATTTGAGTGCCTGATTGCCCTTCGTGTCTTTGAAAATCAGTCCTTTACAGTCTGACCTTCAAAAGATAGGTGCACAAATGTGTATCTAATATGTTTGTTTATTCAGCCAATACTCCGTGAGGGGGTTTTGCGGTGGTGTAGTCCTTCCATGCCCATTTCAGTACAAGGCTATTAGGTATAATCTACCCACAGCTGTGCCAATTCTCCATTCCTTTTGAGAAGTGTAAAATCTGCACACACACAACTGTATGCCTGGAGTTTCTCTCTCTCTCTAATTAGCCTTGTATGTAACAGGCATTTGAAAAAGTGTATATGAACCACATAACAGCATACAGCCTTTGGAATGTAGCCCAGTGCATTGTGGGAAGTCACCTTCTATTCACTTCTGTCTACAGTAGCTCTAGTGATGAATGAAGAGTGCATAATTAATGTAAAAGAGTGTTTTGGAGAATCAAACTGCACACAAGCTAATCACCAGCACAGCTCAATAATAGATCTCGAGGTGATTTCAAAGCTATTACAACTGCCTATGGAGCTTGCCAAGCTGCAGCAACTGGAAAAATATCTTTCACAGTTTGACATGAGGGTCCTGCATTTTTCTGTCCTTTCTGCTTACTGTTAGGAGATATTCGGTTGTCAATTAAATGTGTTATAAATATATTTGTATTTTCCATGACATCTTAACTACCTCACATTTAGGAATAAATAATATATATTTTTTAAATCTACATTTTCTCATATTTATCTTTAACATTTAAAATATATTTTGGCAACATATCATTAATCCAGCAGTAAAAGTCATTGGGCATATATATTCAATCATTGCACACTAACTTTTAATAGATGTATGAGCTTTAAATGTTACAAACAAAAGTAGTGGGCTAAGGTGACGACAGTTTAAGGTAAAAATGCAGAAACTACTTGTTGCTTCTAAGAGGTTCATTATGACTGGAAATATTTCTATTACTTTATTGAAAGTAAAAAGGTTATGAAAGTAACAACAGTACTCTAAGTGTCTAAGAATGGGGATGGTTTATTGTAATTTTTAAAGAAAAAAATAGAATTTATTTTCATTTGCCGTTAAAAAAATAAACAACTGCCATTTCTTTTTGTGCTTTGCAATAAGTTAGGTATTTTCTATGGTAAATTCTATATAAAACCTAGGGATATTTAACATTCACATACTAAACACAAATGGTTTGGAATTATTTACTTATATATTGTGCCCTAGTACATGAAAGCCCTAGTCAGGATCAGATACACACTCTGGAAGGTGCTGTACTGACACATAGAAAGACACAGTCCCTGCCTTGAAACGTTAGCAGTCTAACTTAAAATAAGATATTACAAATGAGTTATTAAATAATAAAAGGTAGCGATGCAGTGAAATGAGGATGAGGTAACACATTTACATAAATTAGCTATGTGTACAACTTGAGTCTCAGCTCTTTCTAAAATGTGAACTATTTTTTGTCTCCCTGTGTTCTCAATTCTTTTTCACACTGGGTAATATCTTGATCCATTGATTTCAGCACCTAATGCATTATTTGCAGAGTAAAGTATTGCCCAGCCTGAGTACGAGTGGTAGAATCTGGTTTCAAGTGAATATAATACTTACATTGTATTTTAGGATAAAGAGAGGGTAGAATAGGAACTGTATATGCAGTAACATAATTAACAGAGGTTAACCCAAGACGCCAAACATTTATTTTTTACCTGGATAATATAGGACAAAGCCAAGCCTTTTGCTGCAGTACTAATAAAAGAAGGGCTCAAAGCAACAAATAATGCCACAATGAAGGTTACCAAGGTCATGAGCATATCGGTTCTAACCGCAAACCAGCGTAGTGCATAATTAAACAGCAGAAAATGGCCGCAGTTTTCATCATTTAGCATTTTAAACCTGAAATGAAAATAGATGAACATTTCTGATAATCTAAAAGAGGTTTTAACACACAAATACCAAGTTCCATTCCTCCTGGTGAATCGGAGATGTAGGTATTTTTATGATAGCCTTCATGCATGTTTTATTCTACTTACTTAAAATATTATGCAAACAGTTGAGTAAAACAGGAGATACCACAGCTTAGTATGAATTTTTCAGGATTTGATTTATATTGCAACCTTTTTCTAAAGGATCACAGGGGTAGCTGTGTTAATCTGGATCTGTAAAAGCAGCAAAAAGTCCTGTGGCACCTTATAGACTAACAGACGTATTGGAGCATGAGCTTTCATGGGTGAATACCCACTTCCGCATCTGACGAAGTGGGTATTCACCCACGAAAGCTCATACTCCAATACATCTGTTAGTCTGTAAGGTGCCACAGGACTCTTTGCTGCTTTTTCTAAAGGGAGGCTTCCGTAAATCCCATCCTCAGGAACAGAAATGATCTACTGTATCTGGACAAGACCCACAAATACTGTTAGGGCAAGACTATGTACAGATTTAGGAGCTCTTGGAGTCTAAAGGGGCCTTAAAGTGTATGTAAGTGTCATTTATGCAGTGTAAAGAGCCATCAGCATAAATGAGAATCAGACCTTTAATGCAGACGAGAAGTGTCATGATTAACCTCAAAGTCCACATGACATGATATAAAACACAACTGTCCTTGTCTATGATCATGATACATTGTATTAAATATTGCATTAGTTAACCTGTATTCTAACAACTTGTGCATTTAGACACACAGGGAAAGTGGGAGCTTCCCTTTGTAATTTCAGGGGCTACGGGTAGGGGCCTATCAAATTCACGACCATGAAAAATGCGTCACGGACCATGAAATCTGGTTCCCCCCCGGGAAATCTGATCTTTTGTGTGTTTTTACCCTATACTATACAGATTTCAAGGGGGAGAATAACATTTCTCAAATTGGGGGTCCTGACCCAAAGGGGAGTTTCAGGGGGGTCACAGGGTTATTTTAGGGGGATTGTGATATTGCCACTCTTACTTCAGCACTGCCTTCAGAGCTGGGCAGCCAGCGAGTGACAGGTGTTGGCTGGGTGCCCAGCTCTGAAGGCAGTGCCCCGCCAGCAGTAGCGCAAACATAAGAGTGGCAATACCATACCATGCCATCCTTACTTCTGCACTACTACCTTCAGAGCTTGGAGAGTGGCAGATGCTGACTAAGGGCCTAGCTCTGTAGGATACCATGCCATCCATACTTCTGTGCTGCTGCTGGCGGACTTCAGAGCTGGGCTTCCGGCCAGCAGCTGCCATTCTCCAGCTGCTCAGCTCTAAAGGCAGCGCCACTGCCAGCAACAGCACAGAAGTAAGGATAGCAGTACTGCAACCCTCCTGACAATAACCTTGTGACCTCCCCACAACTCCTTTTTGGGTCAGGGCTCCTACAATTACAACACCTGTGAAATTTCAAATATAAATAGCTAAAGTCATGAAATTTATGATTTAAAAAATCCTGTGACCGTGAAATTGACCAAAATGGACCGTGAATTTGGTAGGCTCCCAGCTATGGGATCTGAACCTTTAAGCAAGCTAAGCAGGGTTCATAGTCAGTTCTGGAAAAAAGATCTGACATGGTACAATTCATGAGACATCACAAATCAAACCCTAAAGGTCTGTATGTGTGGGTCTAGATCATTTTGAGACCCCACCAGTGAGAACTCATTGCCCCTTGGCTTTTAATTCAGATCCTAGAAATTGCTTAAAACTCAGAAAGTAAAAATATTGCACAATGCTCAAAAGTGGACACAGAGATAGGACATATAGTGCTGTTTGTGAGACTTCTAAGAGTTCGTGGTACAAACAAGGAGCATCATTTTACAAAAATGAAAAGCTGAAGGATCATTGCTGTTCCGCATTATAACAACAGAATGGCTTCATCAGTGTCACTTAGGGTGACCAGATAGGAAGTGTGAAAAATTGGGATAGGAGGTCGGAGGTAATAGATGCATATATAAGAAAAAGCCCCGAATATAGGGACTGTCCCTATAAAATTGGGGCATGTAGTCCTCCTAGTGTCACTGCATGTTCAAGGACACAGTATCCACAGTCAAGTAAAGAATAACAATGCAGTGCTATCTGTCCATATCAAAATGACAAACAAAACAAACAGGATATAATTGTAATGTATGCAGCTTACTGGTTGATATAGTCTTCTTTTTTATTATAAGCATGAATTACACTGAGGCCTTGCACAGAAGAAGTAATGTGTGAAAACCATGGAGATCTGCTAATGTTTTCCATTCTTTTTAGTTCTCTGATGGCTCTCTGAAAAATTCTGCAACAAAATGAAAGCAAAATGATATTGTACATGTTTATATGTCAATAAGCCAATGGTATATATCACAGTCTCATGGCTAAAGCCAGTAGTCTGAACTGGAATCTCAAATGGCCTGCACTGGGAGAAAAGAGAGCAGCACTGCCCTGTAGGGAGGAATTATATTTCTCAGCCTTACCTGGAGCTCCTAAGTATGCAGAAGGGTGCACATACCATACTATGCTCCACTCTGTGCTCAGTCAGCTTAGCATAGCTGGTAAATGCCATGGCTTTACCATCTTCCTTTCACCCTCCTGGAGTACCTTGTGTCCCCTGAAGGCTAAGAGGGAGCAGTCCCTAAGCCCAGGGACTAGCACTGAAGTACAAATGGAGGAAAGCTCCTTGTCTAAACTTAAAGTGAATAGAAATTGTGGGTGCCTCCTGCCTCCATTTTTAAGGGCTCAGTTTGAAATACTTTTAAAAGGACTGGATAATCAGAAGGGACTGTGTGCTCAATTTGAGATACCTTAAAAGGACTGGATGCTTAGTGCTTTATGAAAATCAGGTCATTTCTATGTGTCTCAAATTGGGCACTCAAAGTCACTAATCACTTTTTAAAATCTTGGCTACGTGTATCCTCTCTACCCCAGAGTGAGAGACCAGGCATAATCTAGCCCTTCATGTATATCATAATGTATTATGAGTACTGAAGTATGAGAGTAGATTTTGAAAACTGAAGAAGTGATATCATCTCCTCTACTTCCAGGTACTGAGGGGACGAGAGGCACATGAGAAAAATACATGCAACATGTGGCCAGAAAACATGTATGGGGAGTGGTGCCTAAGCAGCAGCATTCCACTGAACATCCATCCTCCATATGAACAACAGGACTGTGGCTGGATGCTTCCACTGAGGGGGTGTGGCTTTAAGCTGCAGTCTCCATGGTATCTCCACTGCTGGAGATTATATAGCACAGGCTAAATAAGACGGTTACTCACCTTTGTAACTATTGTTCTTCGAGATGTGTTGCTCATATCCATTCCAATTAGGTGTGCGCGCGCCACATGCACGTTCATCAGAAGATTTTTACCCTAGCAACACTCGGTGGGTCGACTGGGCTCCCCCTGGCGTGGCACCGCTATAGCACCGAATATATACCCCTGCTAACTCGTCCGCTCCTCAGTTCCTTCTTGCCGGCTATTCCGACAGTGGGGAAGGAGGGCAGGTTTTGGAATGGATATGAGCAACACATCTCGAAGAACAATAGTTACAAAGGTGAGTAACTGTCTTTTCTTCTTCGAGTGATTGCTCATATCCATTCCATTTAGGTGAATCCCAAGCCTTACCTAGGCGGTGGGGTCGGAGTGAGATGCTACAGAATGCAAAACTGCTGAGCCGAAGGCTGCATCGTCTCTGGATTGTTGTACCAGGGCATAATGGGAAGTAAAGGTGTGCACTGAAGACCAAGTAGCTGCTCGACATATCTCCTGGATAGGTACTTGAGTTAAGAAGGCGGCTGACGCGGCCTGAACCCTGGTAGAATGTGCGGTAATATGTCCCGGAGAGACATGAGCTAGATCATAGCAAGTACGGATGCACGCCGTTACCCAGGACGAAATCCTCTGAGAAGAGATGGGTAGGCCTTTCATCTGATCTGCCACTGCAACGAAAAGTTGGGGTGTTTTGCGGAAGAGCTTCATTCAGTCAATATAGAAGCCAAGTGCCCTACGGACGTCAAGGGAATATAACTGCTGCTCCCGACGAGGTGTATGTTGTTTGGGAAAGAAGACCGGGAGGAATATGTCCTGGTTGAGATGGAAGGCTGAGACTACTTTGGGGAGGAACGCCGGATGTGGACGTAACTGCACCTTGTCTTTGTGGAACACCGTGTACGGTGGGTCCACCATCAGAGCCCGAAGCTCAGAGACTCTCCTAGCCGACGTGATGGCTACAAGGAAGGCTGTTTTCCATGACAAATATAGAAGCAAGCAGGTTGCCAATGGCTCGAATGGAGGAGTCGAAAGTCTTGTCAGGACCAAGCTGAGGTCCCAGGAAGGGGCGGGGTGTCATACTAGGGGGTATAGATGCTCCAAAACCTTGAGGAACCTCGAGACCATAGGGTGGGAGAAGACAGAGTGACTACCTTCTCCTGAGTGGAAAGTAGAAATAGCCGCCAAGTGCACTCGCAATGATGAGATAGCGAGGCCTTGACGTTTAAGATACCAGAGATAGTCCAATATAGTGGGGATGGGAACCTCCGTGGCTGTGGCATTCAGTGTTTGACACCAGCAGGAAAATCACTTCCACTTGGCCAAGTGTGTAGACCGAGTGGAAGGTTTTCAGCTACCCAGGAGTACTTCTTGCACTGGGGCAGAGCAGCGTAACTTCGATTGGGTTAACCATGAAGGAGCCATGCTGTAAGATGGAGGGATTGCAGGTCTGGGTGGTGAAGCCTGCCGTGGTCCTGAGTTATAAGATCCTGATGAGGAGGCAGGGGGATCGGGTTGGCTATCGAGCGGTCCAGCAACGTGGTGTACCAGTGTTGTCGGAGCCATGCAGGGGTGATCAGGATCAGGTGAGCCCTGTCCCTGCAGAGCTTTAAGAGAACCCTGTGGACTAGTGGGAAGGGTGGAAAGGCGTAAAGCAGCTGGTTCTTCCATGAGGTTAGGAAGGCGTCTGATATCGAACCCGGGGCGAGACCTTGGAAGGAGCAGAACCTCTGGCACTTCCTGTTCTCGTGGGAAGCGAAGAGGTGTGTGTGGGGAAAGCCCCACTTCTGGAAGATGGAATGTACGATGTCTGGGCGAAGCGACCACTCATGAGACAGAAAAGATCTGCTGAGATGGTCTGCCAGAGTGTTCCAGACCCCTGGGAGGAAGGATGCTACAAGGTCTATTGAGTGGGCTATGCAAAATTCCCACAGTTGGATCGCCTCCTGACAAAGGGGGGAGGATCGAGTCCCTCCCTGCTCGTTTATGTAGTGCATGGCCATTGTGTTGTCCGTAAGCACTGAAACACAGCGACCCTGCAGATGTTGCTGGAACATCTGGCACGCCAGGCGGACTGCTCTCAGCTCTTGGATGTTTATTTGCAACGCTAGCTCTTGAGATGACCAGAGGCCTTGCGTGCGAAGATGGCCTAGGTGAGCCCCCCAGCCAAGAAATGATGCGTCCGTTGTTAGGGATACTGAGGGCTGCCTCGGATGGAATGGCAGTCCTGCACACACCAAAGAGGGTGTTAGCCACCAGTCAAGGGAGCCTAAGATGCTCTGAGGAATGGTGATCACCATGTCTATGGTATCTCTGCCTGGGTGGTAAACTGAGCAAGCCAGGTTTGAAGGGGATGCAGGCGTAGTTTGGCGTGCTTGGTTACAAAGGTGCATGCGGCCATGTGACCAGGGAGGCTGAGACAGGTGCAAGCCGAGGTCGTCGGAAAGCTTTGGAGGCTTTTTATAATTGAAACTAGTGCCTGAAACCGGGGTAGTGGCAGGCAGGCTGTTGTGAGTTTGGAGTCTAGAACGGCCCCGATGAATTCTATTCTTTGAGTAGGCACTAGAGTAGACTTCTCTAGATTGATCATCAGGCCCAGTTGCTCAAATAGGTCCGTGATGATGGCCACGTGCCTGGTGACTTGGGCCTTGGAGGTCCTTCAAATAAGCCAGTCGTCTAGGTAAGGAAAAACATGTATGCGCCGACGACGGAGAAAGGCGGTCACTACAGCCATACACTTTGTAAACAAGCAAGGGGCCATAGAGAGGCCAAACGGAAGGACTGCAAATTGAAAATGTTGGCAGTGCACCATAAACCGTAGGTATCGTCTGAGAGGGGGATAAATGGCGATGTGGAAATATGCGTCCTTCATGTCGAGACCAGGGCACCAGTCTCTGAGATACAGGGAAGGGATGATGGTCCCCAGGGATACCGTGCGGAACTTCAACTTGTTCAAGAACATGTTGAGTCCTCGAAGGTCCAGGATGGGTCGGAGATCTCCTTTTGCCTTGGGGATTAGGAAATATTGGGAATAAAATCCCTTGCCCCTTAATTCCTCCGGTACCTCCTCTATAGCCCTGATCGAGAGGAGTGTACGAACCTCTTGCCAGAGGAATTGCTCGTGAGAGGGGTCCCTGAAGGGGGACGGGGAAAGGGGGTGAGAGGGAGGGAGTGAAATAAATTGGAAGTGGTATCCAAATTCTACCATGCATAGGACCCAATGATCTGAGATTAATTGGGTCCACGCAGGGAGGAAGGGGGAAAGGTGGTTGGAAAACTGAAGGGGATCCTGGGGAAGGACTGGTGCTCTGCTCTCGGGCGCACCTTCAAAAGTTCAGTTTGAACCCATCATTGGTTTGGCGGGACCATTATTGTGTCCCCCTTGGGTCCCAGATTGCCGTCTGCGGTTACCGCGACTGCACCTTCTGCCAAACTCTTGTCGTGGCCTAGGTGGGGGGTAAGGGCGCTGAGGCTGGCTACGGAAGGACTTTCATTGTGTTTGTGGGGTATGCATCGCATAATCACCCAATTGTCCTTGAGACTCTGCAGCCTAGGGTCCATTTTCTGAGAGAAAAGGCCCTGGCCTTCAAATGGCAGGCCCTGGATGGTGTGTTGCAGTTCAGGAGGTAGGCCTGACACTTGCAGCCATGAGATCCTCCTCATTGTGATTTCAGAGGCCATGGTTCTGGCCGCTGAATCGGCAACATCGAGTGAGGCCTGGAGGGAAGTCCATGCCACTTTCTTCCCTTCCTCCAGAAGGGCCTGGAATTCCTGGCGGGAGTCCTGTGGGACCAGTTCAGTGAACTTGCCCACCGTCTGCCAGGTATTATAATTATATCTGCTAAGCAGGGCCTGTTGGTTCACCACCCTGAGTTGGAGGCCCCCGGCAGAGTAGACGTTACGTCTCAACAGGTCCATCCGACTAGCCTCCCTCGATTTTGAGGCGGGGGCTTGCTGGCCATGGCGCTTCCGCTCATTCACGGATTGGACCACCAGACAGCATGGAGGAGGGTGGGTATATAAGTATCTGTACCCTTTGGAGGGTACCATGTACTTTCGTTCCACTCCTCTGGCCGTGAGAGGGATAGATGCCGGGAACTGCCAGATGATGTCCGCTTTAGCTTGTATGGAGCAGATGAATGGCAAAGCCACACGAGTTGGTGCATCTGCCAACAGTATGTCTATCACTGGGTCTTCAACCTCCGGGACCTCCTCTACCTGGAAACTGATATTTAAGGCGACTCGCCTCAGAAGGTCCTGGTGAGCTCGGAGGTTGATAGGGGGCAGGCCCAATGAAGATGTACTGGCTACCGCCTCGTCTGGGGAAGAGGAAGATGACAGACCCAGAACGAGTGGTTCATGTATGGACTCTTGGTCAGGAGGTACGTCAGGGTCCGGGAGGACCTGAGGGTCTGGTGCCAGAGGATATTCATCTGTACCCGCTGGAGGGGGGTGGCTAACAGTGGCCTCCAGTGCGCAATGTTCCGACGGGGCAGAACGTGACGGTACCGTGGGTTCGCCTTGGGCCAGTGATGAGATCGAGAACGCTGGCGGGACCTCGATCTTCAGTGATGCCTCCTGGTGGTGCCAACGGAGAATGGTCTTACCATGGCAGGCTTGCCTGTTGACTGAATGACCCGCATTGGCGGTGCCGGGGTTGAGGCAGGGTGGGCTCCGTTAATGCAATCAGTTCCCTTGCCGTAGCAAATGTCTCTGGTGTAGTGGGAAAGATAAGCTCTACCAAGGCATGCGCCGGGGAGCTGTCATGCACCGGAGTCGATGGCCCTTGTGTGGTTGGAATCAACAGTGCTGAGATTGTTGGTGCCGCGGCAGTTACTGGTGCCAGGCAGCTCGACTTAGGCTGCTGCTCAGACTGCAGTGCAGATGATGTAACCGCAGGAGCTTTGAGCTTCTTGGCACATGGGGAGAGGGAGCAGTGCCGGGCAAGTTTCTGGGCCGGTGACGGCTGGTGCTGAGATGTCTTCGTGGTGCCAGTGCACTCCGGTGCCGACGAGGCACTTCTCCCTGGCATGGACTGTCCGGCACCCGGTGCCGAAGGTGAAGGAGTGAGGGCTGCCTCCATTAGGAGCTGCTTGAGGCGAAAGTCCCGGTCCTTTTTCATCCACGGCTTGAATGATTTGCAGATCCTGCACTTGTCTGCAAGGTGGGATTCCCCAAAGCACTTGAGGCAGGAGTTGTGAGGGTCTCCCGTGGGCATCGGCCGGCGGCAAGCCGAGCACGGTTTGAAACCCAGTGAGCCAGGCATGGGCCTGGGCACCGGGTGAGGGAAATGGCTAATCCCCAACCCTCTGAACTATATACACTGGCTACGTTTACGAAAAGGTATTAAAAGTATTAACTAGAACTATAGAGAATAAACTATATATGCAGTAAGTATTAGAACAAGTGAATAGCTAGGGAGGTGGAGATCAGCTAAGCTGCGCTCCACTTTCCAACGACCGACATGGGCGGTAAGAAGGAACTGAGGAGCGGACGGGTCGGCAGGGGTATATATTCGGTGCCATAGCGGCGCCACGCCAGGGGGCGCCCAGCCGACCCTCCGGGTGTTGCTAGGGTAAAAATCTTCCGACGAATGTGCACGCGGCGTGCGCACACCTAATTGGAATGGATATGAGCAATCACTCTAAGAAGAACAACACATTCCAGGATACCTTAGTTATGACTTCCCCTGCCAGCCTGGCTTATTTCTGTGGCTTTGGTCCTAATTGTAGACCTATAGGTTGAGGGAAGGTTATGGATGACTTGTGTCTCTGTAACATCATTTTGGGCAGACCAAGGGCTCTGGACTATATTGGCAGAAGACAATGCAAGCAAAAGACTGAATTTAGCCCTTAGTATGGAAGGCAGTAAATATTTGATAGTTTCCCAGTTTCCATCGGCTGTGCCTGCTCTATGAGATACTGGTTCCTGTAGTTCTTACCCTCCAGTAAACCTTTACAGAAGAATTTATAGTATTTTGCAACTGGAGTTCAACAACAAATGTACATAAGAACTACAATTGCTATTGGCTAGACTGCAAAGATAATAAAAATTCTTAAAGTAGTTCTTAAAGAACTAGCACATCAACTTACCGAAAGAGAATAACAAAAATAGTAGCTAAGACAACAACTGCAATTAGGAGGAACGGAAACACAATGGCTATTATGATTAGAATAGAGAGCACCATAAAAAACTGCTGCAAAAAATTCTCTGCATGAAATGGAAGTCTCACATCCAATTCGTCTATATCCTTAGAAAAACGGTTCATTAGCCTGCCAGTGGGAGTTGTATCAAAGAAACTCATTGGACTCAGTAAGATCTGTGGATAAAGGGAAACAGCAGAATCAAATGACAGTCTTTGTCTTTTACAGTATTCAGAGTTTGTGTGATAAAATAGATACTAGTATAATCTTGGCTAAAATGTAAATAAGAGGAACAGCAAACAAATGTATTATAGCTTTTACAAGATCACATAATATTTGTGAAGCAGCCTTTGAAAATAGATTAAATGTTTCCTAAGGGCTTATCTCCTGTTGTCATGATCATAACAGAATAAATGCACATGAGAATCTGAATGGTGAGGATCTACAGTACACCTAAAAAGGAATCATTACAATAAGATATACTGTATAGGCCCTGATTCATCAAGGTGCTTAAACAGGTGTCTGACTCAAAGCAGGTGTTTGCAATATTGTGGTAGCCATGTTGGTTCCAGTATATGAGATAGAGAAGGTGGGTGAGGTAATATCTTTTATTGGACTAACTTCTGTTGGTGAGAGAGACAAGCTTTCAAGCCACACAGAGCTCTTTTTCAGGTCAGAAGTGCTCTGTGTAAGCTCTAAAGCTTGTCTCTTTCACCAAGAGAAGATGGTCCCATAAAAATATTACATCACTCATCTTGCCTCTCATAGCAGGTGAGTAGTTCCATTGAATTTGATAGGACTACTCGTATGCTTAGCGTTGGGCAGTTACTTAAGTACTTTGCTGAATCAAGTCCTCACAAAATATAGGAACAAAGGACAGGTCACACCAGATTAGATGAATGAGGTAAAATTTTCAAAAGCACCTAGGTGATCTAGGAGTCAATAAGCTTTACAAAAGCACCAAAGCAGGTTAGGTGCCTAGATCGCAGGTGCTGACTTTCTGATTTCCCCAGGAGTGCCAGACCCCTGCTCTGCCCCAGGCCCCACCCCCACTCCACCCCTTCTTCCAAGTGCCCATCCCCATGCTTCCTCTTTCTGCCACTGCTCCTCTCCCAGCTCTTCCCACCCCGTTCCTCCCCTGAGCATGCCCTGCCCTCACTCTGCTTCTTCCTGCCCCTGCTCCTCCCCCCCAGTGCCTCCTGCCCGCTGCTGAACAATTGATCAGCAGCGGGTGGAGGCACTGGTGGGGAGGGGGAGGAGCTGATTGACAGAGCCTGCCAGTGGGTGCTGAGCCCCACTGTTTTTTTCCCATGAGTGCTCCATCCCTGGAGCAACCAGAGTTGGCGCCTATGGCCTAGATGCTTAGGCACTTTTGTAAAGCCCACTAGGCAACTATCTGCATCTTTAGACACCTAAATACCTTTATAAAGCTGGCATCATTTCTGAAAATTGGATTTAGGTGCTTTTGAAAATGTTACCCTTTGGCCCTTAGACTCCAGTGCCTGGGGTGATTTTCAGTTGGATTTGAATTCCTGTTTTTAGGCACTTTTGAACATTTTACCCATTGCCTTTTTTGTCCAGTAAAATGCCTTCAGCAGAGACCAATATCTGATGCTTCAGAGAGAGATGAAAATCTGTATGGTGTTTCTATTCAGTTGCACAGTGCTGTCACATGGTGATGTCGCAGTTTCCCTCAACAGCAATCATTTAGGTCCAGGTTGCAAGAAGTAATAGTTTGCATTTACATAGTCTTTCATCTGAGAAGCTCTAAGCACTTTGTGAACATTAATTTAAAGTTTACAGAAACCGTGTTCAGAAGGCAGACATTATAATTTAATAGCGAAACAGGCACAAAATGTTCATATGCACTGCTCAAGGTCATACAGTGAGGTAGCAGCTGAACTGGGAACAGAACCAATGACCCCAGGCATCAACAGTCACTACTAAACCATACCCCATCCTTTTATAAGCTTATTTTGGTAAATATCCCATAATAATGGTTAAAGTCATGTATTTTCCATACCTTATAAAATACATCATCATGTAACAATGAAGAAGCCTTTAATGTTGTCTTTGTGAAAACAAACCCTTTGATGATGCTTAGGACAATCATGGTCACCATGCTCATTCCGTAGACTAACTGGTAAAAGTGCAGTCTGGGGTTATCCGAGATGCTTCCCATGTCACAAATGGGATATTCTGTTTCATTACTCAGGAGGCTGCAGTTTGTCTTTAAAGCAAATGTGTAAAATACAGTGATTTAAATTTGAAAGCTTTTACCGGTTAAATGATAAATGGATGGGGATAAAGGAAGATCGGACAGTTAAAGTGTAGGGATACCCTCATCTACACCACTTTCCCTATGCCTGAGTCAGAGATGAGATGGCATAGCGCTATTATGTCACCTTCACACCACACTTGAATCTCCTCCCCCCCCCCCAGTGAAATCTTCACAATGCTGTATATCCACTGATATCATGCAACCATAATGACTCAATCTCACCCAATATTACTACTTTTTACAAAGAAAAAGATTTTCCAGTTTGAAATCCTACAGATTTTTGTAACAACAATTCTCTGGCTATGTTACACACACCCCTTTACTAGCTTCCTCTTGTTTTATTGTATTTTTTTAAGTTTTGTAAAATTCATTTTCTTTAGACAGTTCCATTTTTGCCTACATCTCATCTCTTGTTTCTTTTAACAACTTATCCCCCCATTCTAATTTGAATAGAAATTTATTTTTATCCCTATTAAATTCTTTAAGACTTTTCTAGTTATCATGTATGTATATGTCACTTCCCTTCACTAAATGGAATCAGAATTGTATTTCATAGGACCCTATAGCTAACTGTTAAAGGAGAATCTCCTTCTGTGCATGTGGTGGGGTCTTGTGCTTTTGGAGAAGGATTTGCATTCTATGTTGTTATCATTAAATTTTAAATTACTATGGTGTGGAGCTTAGTGACACCTGTGATGTTTCTAGGTCCCACAGCCTTGTTACTCTAGTAATATGATTTGTTAAGTACCATGTGTATTTATGGTGCTATATAAAATGTAATAATTTTGCCTCCTGAAAGCAGTAGTTGGGTTTTAAAACCTATACTTGTATATCTCAGCAGGCAACCAGCCACTGAAATCTAGAAGTCAGAGTTCTTACTTAAACTCTTCAAAATAAGGTAATGGCATGTTGTTAAAAGCCAATAGTTTATAACCTTGGCTTTATTTTTTCCAGTCCAGTACGTACATCCATGGAAATAGAAGTAGTATTGACAAAGCAGTTACCAGAAAGACAGTGATTCTTATTTTTCCATGGAAATGTATATCAGGTAAGGAAAAGTAAAGTCAAGATTTTAAAACACCACTGTACCTTTACAAAATTACCTTTACTTTATTTTGTAATCCTAACCCTTGTTTATAAAAAATAGCTGCAGATATCAGGAGTCTTTTAGCTCCTTGCCTTTGAAATATCTTAAATATAATAAATTTAAGAGGGGAAAAATTAATATCTGTCTTTTCAGGGACACTGTCAGAGATATCCCTATTTAAAAAAAAGCAAATTTTTAACTTAATGATAACACCTTAAATTATTAAGAACCAATTTTACTTTTCTCCATTAATTATATTAATATTTTGCATTTCCTTTAGGATGAAAACAAATTGATCCTTTTTACTGGAAATTATGCTTCATGGTTTTGATGGATGAATACAAAGTTACTAATGATGCTTACTTCCTTTGTAGAGCATTTTGAGATCAACTGATGAAACATGCTCTATAAAAGCTAGGTATTATTTATTTATTTATTTGTTTATTTTATTATAGTTTTCGGGTGATAAACACAGCATACTGGAACGTTATACAAAAGCTGTTTTCATTTACATTATTGTTAGGTTTTTCTGTCATTAAAAAATCCAAACACCTAAAGTTGAGTCACTGTCAGCTAGTTAATCCCCTTTTATTTAGTGATAGGGAACATGTTCATCTATGAAGCACTTTTGCAGTGCTACATAGGGGCAAGTTTTCACACTTGCCTAAACCTTATATAGCTGCAAAGACAAGTAGAAGGAAGAAATTTCTCCCCAACAGTCTTTTGAAACTGGGCTGGTAAATTGGGGAGTCCATGCACTGGCCAGCTCTGGTAGTCAGCTGCCTGGCAAAGGGGGCAAGATGCTGGACCCCAGAAAGGGATGTTGCAAATTACTTCTCCCCAATCCTATACAACTGGGTTGCCAGGGAGGCACTGTACCTCTACGATCCAGGGCCTCTAGTGCCCTGCAGCTGGCAAGAAGGCACAATTTAGCTCTAAATTATTTTTATCTAATGATAATGGGAAATTTAGGTCTGATTTTGTTCCAATAAAACATGTACAACAATAGAGCACTCAAACTAATACAAATCAGTACATGATTCATGTCCACTTATTTCTATTCATTGTGAAAAAATGTGAAGCAATAAATCAGACATACACAGCTTTGAATTCCCAGCTCGTATATAATACAATATAATCAATCTGATTTTTACATGGCATACTTAATACGCATTATCTCAGAGCTCTTTACAGAGAGTTCATTCTATGCCAAAGAGGAAGGAAAAGGTTTTGAAGTGAAATTTAGGCTGAGTATGTGAGTCAGTGGGTTGGAGAGAGATGGCAGAGAATCCTAGATATGGGACATACAACAGCATCAGAGAAAGATTAACTTCTGGAGAAGCCCAAAATTGTAGAGGTGGAATGAATGGGGTAGGAGGGGATTAGATAAATGTGAGGTTAAAGGGACAGTGTGGATTGAGTCCAGGGACACTGTTGCAAACCAGGAGGGCAATGTTGCATTGGAACGGGCAGGAGCTGCTAAAAGGGGCAGGGGTGATATGGTCCATTTACTTAGAGAGCGTGCACCCACAGGGCCGGCTCCAGGCCCCAGCGTGCCAAGCGCGTGCTTGGGGCGGCATGCCACAGGGGGCACTCTGCCGGTTGCTGGGAAGGTGGCAGGCGGCTCCGGTGGACCCGGTGGAGCATCCGCAGGCACGCCTGCGGGAGGTGCACAGGAGCCGTGGGACCGGCGGACCCTCCACAGGGCCGCCTGCGGGAGATCCACTGAAGCCGCGGGACCGGTGAGTGGCAGCGTGCCCCCCATGGCGTGCCATCATGCTTGGGGCGGCGAAATGACTAGAGCCGGCCCTGTGCACACAGCAAATGAAGTGGTGATTTAATGCCAATAGGCATATTGGTACTAGCTCTAATCGAACTAGCCTGGGTAACAATAGCGAAGTGTGGTGGCACAGGCTTCAGTGCAGGCGATCCATCCCAGTAGAAGCCCACTCGAAACCCTGGGTACACACTTAGGTTGCTAGCCCATGTTGAAGCCTGTGCTGCCCCATCTTCACTACTGTTGTTACTCAGGCTAGCAAAAGCGGCAATCACACCATAATTTGCTCAGAGAGAGAGAGAGAGAGAGAAATAGTCTCAGCAATATGAATCTGAACAAGCACAGTGTAAATGATGACACACTGAACACTTTCAAGAGCAAGTTCAACAAAATTCAGAGGAAGAGAGAGTGGCCCTCTGAAGTTTAGAGAGAAAGGATTTATGAAAACCATTTAAAAAGGAACTGCAATTGAGATGGGAAGAAATTAAGATAAAGAAGAATTTCATCTGAAGTAGGGTTTGAAGGCAGCCCTACAGCAACTGTCTTAATGCTACAGATGCTGGAGTGGAGCTTTATTATTCATATTAAATACTTCAAATATATGTGCAACTCTGTTTTTAAGGAACAGAAATTTACAATTAAATTGTTACACTTACCCCTGAGCCCTGTTCTAGCCAGAAACTTAACCACCAATTGCTGAAGGTTGAGCAGCCAATCATCAAAATAAAGAGAAGTACAACAAAGGAAGACATTATGAAACCTGAAAATGGAACAAAAGACCAGACTAATAACTGATGATGTAAGAATGGTTAAGCATACTATACTCATGTACTCTGTTGTGTATCTTCTCAGCAAAGACTTTATTGTTTAATCTGAATTTATTCTTCTCTTCCTATAGGTGCAGAACTGCCATTTACAAGAATGTGGGAACAAGGAGTAAAATCCTGAAGTAAAGGTCAAGGTAAAAACTGAATAGGGGCTTCTGAATTTAACCCATTTGCCCAGAGAAGAGGAACTGATACTAACTGTTTTTGGTATTTTCCAGAATGGTGGCTAAGGGCCAGATTCTGCAATCCTTGCTCATATTAAGTAGCTTTTATTCAAGTGAGCAGCCTCACTGTACAAAATGTTATTGATTGTGAGTGTGGGTTTCAGAATCTGTTAATTAATGTTTGAGAAAACACTTAATGTACATACTAAAATATATGCATACTCACTGCACACACATACACCACATGATTCTTACTATGAACCAGCATTGAAATAGCGGGCAATGCTCCCTGGCTATGAACCTAAAAGGGGTTATAAGGATTAATAATTCATATTTAAAATCTGGTAAATTGGTCTCACTCTCATTCATGTATGTTACTATGTGATCTGTGAACATAAATGATTGTTTGCATATGCATATAAGGGATTTGAGGTCAAATAGTTGTGTGTGCACTTTTACAGGCACAGTAATTGAGCCCATGGCTAACCATAGGCCCAGACAGTATATTTTATATCAGAGGGATAAAATCTTAAGGGTAAAAATATGCATACATATTTACATAAACGCACTGCTGACTTCTCTATCTAATGAGCTGGACCAAAACCCAGATGTGAATTATTCCAAACTTCGATCTTGAAATCCCAATCTAGATCCAAATTTTGCTTTTCAGGGTCCACTCTGCCTAGAATGTTTCACATTTTCTCTCTGATAAATGTCAGAATATCTTAAGTTATTACTCAGTTACTAACATATTTCTCTATAAAACCCAATGATCTGCAATTCTAGATTATAAATATATCAGGAGATTGCAATGCTTTGTTCCTTGAGAAATACAACCATTTTATTGTGTGTTTGTCTAATTTCAATAAGTTTAAAGCAGGAAACTTTAACAGAGATCAAGAATGAGGCAATCTGAAACTGAAATATTAAAGTTTAGATTTAGAGAAAAACATTGGAAAGGAATCCTAGCTTTAAAAATGGAAATATCAAAGAAAAAAATTCAGTATAAAGACATTTTTGCAGAATGTACCTCCAGATGCCTTAATATAAGCGTGATAGGTTTTCCATGTCACTGAGCCTTCTTGTTTTTCCTCTTTTCTAATAAGTTGGTTTACAGGAGCTACCAAACAAACAAAAAGGATACATTTGTGTAACAAAATTTTGACCCAATATCAAGGAATCCTGGGCATGTTAAACCAAAATAAAAGACTCTGTATGCTAAAATACATATTTATAGCGTCATAAGAAACTCAGTGAAATGTATTCCTTCTTCTAAAGAATCCCCGCTGTCTCTGGATGCTGCCATATGGTAAATGCTCCCTCCAGTTTTATAATGGTTTTTGAATGACTAGAAAATCGTGACGAGAATTAAAATGTAAATGATATGGGTTTGCTGAAAATGATTGATAGGTTTGAATGCAAAACTCTATTGACATTCTTGTTCTTCTTCCTCATCCTTGACAGAGCAATATGCATGCTAAAGCAGAATAAGAAACCAAATTTTTCTGCTCTGCTTAAGACAGTTATAAAACTGTGTATATCACTACACTGCTAATGTATAGAATTTGATGTGAAGGGAAAGGTTTTATAGCTAAAAGTAATTTGCTGTCTATATTAGTCCTTTACATTATAACATCCCTGTAACTTTGATTTAGCTTTGTAAATGTCTTTTGTTTGTCCTACCCCCATTATATTTCTTTGAAAGGATTTTAAGAGCAGAAATAGAACAGTTATTGAAATAACAGTTCCAGCCACTTTGGGCGATACTAATGAGAAACTTCTGTTCAGCATAATACTGTGACCTTTGGTTCTACTGAAAGCTCTGGCTGGCAGCTTCGCCAAGGTAATTTTAACTTCTTCATATTTGTGAGAGATGTGCTTATAAGTGACAGTGTCAGCTATGCAAATGAAGGAACAGTGTCAGTGCTTACAAGTTTACATCTTGCAGGACAGATAACAAAATGGGCTGTGTCTTATCTTCTCTGTCTCCTCCCTGTACTTTTTTTGGCCATAACCCCACTCTTCCACAAGTTACATTTTATACATTTCAAAGTTGCTCATATTCCTTCAACCAAGTTGAAAAAAGGTCTCTCAGGTTGCGTCACCCCACCAACATGGAAGGTGGAGGTAGGACTCTCTTTAGAAACCGCCCCCACTCACACACCCCAGACTTACTACCTGTCCAGCACTGCCTCAGTTGGACAGAGTGGAGGCGCAGTGGCAGAGCAAATGTGAGGATGCTTGCACTGCAACTGTCTGTGTTATGCTTGTTCCCAGAGCTGGCTTCAGCATTTTTACCACCCCAACCAGCGGGGGGAAAAAAAAAGCTGTGATCGGCAACACTTCGGCGGGAGCTCTACTGCCGCCACTTCATCCTTCGGCGGCAATTCTGCAGCAGGTCCTTCCCTCTGTCCCTTTCGGAGGGACTTACCGCTGAGGAGCCAGACGTGCTATCCCTTTCCGTTGGCCGCCCCAAGCACCTGCTTGCTGCACTGGTGCCTGGAGCCAGCCCTGCTTGTTCCAAAAGGAAGACATAAGCTTACAGTATTCTCGGTGTGGCATTTTTCACAAATATTAAATTAATCTAAAACTGTTCCAAAAAGTGAGGTGGCAATGATGATTGATCTGCTTCAATGCCCATCACGTCAGGAAAGGCAATTTTATTATTATTTTAGAATAATTATTTGTTTTGCACTAATGCACCAACATCCCATTGTGCTGTACAAACAGAGCAAAAAGACAATGCCATCCCTAAAAAGAGCAACTAATAAGTGCAGGCAAGAGGATCTGAGGAACAGAAATTAGTTGATGGACACAGCATATTTTGAATGCAGCAGTCTCTTTCAAATCAGAAGTCTATATTAATATACAATTAAATTCATTTTTTTTAAAAAACAACAATTGGGAAAGATGCACACGTGAATCTTTGTAGCATACCTGTGTTATTTCCCCTTTGTGGGTCTCTCTCAGGTTCCTTTATGATGATTTCTTCATCAGACATAACAAAAGCTATGTGGTATGAAAGAACAGTTAGTCTTTTTTAAACAACAGAGTATAGGCAATTCTGATTATTCTCCTAAAATACATTACCAGGATTTTCAACCCCTCCATAAGAGCTTCCTGAGGAATCACTCTTATCCTGAGTTTTGCTCATTGGTTCTTTCATTGATCCAGTCAAAATAATTTCTGGGTCCTGTAAAATAAGAAAAATTTGCTTGTGTGATCTGAAACCCTATTTTCAATATTCCAGGGCATGAAAATCAGAATATGTTTAAGAGTAAGGGCTAACTTTTACCTTTGCTTGCTCCATATAGAGGTTTTGAATTAGCTGAGCATAGCGTCCTTTTTCTTTCATTAAATCTTTGTGAGTTCCCCTTTCATATATTTCTCCATCTTCTAATAAAATGACTTCATCACAGAATTCTAAATACTACAGATTTTTAAGAATGGACCATTAATTCCATAAATATTGTAACTGCATTGGAAATAAATGCATGCACGTAGTGTCTTCAAAGTGAATGGTGGTAATTAACAGGTTTCATTTCACAGTTGGGAAAACTTCAGCAATTCTATGTTCATTTACTACATTCATGCAAGTGTCTATGCCTCTGTCTATACTCCACAATTGTGTAAAGGAATTATTTTAAAATTGCTTTCCAATATGATCAATTTTGTTTAAAAAATTCAGCCTAAATTACCAAAATAGCTTGTTTGGGCTCCACTGAACTTGATGCTCTTCCCTTTAATTTAGCCAACATAATGGATTCATTCCTTAGCTGTGCTTATAAATGGTGAGGGCCACTGAGAGGAAGAACTGTGAAAAGGGCACTTTCTATAACCCTGGGGCTGGTTCTGTGCTGGATCCTGTATAGTTAGTGGAGCCTAAGGACTAGCTATGATTCCAAGGATCTGATATATCAATTGGAGATTGTCAGAACACAGTGACATTCTGGTCTCACACCCTTCTTGGCATGACCTCATCACGTCCCCTCTGTAAGTTCCTGAAGAGAGGTAACATAACAACTGGCTATGGTGTCTCTACACCACCCAAGAATTTCTCCTTGCCAGAGGGTTTCCAAGCTGACTGCTTATGTTTTCTTTCCAACCTCTTTAGGCCAACTGAATGGCAGTGCAGAGCAGGGGCCAGGGCAGGTCTGATGCACTTCATTTACTAATTGGATTTCTATTTATTCTGTCTCTGACAAATCTGAACCAAATCTCCTCAAGTTATTAGTGTCACGGTTCTGCACATAAAGGGCAAATCCTGCTTTCACTGGTACAGGTACAGCAGCAAAACTCGTGTGGCTGCTGCACTAGAGGCATGGGGGGATGTTCAAACTGCAGAGGGATGCACCATGCCTCTGCGAGTTCTCTTCACCATATGGGCTTCATGGAGCGACTCTGGCTCCACTGTAATTTCATTGCCTTGATGAGAGTATTCTTCTTCCCCTCCTTGGATGCTGGGGATTAGTTTTGCCCCATGAGTCTCTTAGAAAATTAACTTCAACAATCACCTTTCCTCAGCCTTTTCTATCAAATTGTACTTCTTGCCACTTGGCAGGCCCATTACTCTCTCTCCAAAATACATGTCAATATTTGATCATTACTTTATACATTCAGTTCAGATCTGAGCTCTGAGGTTTTGTGCCCCACAATGTACTGGGACCTAAAGAACCTGAGAAATTTGAAGTAGGTTACTATTACTCCTGGGAGAATTTTGCACCACTATATATGTGCAGAATTGATGTTCGGCGCAGATTTTTTTTTCCTGCAGAAAAAATATTCTGCCTAAGAAGTGCTGCAGTTCTGCCTTTCACCCAACAGAGGCCACTGTGGCACCAGAACAGCCACATAGAATTTTTAGCCTTTTGGTACAGAATCTCGCCCCCCCGCCCCAACCGTGAGAGCATTCTAGATTGTATAAGCAAGTCCTTGCTCCAGCCAACCTCAGTTGATTTCAAAGAGGCAATAGTACAGTTTTTCTCAGCTCCAGATAAGTGCAACGTATGAGTTCAGTTCTGGAAGTATGCTCTGGTGCATTTTCACCATCACCACATAGTTTTTTTTCTTTAGGAAATAATTTAGGAAGATAAGAACACAGGCCCTGGTTCTAATGGGGACTTCAATCACCCTGACATCTGCTGGGAGAGCAATACAGCAGTGCACAGACAAGCCAGGAAGTTTTTGGAGAGTGTTGGGGACAACTTCCTGGTGCAATTACTGGAGGAACCAACCAGGGGCCATTTTCCTCTTGACCTGCTGCTTACAAACAGGGTAGAATTGGTAGAGGAAGTAGACGTGGGTGGCAACCTGGGCAGCAGTGACCATGAGAGGCTGAGTTCAAGATCCTGACAAAAGGAAGAAAGGAGAGTAGCAAAATACAGACCCTGGACTTCAGAAAAGTAGACTTTGACTCTCTTAGGGAACTGATGGACAGGAACTCCTGGGAGGCTAATATGAGGGGGAAAGGAGTCCAAGAAAGCTGGCTGTATTTTAAAGAAGCCTTATTGAGGGTGCAGGAACAAACCATCACAGTGTCCAGAAAGAATAGCAAATATGGCAGGCGACCAGCTTGGCTTAACAGTGAAATCTTTGTTGAGCTTAAACACAAAACGGAAGCTTACAAGAAGTGGAAACTTGGACAGATGACTAGAAAGGAGCATAAAAATATTGCTTGAGCATGCAGGGTTGTAATCAGGAAGGCCAAAAAACAACTGGAGTTGCAGCTAGCAAGGGATTTGAAAGGTAACAAGAAGGGTTTCTACAGGTATGTTAGCAACAAGAAAAAGGTCAGGGAACATGTGGGATCCTTAATGAATGGGGGAGGCAACCTAGTTACAGATGCAAAGAATCCTGTGGTACCTTATAGACTAACAGACGTTTTGGAGCATGAGCTTTTGTGGATGAATACCCACTTCGTCAGATCCAGGCCACATCTGGAGTATTGCATCCAGTTTTGGGGACCCCACTACAGAAAGGATGTGGACAAATTGAAGAGAATCCAGTGGAGGGCAACACAAATGATCTGGGGGTTGGAACACACAACTTACGAGGAGAGGTTGAGGGAACTGGGCGTGTTAAGTCTGCAGAAGAGAAGAATGACGAGGAGATTTGATAGCAGCCTTCAACTACGTGAAGGGGGGTTCCAAAGAGGATGGAGGTCAACTGTTCTCAGTGATAGCAGATGACAGAACAAGGAGCAATGGTCCCAAGTTGCAGTGAGGGAGGTTTAGGCTGGATATTAGGAAAAACTGTTTCAGTTGGAGGGCGGTGAAGCACTGGAATGGGTTACCTAGGGAGGTGGTGGACTCTCCTTCCTTAGAGGTTTTTAAGGCCCAGCTTGACAAAGCCCTGGCTGGGATGATTTAGTTGGTGTTGGTCCTGCGTTGAGAAGGGGGTTGGACTGGATGACCTCCTGAGGTCTCTTCTAACCCTAATCTTCTATGATTCTATAAATGAGGCCAGCTATATTAATGTATTATGAAGGATGCCTGCTAAAATAAAAAGTTTTTAAAAAATCAAGCAAAGCAAAGACTTCTACAACAATGTCAAATCACCTAAGGTATACAAATGTAGGTTTTTTTCTTCTTGTTTTTTTACAGTTCTATTTATGTTGTTAAATTTTAAATACAAATATGCAGCATGGGCAGAGTGGCCAAGTTAACATTGCTGTAGGAACCTCACATTTTGCATTTTCTGGATTCTTCTTTTCTTTTATCAGACCAACCTTAATGTTGCATTAATTTAGATTTTGGCATTTACTACATGCTATGCTAATGTCTTCCATTAGTGTAGGACATTCTCCTCCAGATTTTGCTTCAAGGCAGTATAAAATGTTGCTTCTGTGCCACCTGCTGGTACATTGCTTTTATATTACTAGCAACAACAACAACAAAAGTGAAAAATGAAATGGGTGTATTAGATCAAACAAAAAAACAACTCCTGAGACATATTTGCCATTAGGAAGCTATGAGAAATGCATTCCAGTATAAAGACGCTAATGCTGAACAAGGACATCTGTGCTTTAATTAAGATTTATTGAAAATTATGACTTTCAGAAGGGAGTTATTTCCCTACTTTGATAATGGAAGGAGGAGGGGCTTGAAGCACAGTACTTTAGACTGCAGAGAGATGTCTGCTCAAACACAAGCCTTTGTACTGTATGTCTGGTACGCCTGGAGGTAGAGCTGGGAGGGAAAAGTTTTTCCTGCCCTGCAAAAAACAATTCAAGATTTCAAATGCTTATTCTTTTCTGCACTGGGACAAACCCAAGAGCTTTTGAAGTTTTGTGTCTGTTTCCGGAACACCGACTAGCAAAGGCTCTCAGTGAGGACATGAGAGATTCAGGTTCAAGTCTCTGGCCTGAATCAGACAGAGCAGGGACTTGCACCTGTGTTGCCCACATCCTAGAAGGATGCCCTAACCACCAGGTTATTAGGTATGCTTAGGTGCATGGCTCTAGCAGGGTGGCCTGCCCCTTAGGGGCCAAAAGGCCTGCGGGTAGTCAGCCCTGTTTAGGATGACAGTATTTTCCCAAAGGGAAAACAGGACACTGGGCCAACCTGAGACCCCCGCCCTCCACCTGCCTGCTGCCAATAGGGCCGGCCTGAGGCCTCCCTTTCTCTCCCAAGTGTGAGGCTGGCCTGAGCCCCACTGCATTCTGCCTACATGCAGAGCTGGCCTGAACTCCCGTGCCCGTGTCCTCTGCCCGAGCCCCCCTGCTGCCAGTGCCCCCCTCTACCCGGTTTGGCCTGAGGCCCCTTTCTACCCGCTGCATGAGGGGCTAGCCCAAGACCCCCTGCCGCCTGCCCACGGAGAGCCTCTCTCCCGAGCCCTCCCTCTCGTGCAGGGCTGGTGTTGCCACTCATCTCCCTTCCCACCCACGCATTCCTCAGTTGGCATGAGCAAATGCGAGAAATACACAGTTTTGCCAAAATAAAGTTGGGACAGCCAGGACAAGGCTTAAAAAAGGGACTGGCCCAGCCAAAACGGGATGTATGGTCACCTTAGCCCTGTTCAGCCAGACTGAGGGAGCTAGATTAATTGGGGTCAAGTGATAGCATGAAACAGCTCGGCCTCTTAAAAGGACTAAGAAAGCTCAGTTGGGGGGGTAATCACAGGGAGCAAGCTGGGTTCCTGTCAGAAGCGGCTCTATGGTTTTTGCCGCCCCAAGCACGGAAAACAGTACAACAAAGAAATGCAAGGCCTGATTGCCTGAATGAAATGACATCATGAGAAGTGTTCCTTCTCAGGAGGAAGCTGCGTTGAAGATGATGAAAGGAACATGTCTGAACATGCAGGATCTTCAGATTGGTAAACTTTTTTATTTCAAACTTCTTTCATACTGCCTGTCTTCCTTCTGAACTATTCTTGAATTCTCATGTTTGAGCAAAAAATATAATTGTTACTCTATGGTTCTGTAATTTTAGATGCAGTTGTGATAAAAAATAAATAGCGGAAATAGGCAGATCTTTCTATTACAATTTCACCTATAAACTGGTACTGAATGTCAGTGAGTAATACTAAATATAATGAGTAATACTAAATGAGCAGTATGGTAATCATAATTAACTGCATTGACTTATTTTGTTTAGGACAATCCATCCTCAAGATACAGGATTCTGAAGACTATCCACCTTCGTGATCACCTCATTTTCTATAGTTTCAGAGTTATCTGCCAGTGTTAATGTTTCAGTCACATCATGTATATGACATACCCACAGTATATCACCTGTAGCAAAAAGAATAAAAAATCTCCATCATCCAGAAACAATCATAGATAAGTTTGTGATAAGAACCAGCAGATTACAAAAAGAGGTAATTGATGAAAAAATTGCCCGTTTTGGTTTATGCAACAAACTCTTCTTTCTGTATGATTGAGAACACACACTTCGTTAACGTGGTTCAGTTGTTAAGACCAGGATACAGTCAGATGTCGCAGGCAAATTGCTGAATAAAGTGTAGAAAAGAGAAATTGAGCAGTGTGCAAAAGGTCTAGAAGGTGAAATTGTTAACCTGAGTCCTGATGGGTGGAGCAATGTCCACAATGATCCTGTTGTATGTGCGTGTCTGACAACAGAAGAAGGGAACGTCTTCCTTACAGAAACAATTGATACGTCAGAAAGTGCACACACAGCAGAATACTTATAAGAAGAAGCAGTAAAAGCTATAACAAACTGTGGGAAAAAAATTCAAATGTCTAGTACGCAGCTTGGTCACAGACAATGCTGCAAATGTATCCAAGATGAGAAGAAATTTAGAAGAGCGTGAAGAGAGTCCCAAGCTAATAACATACGGTTGCAGTGCTCATTTGAGGCACCTCCTAGCCAGAAACTTCGGTGTTCCAGAAATGAAGGCTAATGTTGTTGAAATTGCAAAATACTTTCATAACAACCACTTTACAGCAGCTGCTCTGAAAAAAGTGGGAGAAATCAAGCTAACTCTCCCACAAGACGTGCAGTGGAACTCAGTAGTGGACTATTTTGAGCACTATATCAAGAACTGATCTAATCTGATGACAATTTGTGAACAAAATCGTGAAAAAATAGATGGCACTGTCTTAGCCAAAGTTCTCAACGTTGGGCTTACGAGAAATGTTGAACACATGCTGAGTATCCTGAAGCCTATTTCTGTAGTCTTGAACAAAATGCAGGGAAATAGTTGTTTTATTGCTGACGCTGTTGAAATTTGGAAGGAACTCAGTAAGATCTTAAAAGAGAAATATGCAAAGAGAGTTAAATTACAAGCATTAAAAAAATGAATGGGACAAGCACTATCTCCAGCTCATTTTCTTTCAGATAGTCTCAATATTCGGTACCCAAACCATAACTGCTGCAGAAGAGGAGTTGGCTATGACATGGACATCCAGGAATAATCCCTCCATAATGCCAACTATGATAAACTTCAGAGATAAGGGTGAACCATTCAAGAAATATATGTTTGCTGATGTTGTTTTAAAGAAAGTCCCACCAGTGAACTGGTAGATGTCACGTAAGCACTTGGAGTCAGAGACTGTTGAAGTGATAATCTCACTTTAACAGCAGTAGGTTCTTTTGCCGGTGTAAAAAGAATATTTTCTTCCTTTGGACTAATTCATTCCAAATTGAGAAATTGTTTGGGACTTGAAAAAGCAGGAAAGCTTGTTTTTCTTTTCCAAATAATGAACAAACAGGAAAATGAAGGTGAATATGACTGAATTAGCTGCAGACGCCAATATTTTAAGTTTCTTATGTTGACCTGGCTGACACAGTTAATTTTTGTTTTCTTTTTTAAATGTCATTTAACTATTTTAGTTAAAAACAATTTTAACAAAAACAAAACTGATTTTAAAAAACTTGAATGTTTAACTAAATTAAAAAATGCATATGCTTGTTTTGTTAAAATATTATGTGTTTGCTGTTGAAGAAAATAATCCAGAATACATAACATTGTTGTTTTAGTTAAATTAAACAATTTAAATGTCTGTCTGGTAATATTCTCCTCCTAATACAGCATGTCAAGAAAATCCTCCAAATATTAACGATTAACCTGTTGAATTGGAGATAGTTCACCTCCCAATGACTTCATAACTATCTGCTTCAATTACCTTTGGTAAATGAAAAATTTTTGATATCACTGTAAAACTAATCTAAAAAGTTTTCAAAATAAATCACTTTAAAAATGTATAGTGGGTACCTTCTAAAAATGAAACCATCTATCTCTGAGTTGTGAAGAATATGTATTAAGTTTATGAGAACCAACAAAAATGCACTTTTATGTAGAAATCTATGATTAAATTGAGTCTTCCTGACTAGTGATTTAAATCATGATTTAAATAAATCTAGTTAAATCAAATCCACCCTGTCCAGGAGGTATCCCACAGTGCTCCGCTGTGACCACTCTGGAGAGCACTTTCAACTGCACATCAACCAGGTACATAGGAAATGGCTACTCCCCTGTTAAAGCCCTGGGAACTTTTGAATTTTCATTTCCTGTTTGATCAACGTGGCAAGCTTGCCAGCACAGCTGATCGTGGAGACTCAAGGCCACAAACATGCTTCAGCATGGAGTACACAGGAGGTGGCGGAGCTTATTGTGGTGTGGAGAGAAGAGTCTGTGCAGGCAGAGCTCCGATCCAGCAGAAGAAATGCTGAAATTTATGCCAAGATTGCACAGGGCATGGGGAAAAGGGATACACCAGGGACATGCAGCAGTACAGTATGAAAATAAAGGAGCTTTGGCAAGCATACCAGAAGACAAGGGAGGCGAACAGTCATTCTGGTTCTGCCCCACAGACAAGCTGCTTTTATGAGGAGCTGCATGTGATTCTCAGTGGCAACCCCACAACTACCCCAAAACGCGCCATGGATACCTCCCGGAAGCACTTGGTGACCTTGAGCAACAACGAGGAGGTCATTGTTACAAGGAAGAGGAGGAGGAGGAGAATATGAGGCAGACAGGAAGAGCATCCATTCTCCCTGACAGTCAAGAACTGTTTTTAACCCTGGAGCCCATCCCTTCAAAGGGCCAGTTGCCAGCAGACCATGATGCCGGGGAAGGCACCTCTGGTGAGTACACATTTCCAATCAAACTGTAGGCGTTACATGCTATTATTTTTTATGTTTAATCTGGACAAAAAATTAGGTGTAGTGGGTATCGGTGGCCACTCCATCTATGCAGAGGGTGATCTCCCAACAAGACTGTTTATGTGCAAAGGGATAGCCCGGGAATCCTCCATGAAGATCTTTAGGAAGCTTTCATGGAGGTACTCTGCAATCCTTTTCAGAAAGTTTCTGGGAAGAGGCTGCTTTTTTCGTCCACCACAGTAGGACACTTTCTGGCGCCACTCCACTATTAACTCTGTGGGCATCATTGCAGCACACAGCATTGCAGCATAAGGACCAGGTCTGTACCCAGATGCTTGCCACCTCTGTTACCCTCAGGAGAGTGATATTGCATAGGGTCACCTAGGGGAAACGGGGGGAAGTTTTCAATGCCAACCCTTATAGCACAAACAATTCAACAAGTAATCTGCCCCCCATTTGGTGAAATCTGGGTCACACAACCACATTTTCCCAGACGTGCCATGGTTGTGGTTGGAAGGGATCACTGTATTGCAAGCAGCATTGAAAAAAAAAAGGGGGGGGTGACGGCTTCCTGTTTGTCTCCCTTTCCCCCTTCCAACCCAATGCCGCTTTAGTTAAAAAAAAAAAAAAAAAAAACTATTTGGGGGGCTTTACACTGGTGCCTGCCCTCAAGATCATCCAGGTTGCTGGGGGAAAGGGAACTTTTCTCAAGTTACAACCTGTGATCCCAAGGATGTCTTCAGAAAAGCAGTAGCACAAGACCTCTCACCCATGCCTTGTGGCCTTACCATGGCTGGAGCAGCAAACCAACTCTTGCAATAGCCAGCAGTTGTGATTACGTTGTGACTTGCAGTGAAGTGTATTGAGGGGTGGGGTTTTTTATACAAAAATTAACCTTGCACCAGAAACCACGTATGCATGCTACCCTTGTGTTTTGCATTCCTTGCAGCTGAAACCTTGTCCGTTGGCGCATCCTCCACACTGGGACATGACTTTCCCAGATTGGAAGGTAGAAAAAGAAGATTTGGGAGGACATATTCAATGAGTTAATGCGTGCCTCTGAGAGTGACCACGTGGAGCTCAGAGCATGGAGGATTACATTGTCTGAGAACCTGGATATGGACAGGGAGGACAGGAGAGCATGCAGGGAACAAAAGCATGCCATAGAGGAAGAGATGCTGTGGATTATGAAGAAGCAGTCAGACATGTTGAGGCGTCTGGCTGCAGTTCAGGAAAGGCAGCTGGATGCTAGGGTCCCTCTGCAGCCTATGCTGAACCTGTTGCCATCATCGCCCAGTTCTACATCCTCCTCCCCCAAAATGTCCAATGGAGAGGGGACGAAGTTCAGTATCGCTTGCACTCAACACCAGGGCAGGGTACAAGGACCAGAAGGTGCACATTCTCACACCTTTGATAGTTATTGCAGTGCATCTGTAAGCAAGCTTTTCTTGTTTCTTCCCCCACTGTTTTATCAGCACTTTTGCCCCAGCTTATTTTACTTTTCTTTGCTGTCTCTGTGTGTTTGTAAGCATAATAAAACTTAACTGATTGAGGAGAAAAGGCTCTTTATTCATTCAATCTCCATGGTTGGTGCAGGTTGAGTTTACAGGGAAGAAAATGCGATGGAGGAAACAGTTTGGTAAGAAACAACACAGACAAGTGTCACATTACTCTGGCTCATTGCTGGCTTTCAAAGGCTCATAGAGACGTAGAGCCCCTCGATGTTCTCTTCTTACTTGCCTGGTATCTGGCTAGTCAAAACTGGCTGCCAAGCGATCTGCCTCAACCTTCCTTCCCAGCAGAAACTTTTCTCCTTTTGTTTCACAGATATTATGACTCACACAGCAGGCAGCAGTAACAATGGGGATATTGCTTTCATTGAAATCTAATCTAGTCAGCAAACGGTGCCAGTGACCTTTTAAACGTCCAAACGCACATTCCACCACCATTCTGCACTTGCTCAGCCTATGGTCAAACCAGTCCTTACTGCTGTCCAGGCTGCTTATGTACAGCTTCATGAGCCACGGGAGCAAGAGGTAGGCAGGGTCTTCGAGGATCACGATTGGCATTTCAACATCACCAGTGGTTATTTTGCAGTTTGGAAAGAAAGTCCCTGCTTGCAGCTTTCTGAACAGACTGGAGTTCCTAAAAACACGCACATCATGCACCTTTCCAGATCATCCCACGTGGATGTTGGTGAAATGGCCCCTGTGATCCACCAACGCTTGGAACACCATTGAGAAGTACCCCTTTCGGTTTATTTACTCTTTGGCAAGGTGGTCTGTTGCTAAGATAGGGATATATGTTCCATCTATCACCCCACCACAGTTAGGAAACCCCATCATGGCAAAACCATCCACTGTGTCCTGCATGTTTCCCAGAGTCACTACCCTTCTTAGCAGAAATATGTTGATGGCCTTGCAAACTTGGATCACAACAGATCCCCCGGTAGATTTACCCACTTCAAATTGGTGTCCCACTGACCGGTAGCAGTCTGGCGTTGCAAGCTTCCATAGAGCTATTGCCACTCACTTCTCCACTGTCAGAGCAGCTCTCATTTTAGTATGCTGCGCTTCAGGGCTGGGGAAAGCTCCAGTTCCTGGAAAGTGGCCTTACGCCTTCGAAAGTTCTGCAGCCACTGCTTGTTATCCCGTAGCTGCACAATGATGCAGTCTCACCAGTCAGTGCTTGTTTCCTGGGCCCAGAAACAGCACTCAACCATGTCAAGGTGATGCGTGACTGTCACCAGCAACTGCAAATTGCTCCACTCTGTGTCTTCCAGCAGGGCTGCTTGTGTGTCATCACATTGTTCTGTATGGCAGCTCCTGTATTGGATGTGTAAATACTGCAGGATAAAGCGCGAGGTGTTCGTAATGCTCACAACAATAGTGTACAGCTGAGCGGGGTCCATGCTTATCGTGCATCTGCGCGGGTAACCCAGGCTTACGGAAGAAGGTGCAATTGATGGTTTCCTACTGATTTCAGAGAGGGAGGCAGGTAAGTGCATAATGGGAGGCTAACGCCATGTTTCCATAACCACCCACGCCAATGTTTGGTCCCATAAGACATTGCAAGCCCAACCCTAAATTCCACTCAGCTAGGTGCACTGTGGGATAGCTATCCACAGTGCAGTGCTCTGTGTGTCGATACAAGCCCTGCTAGTGAGGATGCAGTCCGCTGACACAATGAGCATAGTGTGGACATGAAAGATTGACTTGCTTAAATCGGAGGGTCAGTGTTGACTTACATGAAGTCAAATTAACTTTGTAGTGTAGACATGGCCTTTCGCTATATCCGTACAGCCTGCAGAAGCTAGCCTCCCAGAGCTGGACAGACTTGGACTCATGCTACTGTGCTAAAAATAATTGTATAGATTATTGCAGTTTGGGCTCTGAAGACTCCAGTGTGGGGAGTAAGTAGGCTTTGGAGCCTGAGCTCCAGCCCAAGCTGCAATTTTAAAGTGCTGTCCTCATAACTAGTTATAGAGTTGTTAGCATAACCCCCATAATGCTAAGTCTGTCAACTTGCAATGGGAGGCATGCTGCCATATGCTGTATAGACAAATCCTTAAAGAGAGACTAGAAAACAAGTGGAGGAGGCGCCTGTGTGGAGGGGAAAGAACATTTTGTTTGTTTGGGGCTTTTAGAAGTTTGGAATTTTGTAAGCTGGTTTGTGACTTGTCTGTAGGCCTAAGCCACATCTCCAGCACTGACCTGTGTGTGGAGGGCTGACGAGCCCTACCTCGGGGAAGGAGAGAGAGTCTGCAGCACCACCATACATGGCCCACAATGGCTGCTCTGGGTTGACCACATCCTATTACAGTGTGTATCTAGTGTTGTGACCAGAAATTCAGTCCTGGACCTGAGAAACCTTCTCATTGAAAGGATTGGTTTTGATGACTCAGCATGTTCTATCAAAAAAAAATCAGTCAAATTCCTGAACAGCTGGACAGGTTGAGATTAAGTTTAGAGAATAAAGGAAATAGCTAGCTAGACCTGGCTGAGGGAGTGCAAGGGCTCAAAGGAAGAGAATATCAGCAAAGGAAACTATTTTAACCTGTCTGAGCAATGGGAGAGACCCACCCAGGGAAGGGGACTGGTGAGCATTCTCTTTGCTTTTAGGACGTGTTTTTTTCTGAGCACCCAATGCTCCATTTGAAATTGGTGGGATCTATATATATACTGCATCTGAAAATCAAGATGTAAGTGTCTGAGACCCTATTGCTATATGCATTGAGACTGGTATTCTGACACTTGGGGAAAAATCAAGGTCACAGACATGGGGCCTGATCTGAGGTCAATGGAAAGACTCCCGGTGGCTTCCATGCACTTTGGATCAAGTCCATGGAGACTGCTGCTCAAGTATGTTTCAACTTTAAGTTTTGTAGCTTCTGGCTCATTCATGCTGATTTACAGCTTAACTTTCTTGTACCTGGGCATTATGTATACCACAAAAGTGTAAGTTCCAAATATAGGATATGGGGGTTAGTTTTTAATGGCTATTAACTTAATGCAACAAAGAGTCAATTGAAAGGGAGAGGCTATTTAATGCTTTTTCCATTATTATAAGTTACTAATGCTAATCTCCAGTGGGAAACTAGAGCTCCCAATAAACTAACTACCAATATCCTATATTTTATTATGATTTTTCCCATAAGGTAGTTCAAACTAGGGAGGAGGGATAGCTCAGTGATTTGAGCATTGGTGTGCTCAACCCAGGGTTGTAAGCTCAGTCCTTGAGGGGGCCACGTAAGGATCTGGGATAAAATCAGTACTTAGTTCTGCTAGTGAAGGCAGGGGGCTGGACTCAATGACCTTTCAGGGACCCTTCCAGTTCTATGAGATAGGTGTATCTCCATATAACTCTATAAAGTGATTAAAGAGGGGTCCCTATGTCCAGTGCTAACAAGTGTAAAATGAAGAACTGGATGCAGTTGATTAAATTGTCCTCACTCCTAGAATGTTCTCCAGAAATGGAAACTGAGGTGGAGTCTAAAAAAGAAACATCTATTTATATATCTACTCCCATCATCATAGCAGTTGAGTGCCTTGCACATATTTAAAAATTAAAATAATAATTTTAACCTGAAGAGAGAGAGCCAAAACTACAATCAAATAGCAATTTTGTCTTATTGATAGCAATAGTTGAATTATTTAACCTTCTGCAAAAGGAACTAACTGTGAGAGACTACTTAATTACCTATGAAAGCACCTATATCCCCAGATTTTAGAGACATCTAAACACCAGTTAATTGGTTCCTACAGTCAGTGTCCTGTGTATTCCACCATTCCACGGCTGCAGAATTTGTCGTAGAATGCACTCCCTTCTTCAGAATCTAAGCTTTAATTAAAAAAAAAAAAAGATATTTCCAATCCTTTTGATTGCAAAGAAAACCTTGAAATTATGTAATGAATGTAAACCCATGCAGAGTTGTCTGCATGAGTCCAGACAACCTAAAATAATAACTCTAAGCCATATTCATCTCAGCAAGATATTAACCATGAAACCTAAGGATCACATTTAAAATGACTTAACTATTTCACTGATGATCTTTATAGCAGACCTGCCTAAGGTCATTGAAGAAGTCTGTGTTAGAGCCTGAACTTAGCACCTGGACCTAAACATTAATTATCAGGCTGTCCCATGTTGTCCCCAAAAGAACACTTACCATACAATCTCCAACATACTAAAAATAGAAAGAAATTGTCTCCTTTATTAAGTACAGTTTTGCTTACATTGTTTTGTTTGTGATATTATTTTACATGTATACTTATACATATATATGCTTCAAATATACTTCACATTTATAATTATTGCATTAATAATATTAATTGTTTTAATTACCTGTAGTTGATGAGTTACAAGAACTACTGTTTTTCCTTTAAGGGCCTCTTTTATGCATTTCTCAAAAATGTATTTTCCAACATGTGCATCGACTGCTGATAGGGGGTCATCCAACAAGTAAATGTCTCTGTTGGCATAAACAGCACGAGCTAAGCTGATTCTTTGCTTCTGGCCTCCAGAGAGGTTGAGACCTCTTTCACCTATCTTTAAATGGGAAAAGATCACTGCATGAGTTTATTGGTAATACACCTCTACCTTGATATAATGCGACCCGATATAACACGAATTTGGATATAACACGGTAAAGCAGTGCTCCAGGGGGGGCAGGGCCGCACACTCTTGCGGATCAAAGCAAGTTCTGTATAACACGGTTTCACCTATAACGCGGTAAGATCTTTTGGTTCCTACCTTTAACAATACTCTACCCTCAACACTACATGAGAGCATTAATGTTAGTGTGAACCCAAATCTTGATGTGGAACTTGAACCTATGCCTTTCTTAACCCTGAAATACAAGTGCAAGGTGCAATCATGTGAGTCCCACTAAGACATACATATAAAGAAATTTTCTTCAGCAGCTTATAAGAGAGATTTTTAAGGTGTCAAGCGGTTCAGAGCCGAAGAAGGAGGAGAAGGTGAATGAGGTCAGGTGGTACTGTTTCTGTTCCCTGTTGGGATCACGTCTGTGACTAATCAGAACAGTGTAAACTGTGAATATTAATCAGTTATACAACTTGAAATCCATGCTGATTGGCTAATTGATAAGTTGAGTATGCTATATCTGTTGAACACACAATTCACAATTTGTGCCGTTTTTGTAATATTTGCAATTTGTATTTTGAATCTGCAGATAAGACTGCAAACCGTAATTTGCAGACCAAGACAATTGTGACTAATTTCAAATAATGAATACATTTGAAAATTTCACGATCTGTTCCCAAATAGCAAGCAAACAGAAGAAAATGCAAAATCCATCAGTTAAACGATTACAATTTTTTGATCATCAATACTATCAGTATTAGTTTTATGGACCAAAACAAGAACACTTTAGAAAAGTGACTGACAAAAGAGAGATAAGACGGGAAGCTTTCATTGCAGAAAGGAAATCTGTGTTATCTAAACCTTATTTCTTAACTTTTCCAGGTTGGCAACCCCTTGTTTGAAGTTAATTTTCACAAGCCCCTTACATTTTTGATAAAAGTAAGTTTTATTTTTAAATATCAGCTATAAGCTTATATAATATATTTGTGTGTGTATTTCAGGAGGTTGACAGTGAATACTTGACCTTGAAGTGTAAAGGTGTATAGCAAGTAGGGATGAGAGATTTTCTTTGTTTTAGATTGTAATAAAAATTTCAATGCCTTGTGACCCTCCTAATTGCTTTCTATGACCCTCCTGGGTGTTGCAACTCACCAGTTGAGAGATATGGATCTAAGCATTCAGGATCAGAGTCTCAATTGCTGTAACTTGGTATAGCTCCACTGACTTCAGTTTACACAGTTGAGTCAGGAATCAGTTATAAATGACTGGCAAACAGTAATTATGGAGATGCACAGGAACATTGTCTCTGCAGTGAAACAGCTCAGGGAATACTACCATTCTCCCAAATCTGTTTCCAGAAGATAATGGTTTCTTTGTATATTTAAAGACCTGGCGTGAACCCTTCTATGTTCATTCAGCTAGTATGTCTTTGTTTCCTTGTCTGTGAGGACATGAACCCATTTTCCTTACAGGACTTGAGAGCTAGGTGCACAGATATTTATGTACAACTTCATCTCCAGAGGACAGTGTACAAGAGATATGTTACGAAAGGCGCTGAGTAGTAAATTCTCACCCATTTTGGGAATAATCTGTCACAAATGTGACCTGCAATTGATGAACACAACACAAAAAGAAAGTAAAATTGGACTCTAAGGCCCACTAACAAATAATGCTTGACAGGATAGCTGACAAACAGTAACAGGTGAATTGTAATATTTTTGGGGCCACTGTGCTCTGAGAATGTTCTACAAAGAAGATATCTTTTAGCCTTGGTAACAGATCCAGTACAGGAAGTCTAGAAACCACACAGACAAAATATTGAAAGTATTTGAAGAGGTGGGTGTTATTGCATTGAATTATAGTGCTATCACAGTAGAAATTTGTAAAATAAATACATACAATGAATTATCAGTCATCCTTTTTCTGCTGGAGGATGCTTTTTAGGGTTATAACAGCTGTGTTAAGAATGTTTATGTAAAACAGACATTTCTCCTATAACACAACTTTGATTTTTTTTCATTTAATAAAAAATAGATGTCACTTGGGTTTTTATTTCTTTTCTTTTCTTTTCTTTAAGCAGCATCATAACATTATTTTATGTGCATTGAGGTTTTCTTGAAGATTAGGGCCAGATTCAAATCCTGATGAGGTCAAGGTGAGTTTTTCAATTGACTTCAGCAGGCTTTAGTTTAGGCTGCAAGAGCAACACCTGGTTAGCATGGTTGATAGTTGAGAGTGCTCCTCACCCAGGTAGTAGGAATATGTATGCATATAATGGTAGCAGATAGATTAGGCTATTACTGCTGCTCATCACCCTGTATACTCTGTGGCAAACTGGATCTCTGGATTGTGCAGAAGCACTCTGGTGTCACAGACTGGAAATTCTATGGCAGCTTCATTTAAACATTAAAAATACAGGGTTTTATTTAAGCAAATATGAATAATACAAAGAATACAGTGGCCCCTGTATTTTTATATTAAATTCATTTATTTTATGCTGGTCTGGATGAAAGGAGGTGAGAGATAAATCTGTAATCTTTCCCTGTCCTCTGTGTCTCTTTTCTGCTTTCATATGGGCCATAAAATTTGTGTGCTAGGAATAGTGCAGTTAATATGTGGGAATATGAGTACTGTAGGGTATTTTCTTTTTTGTGATGTATAATACTTTTGTAAGTGTTTTATATGTTGGCACCTAGAACTTGTTTGGTTTATTATTAAAAAAAAAAAGAAAAAGTTTAATAAATAAAAATATTTTATGCTGCCCCCACTTTTTCGGTTTTCAGTATGTTGCAGATTTTTGAATTGACAACACAGAACTACTTTGGAGCTGTTGGAAGAAGCTGGATAGGAGCTTGGCAGTTTGATGTGGCTCAATTAGATTTTTTTTTTTACTCCTAGGAGAGTGGGACCCTAAGCTTTGGGTTTTGGGATAATCACACTACCAAGATGTATTCAGCTTCTCTGCAATCTTAGAAAGACTACGCTGCATGATTTACATTCAGTTCATGTTTGTAAAATTTCTTTTGTGAAACCATAGAACTAGAAATAAGTTTTTAAAAAATATTTTGAAATCCCCATTTCTCTAAAACTTTAAAACAAATGTCCAGAAAAAAAAATCTAGCCTGGGATTTGGTGTGGAATATGAATTTTTTTAGGGGGGGTGTAAATTGGAGTGAAAGTGGGTTGAAAATTGGACATAATGGGACTCTATTGTCAACTTTTTACTATGGAGAGTTTAACAGGTCTCCATAATATGTGCCAATATTTTAGTAGATTGCATAATGAGACTTACTTCAGTCAAATCCCCATAAGGAAGAGTTTCCATATCTGACTTCAGACTGCACACATTGATTGCATAATTGTACCTAAAGAATGAATGTTCAGAATTGTTTAATTCTTAAAAATATATTATTTTCTTCAGCACAAAATCTCATGTATTTTGAATTACTCTAGCATCTTGGTTGCAAATACATTGATTTGAACCATAATAATTCAGTGACCATGGCTATCATTCATTCCTTCAGATCCAGCCTTTTCCCCCCTGTTTTCTGTGTACACAAGTTACAGGTACATCATACTGTGACACAGTTGCCTTTGAAATTCTTATACAATATCATCATATGAGCAGATATACAGTGTTGTACTCTACAACCTCCAGTTGAGACCAAGAGTATCAAATCTGCAATTCCAGCCTCACATACAAATCCAAAAATGTAGGAACTTGAGATTAGACTTTAATTTGGATTTCTCAACCCTGCATCACAATTACTTGCTATATGTTGAGCCTTTTGACCAACCAAATACTGAACCTGATTCTCATTTACATTAAAGAGTTTTCACACCTCTTTGTCAGTGTAAAGAGGCCTTACTTTATTAGTAGTATTATAATGTATTTGAATTGTGTGGCACCCAGAGGCTCTACCCTATTGTGCTCAGCTGTGTACAAACATAATAAGGACATGGTCCCTGCCCTGAAGAGTTTACGATCTAAAAGGTCATAAGTTTGCATTGATGGCCACTTTAGGGTGTCCCTGCCAGCAGGTAATGGGATCTTGGGGAGCAATTACCACACAGGTGGGGTGCAAAATAAACTTTATTAAGAAAATGCAAAAAACAGGGAAAATTCAATAGTGAGGGGTATGGGGTTTGTTAAGGTAGACAATTGGGGAGGGGTTTCTTTTAG
>NC_133787.1:17661161-17740624 GCF_003597395.2 Chelonoidis abingdonii | reverse complement strand
TCCCTTTTGAGAAGGGCAGTGGCCCTGCTAAACAACTTAACAGCCAGGGAGGGGAGGCCACAGGAGAACAAAAACAAAATGGAGTTTGGGGACAGCTGTAAGAGACAAAATGGAATAGGGGGATAACTGTAACAGACATAGGGCACCTTTACACTGCAGTGTACAGAGGCCTTAGTGTAAATGAAAGTCAGGTTCTGAATGTTTAAAACTTTGTACTGTAAAACAAGAAGGATAAAGTGCAATCTTATATACAACCAACACAAGCAAAATTTCTTCTTTCTGGAGAGGATGGGCTAGGTGTCTACCTACAAGAACTGGTCTCAGATATTAAAAGGAATTGTTCTTTTACTACTGTAAGATTATATTGCAAATATTAATCTTATGCTCTACTTTTATTCCATATTTTGCAAAGAATGACTAACATTTCATTTATCAGCCCTGTTTCTGTGAGCATTATTTCATATCAGTTGCACCAAAAGCCTTATAAAACATTATTTAGTTCCTACCAAATTTATGTAGCAACTATATGTTCAGAATCTTCTGGTTCTCCTGGAAGAAAATACCTACTGTATTAAGGTCTTGCAGTTGTTGCATCCCAGTGTTGTTTGTGAAACAATCTCCAGTTTGTATTTTGTATTTGTGTGCTGGTTTCTTAGGAAATTTAGGGAAACAAACACCAGAAATCCTGTTTTTCTTCCCCACGTAGTGCACATTTGCTGCACCCTGATGGTGCCTGAGCAGTAACATTGTGACATCAGCGGTAATCAGCCATTCATCACTCACTCCTTCCAGTTCAATTGCATACTTGAGGAGAGTCACTAGTGCCTTAGTTGTCATGGCAACTGCTGCCTGTGATAACTGATTTACCTCAAACAACTATGATATTACTACAATGAAGGAGCCCAGGAGGAACTGGAATGAAAGCTGACTGTGCTCTTTTGGACTTGTCCTGTGGCAAGTTACACTGTTTATTTTCAAAGGGTAATTATTACTTTTCTCAGATACAAAATTATTTTTCATGTATATTGTTTATATGCTTCTTTCAAACTGGAGGTTGAGACTTTATGAATACCTCCAGCTTTTTTAAAAATATTTAAAATGGGAAATTATAGGTCTGAATCCCTACTCAGTTTTCACTGTCAGACAATTAAAACAGTCATTTAGAAATTGTAGTAAAACTGAAATTTAATTGCCAAAAAACATGTTCTGACTACAGTTTAATTTAATTCCTTTCAATATATCGGTCAACATGGTATTTGAGTGTTGAAATATGGAACTTCACAAAGATAAGAATGGCAACCAGATATATATTGAAGAAAGCTAGTATGCAAGTGCTTTACTTAAATAGTACAAGGGGCTGAATGAAAGGTTGCATGGGCAACAATCGATCTGGCATTTCCAACCTTGGGAGTACTTGACTTCATAATCTTTTAATCCTTTTTAGTCTTTAACCCAGTACTTGTTTATGATTTTATGGTTTAGTTTATTGATCAGTGACCTTAACTAATGGCAAAAAAAGTTTTTTTTTTGTTTAATTTATGTGTATTCTTAGAATACTTATTGCCTTTTAACTACATGTAATTCTTCATAATCTAAAACCAGTATTCTTTGGAGCCATTTTCAGGAACTGGTAAATGGAGTTTAAGAAGAATCATAGAATTTGATATGCTGCTTCAAAAATTGCTGTAATATATAAATACCATAAGAAATGGCTATTAAATGTCTTTTTCTGATATTCCTATGTCTATGTTTTGATCAAATAGCTACTAAACTATTTAAGGAAAGTAACTTCTTGAATTTTTAAATACAAACCATATGTCTGGGATGTCTAATGGAAACATTTATCTGAAATGTATAGACAGGCAAATTCGTTCCATTTCCCACATGGCTCAACTTCACAAATTGGCAGGTTGAAGACAATAGCAGGTATTGAGCAAAATGAACATCTGAGAAGCATGGCTGCTCACCAGCATCTAGCCAGTTTTGGCAGGTTAGACACTTGAACAAGTCCTTTTAAAAAAAAAAAATAAGCACAGGGATTCTCTACCTATTGTCCATAAAAGTACAGCTGAACAAGGTTGGAACTAGAGTTATTAGCAATACAGAGGTAGCTTTTGTTAGTACTTAGGGACAGGAACTTGCTGGTTTTATGCAATGCTGCATTAATAAGTAGCAGGAATGCAGAGGAAAGTATGGATATTTACAGGAGCTCTTTATTTCTACATTTTTCCATATTTCTTTGGTTTGAAGTCTCCTAATTTTGTTAATTTGTTCCCATTTTGGATTTAAAAAGCCTCCTCTCTCATATTAAAGTGACATGTTGTGTAATATGTGTGGCCTATGTGAATATAAAGGAGAGAGGCATGTGCATCAGGTGTGTAACAGGTTGTCCTGTCCCTTTAAGGGCCAGAGGCCTGAGGCAGCCAGCCATGTTCTCTATTCAAATACAGCTGTGAAGGAAACAGGTGTTCCCTATCAAAGAGCTGCAAGAACAGTGGGACAGCTGAGAGAATCTGCAGGAAGGGACAGCATACTACAGTAGTCTCAGAGGAAGGGATACTCCCTGGGGAAAGCCCTGCTAATTATAGTTGGGTAGAAAGCCACAGCTGGAAGTTTTGTTTTCCTTTTGTGACTTGTTTGAACAAAAAAATGGAACCAGTAGGGAAGGGCTAAAAGCTGATTTGGGCATGACTGATGATTCCCCAGGCTGGTGAGTGAAAATGTTCCCCAAGGGCAATGAAAATAGAAGTTTCTATCCAACACATTACTGGTGTGAAATCCCCAGTGGTGACAAAGTGGAGAGGCCATGGCTTATGTAATCAAAAACCCAGAATGCTTCATACTGTTTTTGTTGCAAACTCTTCCAGTCTAATGTTCCAGCAACACTGGGTTCTACAGGAATAAAGGACTGTGAAATCTGGCTAGAAATCTGGCATGCCATGAGAAGACAGCAAATCACCAGAGAGCGTTCCATAGGTGGAAAAAGCTTGAGATGAGACTATGGTTAAAGGCCACCATAGATGATCAGCATCAAAAGAAGATTGCATCAGAGGCTCTTTACTGGCAAAATGTTCTGAAAAGGCTCGTTGCCATTGTGAGAATGCTTGCTACCCAAAACCTAGCACTGCATGGCACTTCAGATCAGTTATATGTGCCAAACAATGGAAACTTGCTTAAAATTATGGAGCTGATGGCCAAGTTTGATGCTGTGCTCCAGAAGCATCTAAGAAGAGTCACCACCCAACAAATTTACACACGCCACTACCTTGGAATAACAATTCAAAATGAGATCATACAGTTACTGGCAACAAAAGTCAAACAGAAGATTGTGGCAGATCTGAAGTCAACAAGATACTACTCTGTTATTCTGGACTGCACACCTGACATCAGCCATATGGAACAAATGACTTTAATGGCGCGTTTTGTAACAACAACAGAACCTAGTGAAAATGTCCCTGCAATGGTGACTGTCAGAGAGCATTGTCTAGAATTTATTGACATTGATGATACTGCAGGGCTGGTATGACAATGTACTTCTTAAAAAGCTGGAAGATAGGGGAATTGCGATAGCTGACATCAGAGATCAGGGCTACGATAATGGCGCCAACATGAGAGGAAAGAACAGACGAGTGCAGACACGGATCCAAGAGTTAAACCCTCGAGCTTTTTTTGTCCCATGAAGTTCTCATTCACTGAACTTGGTGGTCAGTGAAACAGCGTCAGCTTCTAGTGAGGCTGCTGAATTTTTAAATGTAATTCAAAGCATCTATGTATTTTTCTCTGCATCAACTCATCGATGGCAAATTTCGATGAAACATCTGGGAACATCCTCTCTAACATTGAAACCATTGAGTGCCACTTGATGGGAAAGTTGAGTGGAGGCAATAAATATCAAACACCAAATTGGGAAGATGGATGATGGCATAGTTGCCATTATGGAGGATAATGCTATGAGAGGAACTGTTTATGGGAGAACAGTGGCAAAAGGAAATGGAATTTCCAGAAACATAGATAATTTCAAATTTCTTTGTGGCTTAGTGTTGCAGCATGACACACTGTTTGAAATAAATGTTGTAAGCAAGAGAGTCCAAGGTGTTGACCTTGATATATCTGGAGCAATGGAACAAATGGACAAAGCAAAATCATACCTAGAGTCTTACCGGTCAGATGAGGGATTTAAAACAGTCTGAAGAGTGCACAGAAATTGGCAGAGGACCTTCACACTGAAGCTATTTTCCAACCCATTCAAGAATACAAGAGTCACTGAAGGAGACGACATTTTGATTATGAGGCACAGGATAATCCCATAAGAGACCCCAAACAACAACTCAAAGTTGAATTCTTTAACCGCAGGTGCTAGATTGTGCACTACAGTCAGTTGAAGAATGTTTCATGCAGGTCAAGGAACACAGCAGTATATTTGGGATGTTATATGATATTCCAAAAGTCCTCACTATACCTGAAGAAGACCTATACCAGCAATGCAGGGCACTAGAGACAGTGTTGACACATGATGACATGCGTGATATTGATGCAAGTGATTTAGGTGATGAACTAAAAGGCCTTTCGAAATCCATTTCAGCAGGATCAACTCCAAAGGTTGTTCTGGAATATATGTGCACAAATAAGATGACCACCCTCTTTCCAAATGCTTTTGTTGCTCTGCGCATACTTCTAACTCTTTCTATAACAGTTGCCAGTGGAGAACGCAGTTTCTCCAAGCTAATAAAAACACATCTACTCTCCACAATGATGCAGGAGAGGCTGGTCGGCCTTGCAACCATCTAAATAGAGCATGAGCTGGCCCAGACTGTGGACCTTCAGCAGGAAGCAGTTCAAATCTTTGCAACCAAGAAGGCATGGAAAGCACCACTTTGATTGATTATGCAAACTGATAAAAATGTTTACTATGCAGACAAGAAAAGTTACATTTGCTGTTCAGGCATTTGAAAGTTAAGTGTTACTTAAAATTTTTGAACAAGGCATTTAAAGTTGTTAGTTCTTCTCTATTGGGTAGATAGCAGATCAGTACCATGAGAGGAGTAGAACAGGAAGAAGGTAGAATTGAGACCTTTCAAAGTTTTAGCCCAAGCAAGGGAGCATGAGGGCATCATTTGAGCTCCCCTGCACAGGTGCCAAAATGTTGTGGGTCGGCCTTGAAAAAAGATGTGGAAACTTGGCCTTGTCCATATCACGAGCTCATGGTGTAGGACCAGTGGGTACTGGGGAATATGCTGCACTCACAGAAGGGTGTATTCCCCTTGCACATCAGAAGTGCTAGAAGGCATTCTACTTCACTAAGGCAGAATGTTTCCTAGTGCTTCCTCTGGAATGGTGCACCTCCCACTCATGCCGGGAAAAGCTGTGCCTTTAAGGCACAAATAAGTCCTGAGGCCCAGATTTTTAAAGGTATTTAGGTATTGCTCTGCTCACCCAATGCGGGGTCTAAGTTCCATTTTCAAAAGTGTCTAGGCCAGGCATGATTTCAATGGAAGTTAGGCAGTTAGGTGCTTTTGAAAATCCTACTTGCAATCTATCTGCATCTTAGGCACCTAAATACCTTCAAAAACTGGCCATTAGGCACTTTGGAGCCTAAGTCCAATTGACTTTGTGAATGGAACTTAGCCATCTAAATCATTTAGGGCCTTGCAAGGTAGAGTGGAGCAGTGCCCAAATATATTTTTTAATCTGGGCCTAAGTAACTAGATGAGCTTTACACCATGTCCTGAAGATAAATAGAATAATACTTAGAGACCAATTGGTTGGTATCCCCTTAAATAGTTGGAAGGGGGCCCTAGTGGGCCTGCCTGTCTTCTACTGCAGGAGACACCTAACACATCAGCAGCATATGTATGTACTAGACCTTGCATGTTTGACTATAGGTAGCAAATATGTTATTTGGATCCCCACTCTGCCACTGTGGTTTCCTCTTAGTCTTAATGTTGCGTAGAGAGCAAAGACTCAACACCAATGGAGAAAGTGAATTCCATACATCTCCTAGTTGTTTATAACTAATTAAAAAAAAATTTAAATAGTCTCACAAAACTAAATGCAATATGCACTGACTGCACTGTATCAGTTAGTAGTATGAGAACTCATGAACTCCTCCTTTTGATTTCTGGGGATATTTCTGTTGTTTAGCTTATGGCAAATTTAACACATTTATTTTCTTCTGAGTTTTAGTCACATGCTATTGAAGCTGAAATTTGAACACATTGTACATGACAACAGGAGTAAGGTAATGATTTAATCATCATTATAATGTGTGAATACCAGTCCTGAAAAATGAAAATATCCAGCAGTCTAGGTCAGCACAGAAAAAGTAACGGCCGTTTATAGCCTAACATTAATTTAATATAACTTTTTAAATAGTCCATTTGAGATATAAAAAAACAGACCAGCCTGATCCTTCATTTGGCAATATCTGAAGTCCGTATATGAGAGAGACGTGGAAGTTTTAGTTCTAAAGCTAACTGAGTCTGGGAGCATCAAAGAGGTGATACTATATATCTTGTGACTGAGAATGTTGCATACATTTTGTCTCAGCAGTCACTGTTGACTGGTTGTGGAGTTAATGTCTTGAAAGATAATATTTGGCATTGATGGTTGCAGCAGAGTACAGAGTTTCATTGGGTATGGATAGGAGCATTGGAATTCAGAGGTGCGATCTCCCATGGTTTACTTATGTGTGGGGCCATGATTAATTATAGGTGCTCTAGTGGAAATGAACCAGAATAAAGGCAATGGTGAAAGTCAAATAATATCCTCTCCTCCCTCTTAGTCATGGGATCAAGTAGAGTGAGGGAAATGACATGTTCAGAGCCTTTGGGCCCTCATCACAAAAGGGAACATACAATAGAAGACAAGTTTTGTGTGTGTGTGTGTGTGTGTGTTCACGTATGTAAACTCATCTGTCAAATATGGAAACTTATCCTTAGAGTAAATAAGTATTGGTAAGATTTCAATATTTCAATAATTACCTTTCTTCATTGTATTCTTCTCCAAATAATATATTCTGCCTAACATTTCCATAAAATATCCATGCTTGTTGTGACACATAAGCTAATGTTCCATCAATACCTACTGTCCCATCATACAAGTACATCTGAAACAAGTAGATTGTACAATTAAAAAAATGTATAGAGGTCTTCTAATCATCATCATCATAATTGGAGATATACCTATCTCTTAGAACTGGAAAGGACCTTGAAAGGTCATTGAGTCCAGCCCCCTGCCTTCGCTAGTAGGACCAAGTACTGATTTTTGCCCCAGATCCTTAAGTGGCCCCCTCAAGGATTGAACTCATAACCCTGGGTTTAGCAGGCCAATGCTCAACCACTGAGCATCCCTCCCCCTTGACTCAAAATACTGGGCAATTAGCAAGGATGACATTTTGCTAATGTGTTATGAGTGTAATTCTTCATTGTATAAATAACATGTATCTGGAACATGACTTAAGAAGGACCTGCAGTTCTTTTGGCCATTCACTCGAAGGCTCTTGTAACCATTCCTCTATGGTGCCCTTATTACCTCCCTAGTCCTTTTCAGGAATAGCTGAGAAGTGGAGGGCTAAGTGAGTGACAAAAGAACTGCAAGTGGCCATAGTTACCATTGTGTGAATTGTTCTTGAACTTTGAGGAGTTTCTCTCCTGTGTAGGGCAGGGTTAGAATAAATGAGTAGATCTGGTCAGAAATTTTCCAACAGCACCCTTTTCCAGTGGAAAATGCTAATTTGTCAATCAGAATATTCCACAGTAATATGATTCCAATGAAATTTTGATGGAAACCGGGCAGATTTCCAATGGAAACTTACCTGATATCCTATCTCCCTGCCCAGTTCCTAGGGTCCTCAGGATCCCAACTGGTGGGCTGCTAGGGAACCTAGGCTCCTCAGTTAACCCTGATTCCTCAGCAGCCTGCCAGGGCTTCCAGCTCCTTGGGCAACTGCCAAGTGAGTAACTGTGGAGCCTGGGAGCCCAGGGAACTTATTTTGTTTCAGGTATGTCTTGGGGCATCTGAAACTAAATATTGCAGATTTCCAGATCTGTGAAAAAATTGAAGTTTTTGGATTTTCATCACAATGTGGGATGAATTTTTTTCCAAAACCTTGAAATTCTGTATGGAACTGAAAATCCATTTTCTGGCCAGCTGTATTGGTGAGAGTTAGTGAGTGCTTGTCACTTTTAAAAAACAGCCCATTTATTTGGGTGCCTAACTTTACGTTACTATATTTGCAAATCTTAGACGTAACATGAATTTCTTATTCTCCTGTTGAGACCCGCACATGAGTCTTTCATCTTTTGAGGGTGGTTATTAATTTGCTCAATTTCTCTTTCTTGGCTCTAAAGATCAAAAGAAAACTTTGATCCCAACATACATTCCTTAATGTCACGTCCCTAAAGGACAAGCAGTAGTTGCGTTCAGATACATAACTGAATACTTCATCCAAAAGCAGCTTAAGAGAAGCTCGACCAACATAGTTTCAGAACCTAAGAGTCAGCGCCAGGCTTTTTCAAAATAGCTGACAAAAAACAATGTACTAGATAGGGCTGTCAAGCGATTTTAAAAAATCACAATCAATTGTACGATCAAAAAAATCAATTGCGCGATTAATTGCACTGTTACACAATAATAGAATACCATTTATTTAAGTATTTTTGGATATATTAGTAAAATATTATTTTTCAGTTCACCTAATACAAGTACTGTAGTGCAGTCTCTTTATCATGAAAGTTGAACTTACAAATGTAGAATTTTTATGTAAAAAAACCTGCATTCAAAAATAAAACAATGTAATATTTTAGAGCCTGCAAGTCTACTCAGTCCTACTTCTTGTTGAGCCAATCATTCAGACAAACAAACATGTTTACATTTGCAGGAGATAATGCTGCCTCTTTCTTGTTTACAATGTCACTGGAAAATGAGAACAGGAGTTCGCATGGCACTGTTGTAGCCTGTGTCGCAAGATATTTTTACGTGCCAGATGCGCTAAAGAGTCATATGTCCCTTCATGCTTCAACCAACATTCCATGATACATGCATGGTGGGTCAGGTTCTGTAGTTTCCGCATCGGAGTGTGGATCTTTTAAGACTTCTGAAAGCATGCTCCAAACCTCGTCCCTCTCAGATTTTGGAAAGCACTTTAGATTCTTAAACCTTGGGTCAAGTGCTGTAATTATGTTTAGAAATTTCACATTGGTACCTCTTTTGCGTCTTGTCAAATCTGCAGTGCAAGTGTTCTTCATGTGCTGGGTCATCATCTGAGACTGCTATAACATGAAACCTATGGCAAAATGTGGGTAAAACAGAGCAGGGGACATACAAATTTAATTAACGCATTATTTTTCTAACGAGCGTCATCAGCATGGGTGTATGTCCTCTGGAATGGTGGCCAAAGCAAGAAAGGGTATACGAATGTTTAGCATATCCGGCACGTAAATACCTTGCAATGCCAGCTACAAAAGTGCCATTAAAATGCCTGTTCTGACTTTCTGTGACATTGTAAATAAGTAGAGGGCAGCATTATCACCTGTAAATGTAAACTAACTTGTTTTTCTTAGCAATTGGCTGAACAAGAAGTAGGATAGAGTGGATTTGTAAGCTCTGAAATTTTACATTGTTTTGTTTTTGAGTGCAGTTATGTAACAAAAAATCTACATGTGTAAGTTGCACTTTCATGACAGAGATTGCACTACAGTACTTGTCTGAGGTGAATTACAAAATACTATTTTTTTTGTTCATCATTTTTACAGTGGACATATTTGTAATAAAAAATAGACACTTTGATTTCAGTTACAACACAGAAAACAATATATATGAAAATGTGGAAAAATATCCAAAATATTATATACATTTCAATTGGTATTCTATTAACAGTGCAATTAAAACTGTGATTAATCGTCGTTAATTTTTTTAATCGTCATTAATTTTTTTAAGTTAATCACATGAGCTAACAGTGATTAATTGACAGCCCCAGTACTAGAACAAACAGTACTAAAACATTCAATTAAATATGTATTTCTCATGCAAAAGGAAAATAAAAAATTATGGAAATTATTCTACAGTGATCAGCATACCTGTCCTAGAATAGCTGATATGACTGAGCTCTTTCCGCTTCCAACATTTCCACAAATTCCCAAGACCTTTCCCTACAAAGAGACATATTTTGCAGATAGTTGATCTATATTTTTAAAGTAATAAATTTCTCATGTCACGTTGCCTATTGTCCTGCGATCATGCCACAAATATTTCATGTCCTGTCACACCTGCCAATTCAGGAAAGCATCCTTATTTAGGAAGACCTCCTAAGCATTTAACTTCAAACATGTAGATAAAGTGCTTTCCTGCATCAGTGCCATAATGCATATCTCACTCCCAAGAAGACAAAGTTAAAGGTGTTATATTTGGATTGATAGAAGCCTATATAAGTGGTACTTTAAATAATGCAGTGATGTAAAAATTTTTTAAAATTTGTTTTTACTGTGTAGAGTGCTGTAACCTTTTCATTAATGTAAGGAATTTACAAAAAACTTCTCTGTTCTGGTGACTGGTGGATAAATGAAGGCTTGGATGTGCAATTGATTTATAAAAGTCAGTCATTGTTTGGTATTGAGAGATGCACTTTATAAACCATATTCTGTGTTTGTACCTAGCACAATAGAATACTGATCCATGACTGTGACTCCTAGGCACTACTGCAGTACAAATAATAATGTATTAGTGGTCTAATGGGTGCTATAGAAAGCCTGTGCTGGGCAAGGAAAGGTGTGTGTCTAGGGGAAGAAGAAGAATTGAAATCATTGTTCCTTAGCTCAGCAGGGCAGTGCAAGGCAGAGATAGCAAGGGAACCAAGGCACCAAATCCTTGCAGGCAGATTGTTAAATATTCTTTTTAGAAAGACTATTTAAGACAAACTTACCTTCTTCACAGTAAAGCTTAAATTGTATAAAGCAATTGCTTCACTACCCTCTTTTCCTGTTTCTCTGATTGATGTCTCAGAGTGAGGAAGGACAGGCTCTGATTTTGGTTGGTATTTATATGCACTCTTCCCATTCATACTGTTTTCATTATTGTTCTTTCTGCTGTGTTCATTCAGACATTCCCAAGACAATGTAGCATTTTCCATTACCATAGCATTTTCTGAATTTTTCAGTTGCTTTACATAAACAGGAGGGATTTCAGTTAGGAGAATTTTCTAAAATAAGAGAGACAAAATTAAGAATGCCATTTATTTATCAAAGTATGAAAAGTGAAAAAATATTTTTTTTAATCCAGCATAGAGCTGCCTGCTAATAACATGTTGATGAAATGTCGTGAAATTCTTGGCAAACTATTTCGTATAGAAGCAGAATCAGTGCAAAAAAGCAGAAGCAGATTCAGTGCAAATATTGCTTTAGAAATACTGCAAAAAATATTCTTAAGAGATTTTCACTTTTAGGGATTCAAGAATTTGAGTAAACTTTGAAGCTGTCTGCTGCGCTGATCTCTGAACCGTTTGTGGTTCACCAGGACAATATCAGTAGGGGTAGCCATTTAGTTCTGGATTGTAAAGCAGCAAAGAGTCCTGTGGCCTTATTGTCCTGTTATCTATAAGGTGCATAGGAATCTTTGTATCTTTTACATGAAAAAATAATTTGTTTAGTTAGAGTAAAAGTCCACTGACTAGTTTAATACAAGAGAAGCTCTGTAAATCTTTGGCATGTCGAATGGCCCAATTGTTTCAGAATCAGGGCTTAGAGTCTATGTGGCTAACATAGATTATTGAATCTTTGTTATATAGTATACATATATAATTTTTTTTAGAAATACCTGCTGCTGTTTTGTATTCCATCAGTGAATGGGATTAATTTTCTTTCACTGAGGCAGGCATTTCATGATAGCCATATTTAGTGAAACAAAGTAATAATCCAATAGATGTCATCATAGAAGCACTGGAGATCAGAAAATTTCAGTCTTATATTAAGGATATTTTAATAAATAATATTATTGTAAAAAATAAGGGCTTTTAATCACATTGTGAAACAATAGAATACATTGAATTTTTATTTTTTGATTTTTTCTAACTCATATCTATGTGTGTGTGTCACTGAACATCAACAGTGTATATTGTTTAACAAATATTTCCACTTAAAAATGATAAACAAGAAATATGCATTTTGTAAGTTACACTCAGACAAGTGCCTGATGCAATCTTCTTTCATTAAAAGAGAACTTAGAAATGTATTTTTTTCATAAACTCCTCAAAAACAAAATGTAAGATTCAGCTCAATAAGTTCCACTATGATATGTAATTATTCACCAATTGTAGCAAACAAAGTCAGATTTACATTAGCAGAGTAATGCTGCTTTCGTTATTTCAATGTCGACAGGAAGTCAGAACAGGCATTTTAATGGCACTTTTATAGCTGGCATTGCAAGGTATTTACGTGCCGGATATGCTAAACATTCGTATGCCCTTTCATGCTTTGGCCACCATTCCAGAGGACATACACCCATGCTGATGATGCTCGTTAGAAAAATAATGCGTTAATTAAATTTGTGACTGAACTCAGTGGGGGAGAATTGTATGTCCCCTGCTCTGTTTTACCCGCATTCTGCCATAGATTTCATATTATAGAAGTCTCAAATGATGACCCAGCACATGTTGTTCATTTTAAGAGCACTTGCACTGCAGATTTGGCAAAACGCAAAGAAGGTACCAACGTGTGATTTCTAAAGATAGCTATAGCACTTGACCCAAGGTTTAAGAATCTAAAGAGCCTTCCAAAATCTGAGAGGGATGAGGTGTGAAGCACGCTTTCAGAAGTCTCAAAAGAGCCACACTCCGATGTAGAAACTACAGAACCCGACCCACCAAAAAAGAAAATCAACCTTCTGCTGGTGGTATTTGACTCAGATAATGAAAATGAACGTGAATCGGTCTGCACTGCTTTTGATCGTTACTAAGCAGAACTCGTCATTAGCATGGACACATGTCCCATGGAATGCTGGTTGAAGCATGATGGGACATATGAATCTTTAGTGCATCTGGCACATAAATATCTTGTGATGCCAGCTAAAACAGTGCCATGAGAATGCCTATTCTCACTTTCAGGTGACGTAAACAAAAAGTGGGTTGCATTATTTCCTGCAAATGTAAACACAGTTGTTTGTCTGAGTGACTGGCTGAACAAAAAGTAGGACTGAGTAGACTTGCAGATCTAAAATTTTACATTGTTTTATTTTTGAATGCAGTTTTTTTACATAATTCTTATATTTTTAAGTTCAACTTTCATGATAAAGAGATTGGACTACTGTACTTGTATTATGTGAATTGAAAAATACTATTCTTTTGTTTTTTTACATTGCAAATACTTGTAATCAAAAATAAACAATGTGAACACTGTACACTTTGTATTCTGTGTTGTAATTGAAATTAATATATTAGGAAATGTAGAAAACATCATAAATATTTAAATAAATGGTATTGTTCTTGTTTAACTGTGAGATTAATTGACAGCTCATTATTTATTTATTTATTTATTTATATATAGGGCACTCAAGCAGTTAAAAAAACATTGGTTCACGTAACAGTTGGTTCAACAATAACTTTTAGGTTAGCTCCCATTTTTTAAAATAATTTAAGAACTCACTATTTCCAGTGCACCCTAACAGGGTACAGATTCTTTTAATCTTCTTTTCTCTTGTTTCATTATATTTTTGTTTGTGCAGCACCTAGCAAAATAGTGCCCTGGTCCTGGCTGAGGTCTCTCAGGTGCAGCTGCAATACTAATAATAACAATAATAGAGGAAGAAGGCAGTGGTGGCTTGTTATTTGATGGATAATTATTCGGTTTTTAATTTTACTTTTGAGATGCACATTTTTAGTTTTCTCTTTAGAATTAGGTATGTAGCTTTGTATAGTTTTCTTTTATTCACTAACTAAAGCCTGTTATAATTCCTGAAGTCACTGAAGTCAATAGGAGTCTTTCCATTGCTCTGAACAAGTAAAATTATAATCTACTTTAAGGGATTGTCTGCACTGAGAAATTAATTCAGTTAAGGGAGGATGTGAATTAAAACAGAAAAGCTATTTCTGATTAACTTCTTGTGTGGATGCTCTTATTTAAGAAGATTGTTATTCTGGTTCAATTTTAACCACTTTGGAAGTGGATTAAGCTAATTTAGAATAAGGTATGTACATATAGGGAGTTAATCAGGAATAATTATTCCAGAATAACTCCCTATATAGGTAAGTCCTTGTTTGTACTTATCTGGAAAATCCCCAAATATTTTAAAACTATACTTTACCTTCAATCTTGTCAGGGAAACTTTAGCTTCTGCCACTGCTTTCACTGAGAAAGGCAAGATAGCAATTGAAAACTTCATTACATTAAACATGGCAATCACACTAAATGCCTGCAAAAGAAAAAGGAAAAGGGCTTTTACTGTTTTAGTTCCGACCATTATTTTGCATTAAAATTCTAAATATATTTTTGTATTATATTTTAAATGGTAGGAAAAATATATCTATATGCTTTTAATTTTTGTGGTTTTCATTTTCATAATTGCAACATGAGTGGCTAAAACACAATGCAACTCCTTCCATTTTTCAAGTCATTATGAATATATAAAACGGCATTGGTCCCATTTCTGAGCTTTCTAGAACATCACTTTGAGGATTCTTCCTTGGTCTTCTACCACTGATTTCAGTTAAATTAGGTAAGGGAGGAATTTGGCCTGTTAACTATAAGTCTCTGAACCCTTCCTGCAAACCAACTTTCAATCCATCTTGCTATGTTAGCAATGAAGCTTACATTTTTGTATCTTGTCTAGAAGCTTCCTGTGTGATACCTTATCAAAGGCTTCACTGAAATCCAAGTAACTCACGTACGCTGCCCTGCCTTCCAACGTATGCTTTGTCACTTCTTTAAAGAAATCAGTCAGGCTTATTCTTAGTGAACACATGTTGGCAAGTGCCTAACTCCTGTTATATACTATTAAGTGAAACATTTCATTTCATCCCATATAAATGAAACCAGTATTTTCATAAGACATAAATGAGATTACTGATTTGTAATTAAGGTGCCTCTACTTTACAATGCATTTTAAAAATTGGTATTACGTCCACTTTTTTTCAGTCTTTGTGCATTTTCTGTTTATGCAGTTACATGCAAAATAAAAAAGATGCTAATGTTTTTGCTTGTTCCTTGCTTAATTCCAAGAGTTGCCTAGCGAGCTGTGCAAGGCCAGGAAGCAACTGCCTGTCGAGTCAGGGAACTGGGAGAGTCTGTACTGGCAGGAAACTAGGCAGGCAGACTTTGACAGAATCAACGTGTTCCTACATAATGTTTCAGTTCTCTTGAATCAGCATTTTCTAATAGAATATTGTTCTGTTGGAAAATTTTCAACCAATTCTAGTGGGCAGTACAAGAAACTAGTCACAGTTGCAGCCCCTGCACAAGCCTTATAGGCACACACACACACCCTAGCTTCCCAGAGAAGCTGATACAGATGCTCTCTCACATGGTGATACGGTTCACAAGACTCATCTCAGGAGATTTCAACATCCACAAGGGCAAGGACTCTGATATAATAGCTCACAACCTCCTATCCAAACTCTTCGTTTTCTCATAGGGAATCTTTGGACTCCCACACATAAAGCATAAAATATGAAAGTACTATACACAAATATACAAGTAACATACCTGGAATAAACAACTGTTACAAAATGCATCAGCAGATCTGCTTAGCAAAATGGGTTGCTGTGAAATACATCCCCTTTGTGCAATACTCTGCACTAGCTCCACAGTTTAAGGTTTCTAACCTGAAATTCTAAGCTTTCCACGGAACTGGCCCTGTCTACTTGAGAGATCACTTCCATGGCCATGACTTCCCATGGCAACTGTGTCTCACTGGAGCAATGAAACGATCAAACAACATGGGAGGCCAGACTTTACAGGAGCTAGACCAAGAGAATGGAACTTGCTACCAGATGTCAGAATGACAACTAATCACACCGTGTTTACAATGAAATCCGATGTTCATCCCTTCTGCTTAGCTTTACCCCCGTTTGCTCAGTAAACACAGAAACCCTATCAACTATTCAAGTTGTATCTTCTACAGGCTGGGGAAAGAAAGAGAGACTCTCTTATTTCTATTTTCCAATATTTGGAAGGAGGTGTTCGGATACTGGTATGATGGGGGACATATAAGCATATAGATTCATTGGATGAAATCCTGGCTCCATTGAAGTGAATGGCAAAACTTTGATAGTATATCATAAGCTGTATTCTCTTTTATAAGCATTACATAGAATCTTTCCCCTGCTTTTTGCTTTCTTTGACTTTCCTTTTGTACGTCCTCACTCATTTTGTAGTTGAGTGTTTTTGCCAATAAACCCCCTACATGTCAGATTGTTTATTTTTTAAAACAAAATTTCCTCCTTTGCTTATATGTTTACACTTCCTGCCCTCTGTCTTTTCCCTGGCTACTGCTTTCTAAAGAGGAATGCAAAATTTTGCATTAATCTGCATTGAATCCTGTGTGGAAGGAGTGGGTGGTGGATGATCCCAAATGTCTAGTTATTTCTTACTATTTAAGAAAATACTTTAAAGGATTTAAAATACCATATATCTTCTTTTAGAAGCTTCCCTAATTAATAACCAATTTAATTTATTAACTTTATCTTTACCATGCAATGTTTAATAGAAGTTACCCTTGTTTACTAGCCAAATACAGGGGCAGCGAGTTGTATTGGCCCATGGTGCCTGGGGTCCAGGAATATTCAGGGCCCAGGGCCCCGGTTCCACCAATGTTTGGGGCCGGGTCTCTGCTTGCCGTCCCCCCGCACCTGCCCAGGATCGTCTCCTGGTCCCGCCTGCTACCCCCAGGTGATTTAAAAGGGCCCACAGGCTCCCGGCTACCACCACCGGCAGCACAGTGGGGCTAAGGCAGCTTCTGCCTGCCCTCACTCCATGCCACTCCCAGAAGTGGTCAGCACATTCCTGTGGCCCTGGGTGCGGGGGCTGTCTCTGCGCACTGCTCCCGCCCTGAGCGCGGACTCCGCAGCTCCCATTGGCCGGGAACTGGGGCCAATGGGAGCTGCGAGGGTGGTGCTTGCGGGCAGCAGCGTGCAGAGGCTTCCTGGTGTCCCTGCCTACGAGCTGCTGCCAGAGGGGTGTGTGGGTCGCTTTTGGGAGCCACCCAAGGTAAATGTCAACTCCTCACCCTCTCCCGCATACCAGCCCCCCCGGCCCAGCCCAGAGCCCACACCCCTCCCACCTCCAAACTCCCTCCCTGAGCCTGCACCCCTCCCACACCCAAACTCCCTCCCAGAGCCTTAGGCAGGTGTGTGTGTGCCGGGGCAGGGGAAGAGGGGCAGAATTGGGACCCATTCTGGTCACCACCAAAAATTACACAAATCTGGCCATATACAATCTGTACAGGAAAGCTATGTTAAATCTGGAGCTGCCATTCATTAAAAATCCTAGGGGAAAGTAAGTAAATTTAAGAGGATCCAGATTTACTCCACAAAGATATACAGTACTATAAAGGAACAAGGAGTTTGGGGGAAAAATATCTATCTATATATATATACATATATAAAAGTCATACAACTGATGCAGTTAGTTCTTTCTTTAAAAGAGTGTGTAAAACAAATGTCATGACAGTAGCCAGTGTTGATACAATAGGTGTCAGAGCAGAGTTTACACTTTGTACATATCCTGCTTTTTCCAGTATTTTCCTTTCCACATTTCTTATACCTGTGAAATATAAGAAATTTAAAATATTGTAATGTAAAAAAAATGTAAAGCAGAGCTAACATATTCAAGAGAAGACCATTCTAAACAGCAAAGGCCTTCCTTATACTAAGCCTGAATTTGGGAGACATTGATATCAATTGAATTGCATGCACCAAAGGTAAATTTATGGCCCTACATTTGATAGCATTAAGGTGGTAACACAAAAGCTATTTAAACATTGTTACTGGATCTATTTTTCCCTTTAAACAAACAAACAAAAGTCTTATGATTAAGCAAAAACCCAAATGACTACCTTACATATAAACTTTTAGTTTTGGAAGAAACTGATTTTGATTTTTTTTAATAACTTCAATAGATAATACCAGTTTTTTTTAAAAAAATTCAATTGATTTAAATTTTCACAATTGTGTAAAATTATGTGTTTAAGCATTTTTTTATTTTTAATCAAGTTTAAATTTTCACTGTTGCAGAAAACTGAGAGGGATGTCAAACAATAATTTATGACAGATGTTGAGCTTCAAAAAGTTAAAGCTTTATAACCATTAATACACAACCAGTCAACATCACACCTCAAAATATAAAAAGTAAATATCCCTAAATCAAGCAGCATTTTCCTTACTTTGCCTGTCTATAAATTTCAGTTACTATTGCTGGAAATATTTTTGTTGGTTTGTGGGTATATGGTAAAATTAACATTTCCTGATAAAAGACTATATATTTTTGGCCTTTAAAAGCATTAAATGACAGATAATCAGTAAACAGACTCAAATGTTTGCACTTAGGTTCAGTTAAACATTGATTTTAGAGAGCTCTCTTTTCATTACCATGTTTACCTTCCTAAATCTGTATTTTTGTATAAATATTTTATTGCAATATTTACTCCAAAATCTGGAGGAAGTCTTTACAAAGGCTACATGTAAGATAGCATGGGTTGTGATGAACAAGACATGGGCTTGCTTTGTACAGGTTCAGAACCCCAGTTTTGCTTTTAGTTCTGGGTTTGTGTGAAAATGCAAACTCAGAGTGGAAAAGGGAAGGGAAAACACAAAATATGTCTCTTGGTGAGTTGCACTAAAATTGATCAGAGTACCTCCTCTTCAGTAACCCTTTCACCCCAGTAAGCCTGGCCCTCTCTTCAGTGGCCTGGAATCTGTCTACTCCCTTCCAAAGGTATCCCATCACTTACCTTCTGCAGCCTTGAGAAAGAGCCACCTCACCTACTCCTTCTCATATGAAGCCTTTAGGGGGCTGCTTCTCTCCCCACCAGAGTGAGGATCTTCATGGACTGTGGGAAGCCTGTTTCCTTTGTCCCCTTATTTGTATCTCACTTGGTCCCAATGTTCTATTTTTGTGTCCCATTTTATCTCTGTGTACCCACCCGTTCAAAGGTTAGGAGCCCTCTTATAAAAGCAGCACCTCAGTTTACTGCTGTCCTTCTGAGATTATTTCTGGAGGACTGACTCACTTAATGTTCCTTTCTTGACCACCCGTAGGAATGTAACTCTTTGATGTATACCCTGCAGCTGTCCCATCTGGTCTAGGATTTCCCCCTGTTCAGTCTATCTTGGCTGCTTCTGACCATTTTCCCCCAGAGGCTTCCATTTGGTCTCACCCATATGTGGAGACTCATCGCGTATCTTTCCCTCATCCTCCTTTGACCATATGAACAGCTCTTCTGGCCTCCAGTGCTCTGATTTCCCTGTCTGATTCCCTGGCCAGGATCATGGAAATTCGGGCTTTAGGCTCTAAGGTAAGGGATTTGTGAGGTGGGGCTGCCTGGAGAAAGGGAAATATTGCAATACAGGATGCAACATTCCAGGTGCATTGCCACCATAGCAGGCAAAGACAAACTATCTCCTGTAGAGAGATGCCACCCCATGCGCACTCTTTATTTGTTACCCTTTCTATTGCCAAATCACAATGTTTCTTTTCACTGCCCTTTAGCCCTATAGATCTCCCGACTTTCCTGCTTTCCAGCTTTTGGTCTCCCATTGAATGGCTGAGTTTTGAGTCATTTTTACCTAAATATATTAGCTGAATTTCTTATTATTATTTTCTGCCATATTGCTACCTCTGTATTATTACTGTATTCTGACCACCTCCTGATTTAGATTTACCTCCACTTCCAGATCATGAATGAAGAGATTAAATAGGACAAATCTTAACATCCCTCCCACTCCCAATTTAATGCTGTTTTATCATTCCACCTTATTTATGACACTTCAGTTTACAATCTAGGTAAGTGGTCACATCCAGGCCAGTACAAATTAATCTCGTGATCAACATTTCATGAGTCATCCTATTAAATCCTATATTGCATTTGCTATCTTCCTTTATTAGGGGCCCAGTCCTGAGCGGTACTAACTGCTCTTCAACTCCCACTTATGATGGGAATTGAGGGCACACAGCAACCTCTTGGGATTGAGCCCTTACTCTGTAACAGCCAAAAGCAGTAATCAGATTTGTTTGGCAAGATTTGCTGCTTGTTGTAGACAAATTGGAGTGAGTTCAGAGAAGAGCAAAAATTTTATTAGGAAGCTAGAGGGAATAATTTATGAGAAAAGAGAGCCAAATATGCATGGCTTGACTAAACAATAAAGATGATATAAGATTTTACAAGTATTTGAAGAGTATAAACACCAAGGAGAGAATGAGTGGAATTATTGAGGGTATAGGAGTAGGAGTAATGGGATGAAATTGGAAGAAAAGTGTAGGCTCAAAATCATGGTTGAGAATCATGTTAACCCCATTGCTTGGAATTGTTGAAATTAGACTGGATTAGGAGGTAGGCTAGGTAATATAATGTGGGGAGCTGCACTGGCAGGGTCATGGTGTAAATGGCATGATACTTCAGGGGTATGTTCTGCTGATTTTCAGTGGAGAAAACAGAACAGGGGTTCATGAACATCCTTCTTAGAGACAATAGGTGGTTTTAAAAACACAGAGCACATTAAGTTTCTATAAATCACTGATATTGGACAGAAAGGCACAGTTACCATTTTATATACTATTTTAAAATAGCCGCTTTCTATACCTTTAATTGCCTTTGCAAAAGATTTTTCCCAAGCATACATTTTAATCAATTTAATGCATGTTAAAATCTCATTCATTGTTTGCACACGCGTATCAGTCACTGAAATAGCAGCTCGTCGGAATACAGATGTGAGCTTAGCCATGAACATCTGCAATCAAAATGTAAAAATGCTATTAAAATACATCCTTAAAATGGAGACATCTAACAAAAAATGTGACTTTAAGCAAACATGTTTGAGAGTGTGTTTGTGTGGATGGTAAATGCCTACAGCTGGCAATATTGCAGGATCCAATTGCCACATCCTTTTAAAGTGACAGCATTATGTTGCTACCTCACTAGCTAGTCTTTGTACATTTGAATGTTTTTCCTCCATATGCTTCCAAACTCTTTTTAGAATATTCATGTTTCCAGTTTCTATTGATACTCATTGTAGTATTCCAATGAACACATTAAAGGCCTCATTCAGGATTCCATTTTTGCATCCAATCATATATATTGTATAGATTTCTTGTTCCTTTTCTAATTTGACTCTTCTTCTAAGATGTTTGTCACCTAGACTAGAGCTTGCTTCCATGTCAGAGGCTATTAACATATCATGTAAAAAACAGGAACAGATCTGTATGTTCCTGTACACCTTACTGTTTAGACATGATGAGGGAACAGGAAACAGCTGTGATTTCCTATTCACCTTAATACGTAGATTTGACAATCTTTGTATATATTTTTACCCTTACTGATGCTAATATCAAGTTAGAAAAAGAACAAGAAAGCTATACAATATATATTACTGGATGCAAAAAGGGAGGCCTGAATGAGTCCTTTATTGTGTTCAGTGGAATACTGTAATGAACCGCAATAGATGCAGGAAATGTGAATATTCAAAAAAGTTTGGAAGTATATGGAGGAAAAACATTCTAACGTATAAAGACTAGCTAGTGAGGTAGAAGTATAATGCTGTACTTTAAAGGATGTGGCAACTGGCTCCTGCAATATTGCCAGTTGTAGCCATTGACCATCCACACAACCACACACTCAAAACAAAAAAACCCAAAAAACAAAGCAATACAAAACAAAAAAAACACCTGCTGCTACCATATTGAAAACACTTTGAGGCAATGGTTTGTGGTTCTGTGTGTTTAGCTCTTAAAGGTGCGACAGCATTGTACAGTAGGAGATTATCAAACGTAGTTTAGAAATTGTTAAGATGTGCCTGAAATGTTTAATCAATTGAAAACACGTTTCATTAACTATACAGCTCTATGCCCTTTTAAACAGAAATAAAAGACATAGCTTAATTTAAAAGAAACAACAGATTATTCCACTGTTACTGCTTGAAAGGAACGCTCCTTAACTATTCTGAAAGTAGTTTATTGTTTATATGAAAAATTTAAGCACTAGTGAATACCCAATTAATACATTAATTAACACACTAGAACTATCTTAATGCCATATTTTCATAATAGTCTCTACGCTTGCACGAGTTATTGATTGTACAACAGGTACAAAATTGCAGTTACATATATTAGAATTATCATCTGTAACTGTTGTACTTGATTGTTTTTTAAAATTTGGCCCTTGTTTTGTCTTTAAATCATATTCATTTTAGTTTTTCTAAAATGGCTTACATGGCAACACTAAAGTGAAAAAATACTTGCAAGTAGGTATTGCAGTGCTGTGTATCAGAATGAGATCAGAGGCCTAGATAATAGAAATTCTCCTTTTAGTTATTCCAGAGCAACTGTGAGAATAGAGTTACTTTGGATTTACTGAGAGAAGAACATGGTCCTTTATTGAGTTCTTTAATAAAATATGGTTTAAGGTAAGGATTTTCAAAGGAGCCTAAAGAGTTAAGTACCCAACTCCACATTAATTTTTAGTGCCTTATACCCTTAGGATCCATTGAAAATCTCAGCCTTACATTTAATATTGATCAATGTACACATAAAATGATTAGGAAAATTAGTCACTTTACCTGTAGAGGTATAAATATAATATAAACAAATGTTCCTGTGAGTGCAGTGGGACCAAGAATAAGACAAGAATATATGGTACAAACGATCATTAGTGCAGGCACAGTAATTGGCAAAGGACAAAATAAGGCAGCTTCAAACATTCGATAGCCATCATTAGATAATACATTAATGACCTGCAAACACACAAAAAAGAGAGAGATGAATAATTCTCCCTTTTATCAATATTTTTGTGACCAAGAGTTTTTAAACCAATCATGTTTTTATAATCCCAGGAGTAAGACTTTTAGGATCCACTATCCATATACTGTTTATTAGTGCATGAAGACTTAAGTGACTATACCATTTAAATTGACTTATTTTAGTATTTCATAAAAACAGCTCAGACATTAAAGGCCACCTAGAGGTTAAGAAGTAGAATATGATTATGGAAACTTACCTCACCAACAGAGATGTGTGTCAAAGACTTAAATGCTAATAGATATTCAAAAGCTACTGTAGATACAGCAACTTTTAATCGTATAGCTGTACGGTAGTTGATGGCCCATGCTAATGCCCAAAATATTACTTTAAAAAGTTCAGCAAGAAAAAGTGCTATGCAGAGTCCAATTCCCCCAATGCTGTCTTTGGAGACACTTTCACTGTGCTGTAGAATTTTATGAATGATCACAGTCTGCAAAGAAATTTCAGAATTATTTTAAAATTGCATCATGAAAAATTTCACATCTGTTAACCTTTGGGAAGTTCCAACACAGCAAAGCCAGGAACTGTGCTGCTTCCACAGATACCTCTACAATGCACACTCCTTTCAGTGGCATGTAGAGTTCATAACCTACATGCCCCCCTAGCAGCATAGATGGTGAGGCACTGCTTAGGTAAGTAGAGTGATAAAACAGCTGAACCATGCGGGTATGTGCCCTACATTACTCTGCAGTACCTCTCCATCTATGCAGTATTTTAGTAGTGTAATGTTATGCTGCCTCCTCATTGATGGAGTCTTTCACCACTGCAGGGAAAGGCTCCAGCCACAGGGAGCCTGAGGGGAAAGGACCCTCAAGAGCCTTTCCCCACTGTCTACACTCCCTCCCCTCAGAGCCTTTCGCTGACATGTGTACACATTGCAGTGTGGACTCAGACGGCTTTTCACTGCAGGATGTAGCTACATGTACCCTAAAGACCTCTGCAAGTGCTGCGCAGTGTAGGCATACCTAGCATGGTACCATATGAGATTTATATATATAAATAATAGAGGTTTTGGGAAGGAAAGTACATTTTATATTCATGAGGTACTAAAGGATAGGCATTCAGATATTATGATGATGAGTGCAGGATGATGCCTGGCTAGATTTTAATAGATGGTTACCAGTTACCTATCTATCTGCTGTATACCGGTATCTGTCACATTTGAGAACCACATGGTTTCACTGTGGGAAGATTCTGAAATTAGTTACTTGTATTATTGGCCCAATGAAAATATTTATCCATGCTTGACATCCTGATGTAAAGTTGCTGCTATTCTGTGAGGAAGGTATGAACAAATACATTAATTGATAAAACTGCAATAATGGGGATTTCAACTAAGTGTGCTTAAACTGGTCAATTGTCACATCAGAGCAAGGTTTAACAATTGCTTTTTGCAACAGATAGTTCCAAAGAGAGAGATTATTCTGGACTTGTTTCTTATTACCATACAGAATAGGTTGGTGCAAGGACAATAATTGAGCCACAAAGTAATATTGACTGTAATATAACTAAGTTCAACATCCTTGGAAGAGGAATCACACTAAAAGCTAGAATTTAGAATTTAGAGACCAAAATTTAGAAAGTGGGATTTTTTTAAATATAAGAAGAGGATGATTGGCAGAACTGAAGGGCAACAAATTTAAAAGACAAATTGCTAAAAGAAAAGACTAACACAAAATTTAATGAACCATTGGAACTCATTCCCATGAGATATCATTTTGATCAGGAGCTTATTAGGATTCAATAAAAGGATTAGACATTTCTGTGGCTAATGAGAATATCCACAGTTACGTGGGACAGAAATAAAAAATGAATGCTACAGTAGTACATATAATAAAAAGAAACCTCTAACAAGAATCAGGGTCTTCAGCAGAGCCAGTCTGGCAGCAGGGCCTGCAGCAGACACTCTCCGGACAACCTAATGAGCACAGCTGGCCTGTGGCTGCTTGATTGGCTAGACAGCCTATTTGACTGGAAGAGCCATCAGATGGGCGCTTAAGCCCAGCCACAACAGCAGTTCAAGGGCTGCTCAAAATATTTGCCCATAGCAGCAATAGCTCCTGAGTTTCTTGTTAGCTTGTTTCTAGGCTTGCTTCTGCCTTGGACCCAGCTTCTGCCTTGCCTCGCTCCAGGTAACCTAGTTCTTACAGGGAGGGTCCCCAGAGCCCAGGCTCCAGCCCAAACCTGAATGTCAACACTGCAATCTTATAGCACCACAGCCTGAGCGCAATGGGCCTGGCAGAGATGTTTGACTGCAGTGCAGACATACTCTAAGGCTCTCAGTTCCTCTCTTCCCACAAACAGTTAAAAAAAAGTCACTGGAAATCACTACCATGGTAGAATAATCTTATTTGTCAATTTGTTTCTGAAATCCTTCTGACTTATCTGGGTTTCCTCCTTACTTTCTTCTCAAACACATACTAGCTCTCTCAAGCCCATAGAAATGTCTTTGAAAATCATCAAAGAATGGTCAAGCAAAGTTTCCCCCCAAAAATCTGCCATTTCTACTTTAAGAATGTAAAATGTAAGCATACATAGGGATAGGTGAATGACAAACACTGTGGATCTATCAAAGTTTGAAGATGGCCCTGTTGTCTACCCCTTTCTTATATGGACTCTGCCCCATCCCTGCAGCAAGCTATGGCTCCTCTACTTGATGCCATTGTCTTTACAGGCATTTGCTGCCTTGATTTTCTGTAGCAGGAACCATTTTGCATGTCTCTTCCTTTTTAACAGTTATTAAAACCCCCATTCCTTTGTATCCCCTTACTATGGAGATTCTCAACAAACTATCTTTTGCTTTGTGATTGTTAGGTAGATGATACAACTAAGATTTTTGAGATGGTCACAAGTTATTGGTATTATTATTGGGCATTTTTACAGTGCAAGTTTTTGTTGTTGTTTAGTACTCATATACAACTTCTAGATAAAGCATATTTGCCAAGCAAGCTCGTGGGCTTGCCTACTTTAGAGGCAAGTACTTTAAATGTAATTGGTACTGTATAAATGTTAAACTCCTGACTTCACAACAGAAATGGCACTAGTAAACAGAATAATAATGCAGGATACTTTTAAAATCTGCAAATGTAATAACATACTGCATGTAAACATATGGTGATACCATGGCTAGGTACTCAGACTACAGTGGTGGGTAGAAGGACTCAGAACATGTTTCTGACTAATGGAACATTGTTGTTAGGGTCTCTGTGAAGAATTCAATACTTTAATAATAAGAATTACTTTAGATTTCTATTGATTTGTCATATATAGAATATGGGGATTCTACATGTATGAACAGCTAGCTGGCCTTGAACTCTTCATGGACTCTTATAAGTTGAAGCTCATGTTATGTATCACCAGAAATCTTTTTTAGATTTGCAATAAAATATCTGATTTGACCCAGACCTTCCATGACACCATACTTTAGATGAGACATAGCTTTATAAAAAACAAAGATTAAAGAAGACTCATTTGGCTTTGAGAGATCCATGGAATCCTCTCATTACAGGTGATTGGTGAGGTTAATGTCCTTTAATGCCTGTTAATTCTTTAAAATTCTATCAATAACTGAGCAACAAAAAATTGTCTCCATTTCCCATACTTCGTTTATCAAAGAGAGATTAATTGCAGTACACTAAAATTGTTCATCAGTATGGAACTACTTACTGGTCCTAAAGCAGCCAAGATAATACAAATGAAGTTTGCTATCACATCCACCAAAATTCTTGTTCTCTGAAATTTAAGAACTACTCTGACCAAAGGAGCTTTTTCAGGCCCGACTCTTGCAAGTTCTGCTTCCCAAAGGAGTTGAAATCTGGAGAAAAAAATATCCCCACATATTAAAGAGTAGAAGGTTAAATAGAATGGTAAAGCATTTTTTCTAATCACAACAGTTAATAAGAAACATATATGAAACTGCTATGATGATAAAATTAAAATTCAGTTCCTCATCCTGTCAATCAATAGCTATAGAAATCTAAAAATTATACAAAGAACATTTTTATAGATAACAATTCATGAAGGGAATTCATTATTCAATGTGATTCCGCTAAGGAAATTATCACATTGAAAACATTAAAATTTGCAATCTGAGGACAGATATTCTTAACTGTTCAGCTAAGTGTATGTATACTAGAACACACTCAGTTGAAATAGTTTTCAAAATCTCAGGAATTAATTGGTTGCTGATGGTACCTGGGGCAGAACTAATGAATACTACAACCACTAAAGCAAAGATACATAGGGTCCTTAATATTCTTTTCCCAATCCATTATGTGCAAAATTTACTAGTCTTTTCAAAGAGCTTTGCAACACATTTAGGCTCAATACTGTATGATGCTGATACTCTGGTCTTGATCCAGCAACACACTTAAACATGTATTTGAAGTTAATGTACTTATATTAATTGCTAGATTTGGGCCAGAATGTTCAGCACCTGTCAGGATTGAGCCCTTCAGGTCTGTTTCAAATCCCATTAATGGAAAGACTCCCATGGACTTCAGTGGGCTTTAGACCAGGACCTGTAGTGCCATAGCTGAAGAAGCGTTAGCTGCCATACAGAAGGCTAAAATTTTGGAGGGAGTTCTTGATTTCAACACACCTGGGTCTTCCTTGTGAGGAATTGTGCCCTACCTCAGATTCTTGCAATTTGGAATCCTTGTATAAGATACGGGAAGAAAGAATAAATGGAAAAGGAATAAAGGAAAGAGAAGACTCAAGAAGTTTTGTTTCCTTCTCCCTTCTTTTGTATCTTTTTCAAAAAACAATTCCCAACAACTTGTTTTCTTCTTTTCTTTCTCTTCCTCCTCTTTTTTTATTGTTTTATTGTTTTTTTTCTTAAGGGTCAAACAGTAGGAAACATGAAAAACATTTTGCAGCTAAAAACTACTACTATATGTTATATATAGTGCCCCCCACAAAGTCTCAAATCATTACTCTCAGTAAAGGAGGAATCTTACAATAATTATATTGAAATTGAAATAATCCTACCTTTTTGCATTTGGCTCTGAACTATCGTGATATGATAATGGAGGTAAAGTGTCCACGTTAATATTGTGTCTGTATCCTTTGATCATTAAAGATGAAAGCCAAGAATATGTAGCAAATGAGAACAGTCCTGCATTATCCATTGGGTTAACAGTAGATCTAGGGGGAAAATACAAGCTACTAATACAGTATTCAAGTTAATTTCACAGTTGTCTCACTGACTTTACAAATGTTAATTGTAGAAAATTATGTTTTCTGAGCCATATAAAGACCTTTTGATACTGTTAGGCAGAGACCATCATGCATCCCTTAGTGGAGTGATAGATAATATGAATACACCACTTATTAATTAATGATAAGGTAAGGTCACACTGATGGGGTGAGAATCTAGTCTGTAGCTTCCAAAGCACGCTGTGTGCGTGTGCTCAGCTTCTGAGCTAAAAACCAGCTTCATTACTTGAAGTCAACTGGCATTTGCTGCATTTAATCAGTATCCTCAGATAATGCTACAGGGCATACACAGAGCATCAGAGTAGTCACTCATGCTAGCTTTCAACAATGCTGAAATATCAGATTCTGTCAGTTTAGCTCAGCTCAGATTATGCCTAAAAATTTTCTTGGCAATGTATTAACTCAATTAACCAATTAAATATAAGTGAAACACCGTTAGTAGTTCATTAAAACAGATAATGCAATTTCAACCACTAAAACACATTTGAAGTAAATGCTAGCTTAATAGTTAGGGAGGTGCGGGTAATCAAGACTTCCTGAAAAATAAATTTTAATCTTCATTAGCCATCAGAAAATATATATTTTCCTATATATTATATTTCAATTATAAATAAATGTGACTTGCTTTGCTTTGAGGCGGACAGGAATCATTGTTTTTAAACTAGGTTTATATTTGCGGTAAAAGGTCGTTTCATCATCTCGTATATCTAGATGAGGTAACAGATATGGTGCTGAAGTAACCATTGTGCTGGTTTGCAGGTACCAAGGTTCCTTGTGCTCAGTCAGATTTCTCTGTGAAGTAAAATTTAAAAAATAGAGCATATTAACATTAATTATTTTTATTTAAGTTGCATTTTAAAATATGTGGTAAAGCCCATAACCATTTTCAAACCACAACAATATTTTATCATTGGTGAAAGGCTGGAAGGGATCTCCATAGTTATCTATTTCATTCCCCTGCACAATGTAGAAATACAGTACGCATACACTTTCTCCCCATTTATAATACTCCCATCACCATGGTAACTCAGTAACCAAAACTATAAAAATCTACAAGCTGTCCGAACCTTTTTGCCTTTGCCTTCTGAAGTACAGAGAAACCCCATTAAACCACAATACAGTGAACACATGCAACTCAGCATCTCTCAAAATCAGGTCATTTCTTTTTGGTACCTAATATGGCTATATCAGTAGGTCCTCAATGTTAAGTATCTATACTTGAAAATGTTGGCATATGAGTTTAATCAAGTTTATAGTTAACATCTCTAATGCTGTTGCTTCAGTGACCTCTCTTGGCAATTTAGGGTTTTATCCAAACCCCACTGAAGTCAAAAGAAGGTTTTTTCCTACATTGAGGATACTAGGATTGAGCCCTTAGTCTGTCTTTGTATGTTATAATACCTAATCCTTTTATCATTTTTGTAGCTTTTCTATGGAGTTTCTCTTCAGTCTTTTTCTAGTGAAGAGTTTCAAACTGTAAACAGTCTGAGTCTGAATGTACTAAAGCTGTTTTAAGAGATGAAGTGTGTATATGCCCCAGAATAGCTTTTCTTTTTTCTCTTCAGTGTAAATTCATGTTAGATGTTTGTGCCTATACCCGTCTCTGTGTTTAAGATGTCTTAACCATCAAGCTCCATTTTGTACTTCTGAATGCTATTATTATTCTTTCCTCCACTGCATGCTCACATAATGCATTTTTCAAAGTAAACTCATTCCCACTTATTTCTGTCCACTTCTCTAGTTCTCTCTGGATCATTCTGTAATTCTTTGTAAGGGCACGTTTGCAGATCCACCTCCAGAAATTTTGTGATATCTGCATAATTGATCTATTTACAATTCATTTATTCCAAATCGTTTATAAAGTATTAGCCAAACATAGACCCAATATTGATGCTATTGGGACCATACACTCATTTCATATCTTGCCTCCATGTAATGAAAATAAACTGTTTGATAGTACATTGATGGAGACTATAAATACTCTGAGCAGAGAGATTTATCCTAGCAGGAGCCAGATTCTGATTTCCCTCCCTCCATTTTTACACCAGTCTTACTGCACTGTCTTCAATGAAGTTGGTCTTGATTTATATCTGTGACTCTAACACCAGCCATCTCTAGAACATGTATAAATGCTGGAAGATGGAAACGGGCATCTTGCTCATTTCCATTGTTTCTTCCATTATTTTTTAAACCTGTTTGTGTCGTTTAATTTGTTTGCATGGTCCCTATGGTCCTGCATACAACGGGCATGATACTTTGATTAGGGTTTTCACGCAAAAAAATGTTTAAGCACAGTTCACTAGAAAGATGGTAAGTGCTAGCACCGTTTTTCTGGCCATTAGAGACAGAATCTCTTTTGTAAACACTTCCTGTCTCCGTTTTCTTTCTAGTTTAAGGCAGTAAAGTGCATCTGAAATCCCATAACCATTATATTTCCCAGAAATCAAATTAGATCTTGTAGGAATATATGAACAAAGTGTTTGACACAATATGCTGAGCACTGAACACACAACCAAGAAAAATGAACTCTTTGGAGAACGAGGACTGAAATTTGCAAATAGGACATTTTCTAGCAACCTTCTTCTAAAATGCTGAAAAAGGCATATCTTTATGAAAAAATGAAAAAGACTGATTACTGTCTGAATCACAGTTCAGAGATTCAAGTCTTATAACCTTTTATTTCTTCTTATATTTTTGCTACCGAAAATGCTCAGAGGGATACTGGGGAAAATAACTCCCACTATTTGCAATTTTTAAAATAAACTTACTTCAATCACGTCAACTGAAGATAATAGTCTGCCCAATACAACTATGCTGATTTAAAATACTCAGCTAATTTAATAATAAAATTGCGGCTGCTAAGAAGTCAAGTTGCAATACTTTGCATGAATTTTTAAAATGGTGCTCTTTGCAATTTAACTGCAAAAACCATGTCTCATGTCAATTTCCTCTGGTCAAATCTCTAAAGGCTTCATTTTACCATTTCTTTCCCTATTTTTTCTTTTATGTAGATATCAAAAGTACAATATATAGTGAGTCTTCTAAAAATATGTAAAGATATATTTTTGAAGAAGAGTTGTAATATAAACTGCTAGTGGACGACTACAGGACTCTATCAGCAATATAGATCATAATATAATTATGTGATAAATATTTGCTCATAATGATGTTGGAGATTTTAGTCTGACAGTGAAATTGTATTATACTTGATTATGTAAAATATGAATTTTCACTAATGTAGTACACATGTTGCCATTCAAATAGGAAATGTTAATTTTGTAACATTTACTTGTGATAAATTTGGGGAGGGGGCTGTCCTATTGCAGCAGCAGAAAAAATAATCTCTACTCAAATACATGTGAAGTAAATATTAGATTATTATTTGGGAAGCTGGAGGTAGCCAAGACCCACTGAAAAATAAATTTTAATCTTCATTAGCCATCGGAAAATGATTCAGGGCATGTGCCCTACAAAAATTATTTTGTGTGTGTTTAAATAAATACATACACAATGAATATTTGTATAAGTCACACATATATGCATTGTGTAAATATTCATCCCAGGACTGGTGATATGGGGACAGGGAAATTCTTGTTTTTTATTTTAGAAGCCTCCTCTTTCTTTGCTGGAGGATCTTGACATTTTTGGAAGACCTTAATATTGATTTCAGAGTGGTAGCCATGTTAGTCTGTATCAGCAAAAACAACAAGGATACTAACAAATTTATGTGGGCGTCACATAAGGCTGTAAGGTAAACTGCACCTCTCCCTTCTGTCAATTTTAGGAACAAAGGTACTGATTCTTAGAGTCTTTGATATTCCTGACATTTCTTTTGTTATCACTGAAATTTCTCACATACAGCCAAAGCAAAACTTTTTGAAAGTTTGAAAGGCCATCTGTGTATATAAACTTCAATTCAGGAAGCTATCCTTATTCAGGACAGCCCTTAATACATGCTTAACTTTGACTTCAGTGAGATTTAAGCACAAGCTCAAGTGCTGTCCAGAATAGGGATAGAGTGAGTGAGTGTTAAGCGCTTTACTAAATCAGAGCCTAATAAAAAGGTGTATATGAAAAAAAAAAATTTAATTTAATTTTAAGATCACCTTTAATTAATAACGATGAATGAAACATAGACTATCCCAAAAGATGTGCATAATAATTTAATGCATCCTGGATTTAATTAAATAGAATAAGGGTCAAATTCTGCTCTGTTACGTTAGTGCAACCCCACTGAAATTTATGGGCACGTGCAAGTGTAATGGACAGCATAGTTGGCCCTACATTTCTAATTATAGTGCAACTAAACAATATTCAATCTCTGGCAGCTGTGGGGCTGGGATTAAAAGGTTGTTTGAACAGGGCAGGAGGTGGGCTAAAACTTCCAGCTCTGGGCTAAAGCATATAGCAACTTAAATCTGCCTTTCCTGTCGTTATTTTATAGTTCACTTCAGTACTGCTTGCACAGGATGCTCTCCATTTGTCTTCCTGCACAAGGCCTGAAATATGTGGTTACCCTTTATATATTGTGATGGGGCAAGGCCAGATGGCTACAGTAAAGTACTGAGAAACAGGTATATTAGCCCCAGGCTAAACAAATCCCTAGTACCCTGGTAACCAAATGGCAGTTGCTCCAGGTTAATCAAGGCACCTGGAGCCAATTAAGATCTTTCTAGAAGGCGTAGAGATAGCTACTTTAATTAGAACACCCTGCAGCCAATCATGGCAGGCTAATCAGGGCACCTGGGTTTTAAAAGGAGCTCACTCCAGTCAGGCAGGGAGGAGCCAGAGGAGAAGAGCTGGGAGTAAAGAGCTGAGAGTGAGAGAGTGACTGCTGAGGATTGAGGAGGATAAGTGTTATCAGAACACCAGGAGGAAGGTCCTGTGGTGAGGATAAAGAAGGTGTTTGGAGGAGGCATGGGGAAGTAGCCCAGGGAGTTGTAGCCGTCATGCAGCTGTTACAGGAGGCCTATAGACAGCTGCGATCCATAGGGCCCTAGGCTGAACCCGGAGTAGAGGGCAGGCCGGGTTCCCCCAAATCTCCCAACTCCTGATCAGACACAGGAGGAACTGACCAGACTGTGGGTTCCACAAGAGGGGAAGATCACTGAGGTGAACAAATCCGCCAATACGTGCAGGACCCACCAAGTAAGAGGAGGAACTTTGTCACAATATTCAATAATGTTGATGAAATAACTTGCCATATTGGATGTCATTTGAGGAGAAACTAGTTTAACACAAGTTATTTCACTCAGATCTCCAGTTCTGGTGAAATGTGCCCTTCCTTCTCTATAATATATAGAGGTCATCCTCAGTTATCTGGTGGTCCTTCTGCCTTAAACTGTGACATCACAACCATGAATTTCAAACCTGTACAGCACATTCTGAGAATTCATGCATTGTAATGTATGTAATTGGGTCAGTTATATGTAAATTACAACAAATTTCCCAGGTATGTACTGCACATTTAATAATATCTGATATACAAGGTGGTCTTTGGGGCTTTTTTTTTTGTTAAGTCTGATATTGCAATTAAAAAAAATTGCTCCTAGGAACTTTTCTAAACAGCCATAATAAACTTTACATAAGATACTGAAGAACTATGTCTGCATTCAGAAGTACACAGCCTATCACAAGGCAATTTGATCCGTCAATAAAGAGACAGCAGCTGCAGAGTTGTTTTAACAGAGATGGAATGTGCAAAATAAGTGTCTATATGCCACTGTTTTTATGTACAATACTTTAATATTCTAACAGAATTCCTATGAACATAAGAACAGCCATACTGGGTCAGACCAAAGGTCCATCCACCCAGTATTCTGTATACTGACAGTGGCCAATGCCAAGTGCCCCAAGGGAGTGAACCTAATAGGTAATGATCAAGTGATCTTTCTTCTGCATCCATCTCCACCCCTCTGACAAATAGAGGCTAGGGACACCATTCCTTACTTCCTGGCTAATAGCATTAATGGATTTACCTCATGAATTTTCTAGTTCTCTTTTAAACCCTTTATAGTCCTAGTCTTCACAACTCTTCAGGCAAGGAATTCCACAAGTTGACTGTGGCTGTGTGAGGAAGAACTTCCTTTTATTTGTTTAAACCAGCTGTCCATAATTTCATTGGTGGCCTAGTTCTTATATTATGGGAATAAGTAAATAACTTTTCCTTATTATTTTCTCCACACCATGATTTTATATACCTCTATCATATCCCCCCTTAGTCTCCTCTTTTCCAAGCTGAAAAGTCCTAGCCTCTTTAATCTCTCCTCATATGGGACCCGTTCCAAACCCCTAATTAAGGGATGATACAACATGAGGCAGAGAGGCAAACAATATAAGACAAAGCAAATATATAACTTGAGCTAAAACTTTCTATCTACTTCAGTAACTTTTATAGATTTGGTTCAGTAAAGACAAATGCTAAGGTACTCAGCACGTGCTAACTATCTGCAAGTGCTGTGGACCACAGTGGGAATTGCTGGTGTTTAGTAAGGGAGCAACACCTCTTGGGATTTGGCCACTTTTTTTTTTTATACCTAAGAATAAAATGTCTGTGCAATAATTAATATGGAAGAATGCTAGTTAGACAGCAATACTTCAGACACAGATTTGGGCAAAATAATAGCCAGTAAATTGAATGTTACTCTACAGTGAAATACAGTTGCAGAGAAAGCACAGGCTGTATCAGAGGAGGTATTTCATATGAGACAAGGCAGACACAGCAATAATGAAGCTGCATCTGAATTACCACAAGGATATTAATAAAATGGAGAGTATCCAAAGAAAAGCAACAAATATACTGAAGGATTTTGAAAACATGGTTAGGTATGGGTTAAAAAGCATTAATTAAATGAGGATTCACTAAGGGAATATATAAAGCCAGATCCAATCCTACACTGACGCTACTCTATGCTGTGCCACTGATGTGACCAGTGGTGAGCTGGAGCTGGTTCCCACTGGTTCGCGGGAACCGGTTGTTAAATTTAGAACCCCTTGTAGAACCAGTTGTCCCATGAGGGACTACTGGTTCGAAAACGGCTTTTAAATTTAACAAAAGCCCCAGCAGCTTCCTGCCCTTCCCCCAGCCCCAGCTCACCTCACTCCGCCTCTGCCTCCTCCCCTGAACGCTCCCGAGGCTTCTCCTCCCCCTCCCCGGCTTCCTGTGAATTAGCTGTTCACGTGGGAAGACTGGGAGAGCTGAGAAAGAAGCAGCGGCTTCCCGCAGGTGAGCTTGGGCAGGGGGGTAGGGTGCGAGGAGGGTTCCAGGCGCCGCACGGCTGCGGCCTGGTTCCCGACCCTGTCCCTAGGGCGGGAAGCCCTACCCATAGGAACCCTAACCCTAGGGCGGGAAGCCCTACCCATAGGAACCCTAACTCTAGCTCCAAGTGCTGTACCCTTAAGAACCCTAACCCTAGGGCGGGAAGCCCTACCCATAGGAACCCTAATCCTAACTCCAAGTGCCCTACCCATAGTCAATGGTGAGCTAGAGCCCGTTCCCACCGTTTCACGGGAACCGGTTGTTAAATTTAGAAGCCCTTTTAGAACCGGTTGTCCCGTGAGGCAGTCAGGGGACAGGGAAGGGGGGTGGAGGAGGCAGGGGTCCGGGGGAGGCTGTCAAGGAATATGGAGGGTTGGATGGGGCAGGAGTCCCGGGGGGAGCATGACCCACTCATGGGGTGAGGAGGAGGGAACCGGTTGTAAATTTTTTTTTCAGCTCATCACTGGACGTGATACTGCCCTGAGCCAGCTACTGGAGGACTCCTCCTGCATAGGGTGTATCCTAGGATGTCACTTAGTCGTTGTAGTAGCTCTCACCTCCCTGTGGCCAGAGGAGAGGTGTAACCAGGAGAAAAGGAGCATGACCACAGCAATTCCTGGCTATTGGAATAGCTCCTTGTGGTCATAAGCAATCGTGATAATTTAATGGAGTATAATGAAATGATGATTATTATTACTGTTACACAGGTTGTCTTCTCTTTGCTCTACCTCCTATTTCATATTATCTTTTACAGGGAGCCTTATACTAGGGGCACAAAGGACGGTCCTTTGGGAACCTGGTGTCAAGACTACTCATTCCTAGCCAGGCTCCGCTTTCTGCCTTGACTTGAGGCTCTTTACTTTTGGAATGTATGAATCAGAATAGGTGGAACACTAGTGGCTTCTTTTTATTCCCTCTTTATTTTGTAGCCCCAGTCTTTTTCCTAGCCTGCTTTCAGGTGACATGTAAACTAGCAAGAGCAGAAGCCTCCTCTGTAAGGGAAAACATTTTTTAAATGGGAGTAATTAAATTAGAATATTTTAAAGTAAAACTAATAAAAGTTGTGTATGTCCCATGCGACAAGCTCCCCATTCCCTCCAGCTAGCTATCCCCCTAGCCGTGCAACACTTTCCTTTACAGACTAGTACTACAGTTATTGAGGAGTTCTTGTTCCCTTTAGTCACCAGAGGTCTCAAGCGCTGAGCACCCACAACTCCAGCTGATGTCAGTGAGAAATGTAAGTGCTCAGAAAATTAGGGCCAAGTTGGACATCCCTAGCAGGTGCAACACAAGACACTTATCTGTTTCTTTGGCCTTTTTCTTGTTCCTTTCCTTCTAATTTTGTGTCTTGAATCTCTTCTTTATATTTTCTCTGGTACACTGTTTCTCCTTCAACTCATTTTCGTCATCATCTGTTTCTCTCCATATTGAGGGAAGTCCTGCTTGTCATTACTATTACACAGACCTCTTGCTCTCCAACTGCTCAGTCCAACTGCCGCTTGCAACCTGCAGGGAACCTTCTGGCACCAACATTCCTTCCCCTATTCTGTTAAGGAAACATCACCCCAAACATTCTACCTGAAGCAAAAGCTAGAAGGTGTCCATCGAGAATGCTTAACCTTTTATGCATAAAGAGCAAATTAACTCCACTACAGACCCTCTTTGTAGCCCAGCAACAAGGCTCCCTTCCAGTGCAGGATCCCTAGGGATCCATAGTGCTGGAGCTAGCCACACCTATACTGAATCCTCTTTCAGAGCCGACACATAGAAACAGCAGAAAGATATTTCTTTTTTAGCCCCTGTGAGATTTGACAGCATGGGGATTCAGTCCTTGTCTGGGGCGAGGGCAGGGAACACATCCTGCCCCCTTTGGTGTCTTTTAGTAGCCAATCATAAAGAAAAGAAGCAGTCTTTAGCTGTAAGCTGTAGGATCAGCTGTGCAAATGCTGTTTCATGGTACAATATTAAGCACTTTTTAAATGGGCCCATCCTGTATTCCTTACCAAGACAATGGGAGCTTTACCTGAGTGTGGGATGCAAGATTAGGCCCTATGATTGTCTTCCTCCCCCAACTGTGACTTTTCTTAAAAGTCATAAACTGGAAGTATTTTAGACCATTAATATACCATATTTACTTTGCAGACAAGAAAATCTTCCTATGAGCTACGTAGAAGAGAAATGCTCCTGCCAGTTTAAAGTGGCATTGAAAGCTCCTTTCGTAGTGCCTTCAGACTGGGTGAGTGAATAGAATTTGGGCCACTATACATGGCTGTAATGTAGTTTAACTCAATAAATTGCTACTTACGTAAGCAAGGCCAGTAACTCCATTACTTTCTACATTCTTCTCTTTTGTTGAATTATTTTTGGGGCCAGAAAAACATTTAGTCTTCTTACTTGGCATTTTCTGTTAATACCACAACTCTTTCTTTTCTAAAATGGAGAAGAAAAGAAAATAAACATTACAAAAACACAGCAAAGGTAAGCGAGCCTGAAGCCACAGCCTTTTCATTCAGTTAAACTGTGTTTAAGAAACACCTATCTCCCATCGGCAGTTCCCTAAACAAAAGCTGATCTGGTAGGATGCAGAACAGCAACTTTTGGGGACAGATCCTCAGTTGGGTATTAAGGAATGGAGCTATGCTGATTTTTCCGTAGGAATTACCTGTGTCCTCCAAAGAAGTTAGTTTGCATCAGGTTATTGTGATGTATTTCTAGTGTTAAAATGTTCACATGAAAATCAAATTCAAGATTGGGTGGGCAATGCACCCTTGATGTTCCTCCTCTTGGGCTGCTAGTTCTGAACTTCTTCCTCCATCCACTTCCAGGCCCTAGCTGGGGCATGCGCAGGAATAAAAATGTGATGGCTTTTGGAGGGGCATGTTCTATGCATCCCCCAGGGCCAGAGGAGCTCTGTGCCCCCTCCAGTTATTGGAGGTGTCTTTGCCCCTGCTTGTCCCCCCACCCCTTGTGCATTTCCATGGGCCCCAGTTTTCTATCTGGTCAGACTGAACTTTCTCTTGGTGGGCTGCCAATTCTTACTCTCCCTGTTCACGATGGCCCCTCTTTCATATTTGAATGGAGAGACAGAAATCTGAGATTCGCTAGCAAATATTCCTAGAATATTGCACAATGCAATTACTGTGAAAGAATCCCACACACACAACTGAAAATCTCTGTAAGGTCTTATACTTATTCTTTTGTCAGGAATGGACTGCCAGCAATTATTGGCATGTGTTCCATGTACTGAGCTTACACAACCAACTGGCAGTATTTCAGTCAAGCTGGATATAAAAAAAAAACAGAGATCCTTTGGGTGAGGGCAAAGGACTGATTGCGGGTATTTAATACAGAGACTACATATGAAAAATAGTTTTTTACATTTCCAGTGCAAGCGTCTAGTGTGAGAGACATTGAGACAGATTAATTTTAGAATTCAATGCAGTTATTTTATGATGAATGCATTGAATAACTTGACATTCAAAATCTCCTGTTTGATGAAATTCTTTTGATTTGTGGGGCCTTGATGATATATGTCACAATGCTGAGAAATATGTGAAACTTTTGCCACATTTGGAAAAGGTGAAGTCTCTCTATATTGAGACAAATAATCTGATTATTATTATTATTGGGAGGAGGAATAGCTCAGTGGTTTGAGCATTGACCTACTAAACCCCCAGTTGTGAGTTCAATCCTTGAGGGGGCCATTTAGGGAACTGGGGTAACAAAACAAAAACAAACAAACAACTGTTTGAGGATTTGTCCTGCTTTGAACAAGTGGTTGGACTAGATGATCTGCTGAGGTCCCTTCCAACCCTGATATTCTATGATCAAACTATTCAGCTTTGTTCCTTTACCTAGAAAGTGGATAGTGCATCCTATATGATCTAGCATAACTTTACATGGCTTCATCTCTTATGCATAATGAGGTTGTTCCAAATTTATAACAATAAATGCTTTCTATCACATCCTACCTCACCTTCCTGTAGGCATTCTCTGTGGGCCAGATCATCAGCTGATTAAAGTGGTGATTAAAGCTCACATCCATATGGTTGAGTGTATGTTTAAGGACCTAGGTATCAGTACTCAGCCTGAACTTAGGAGGGAGGCCTCGTAGCTGATATCCTGGATAAGTAGAGAACATAAGAACGGCTATATCGGGTCAGACCAATGGTCTACTTAGCCCAGTATCCTGTCTTCCAGCAGTGGCCAATGCCAGATACTTCAGAGGGAATGAACAGAACAGGTAATCATCAAGTGATCCATTGCCCATTCCCAGCTTCTGGCAAACAGAGGCTAAGGACACTTCAGAGCATGGTTTTGCATCCCTTCCCTTCCTAGCTAATAGCCATTGATGGGCCTATCCTCCATTAACTTATCTAGTTCTTTTTTGAACCGTGTTATAGTCTTGGCCTTCACAACATCTTCTGGCAAAGAGTTCCACAGGTTGACTGTGCATTGTGTGAAGAAATATTTCCTTTTGTTTGTTTTAAACCTGCTGCCTATTAATTTCATTTGGTGACCCCTCATTCTTGTGTACTAAGGAGGAGTAAATAACACTTCCTTATTTACTTTCTCCACATCAGTCATGATTTTATAGATCTCTATCATATCCCCCCTTTGTTGCATCCAACGAAGTGGGTATTCACCAACGAAAGTTCATGCTCCAATAAGTCTGTTAGTCTGTAAGGAGCCACAGGACTCTTTGCCCCCTTTGTTGTCTCTTTTCCAAGCTGAAAAGTCCCAGTCTTATTAATCTCTTCTCATATGAAAGCGAATAGTTTTTATGCCCTTTCTGTACCTTTTCCAATTCCAATTATCTTTTTTGAAATGGGGGCGATCAGATCTGCATGCAGTATTCAAGATGTGGGCATACCATGGATTTATATAAAGGCAATATGATAGTAAGACAGAAAATATCTATCCCTTTCCTAATGATTGGGTTACCTTTTTGACTCCTGCTGCACACTGAGTGGATGTTTTCAGAGAACTATCCACAGTGATGCCGAAATCTCTTTCTTGAGTAGTAACAGCTAATTTAGACCCCATCATTTTATATGTATTGTTGGGATTATGTTTTCCACTGTGCATTACTTTTTGCATTTACCAACATTGAATTTCATCTGCCATTTTGTTGCCCAGTTACCCAGTTTTATGAGTTCCCTTTGTAATGCTTCACAGTCTGCCTGGGACTTAACTATGTTGAGTAGTTTTGTATCATCTGCAAATTTTGCCATCTCCCTATTTATCCCTTTTTGCAGATGATTTATGAAATACGTGGAACAGTACTGGTCCCAGTACAGACTCCTGAGGGACACCACTATTTACCTGTCTCAGTTTCTGAAAACTGACCATTTATTCCTACCCTTTATTTCCTGTCTTTTAACCAGTTACTGGTCCATGAAAGGACCTTCCCTCTTAGTTTGCTTAAGAGCCTTTGGTGAAGGACCTTGTCTAAGGCTTTCTGAAAATCTAAATACACTATATCCACTGGATCACCCTTGTTCACATGCCTGTTGACCCCTACAAAGAATTCTACTATTGGTGAGGCATCATTTCCCTTTACAAAAGCCATGAAGACATGCAAAAAATTTGTTTCGTTTCTTTCCTGTGACCTTACTTTCCTTGAGTGTTCCTTTAGCATCTCAATCATCCAGTGGTCACACTGGTTGTTTAGCAGGCTTCCTGCTTCTGGTGTACTTAAATTTTTTTGCTGTTACATTTTGAGTCTTTGCCTAACTGTTCTTCAAATTCTTTGTTGGCCTTCCTAATTATATTTTTACACTTTACTTGCCAGAGTTTATGCTCCTTTCTACTTTCCTCAATAGGATTTAACTTTCACTTTTTAAAGGATGGCTTTTTGCTTCTAACTGCTTCTTTTACTAGAAATGCCGGAAAGTTAAGACAAATTAACTAAAGATATGAAATTAAAGTGCATTAAATCCATGTGTGGTTGTTCTCATCCAGAAATCAAGTGGCCTTAGCTTGCTTTATCTTAATTCCACAGGATTAATCCAGCAATTTAGAGAGGGGAGAGGAATGCAATTCCCAAAGGAGACCATCAGAGTCAGGCCATGTCTACACTACAAATTTATGTTGACTCAAGTTATGTTGAGTTTATAAAACTGTGATATAATAGGTTGCTGAGACTAGCCTGTACAGGCTGGAGCTTTGGTTTCTGTTGTGGAATGGCTCTGCACCCACTAAGGAAGAAATGCACCAGTAGAATAAAGACAGCAGCTGCAGAAAGGTTCTGGGACTGGATAGGGAGCTTATAATGCAGTAACTTTAATAAAAAACAGTATCTTGTGTGATGGTCTACAGTGAGCCTCAGGGAACAGCTAACTTCATCCAGCATGAAACTGTTTCATTGTGTGTACTTTTTCTCAAAAGATATTTCAACAATATAAAGTCTTGCATCCTAAAGTAAAATGTTTCCCTACTAAAAATAAAGTAAAAGAAACCTATCAGCTGTAATTATCATTTCAAAAGACATACTAAGTTAAATCTACCACAGTCCAGTAATAGTGTCATTATCTGATAGTATGCATTACTGTATATAAAAAATTTGTCTTGTCGTCCTCTCTATTAATGAGAGGAATTAATTACTCAGAGTAGCAATGGGTACAAAATAGTTAGAGGTTGCACTTCAAAAGAAATAAGGTGGAAGCATTGCACAGTGTATGATCTGTTTTCATTGACATTGTTACTTATAATATAGATTTTTCATGAAACAGTATTTTCATAACTAACAAAGTTAAGTCATACAGTTAACATAAAAGGTAAGTCATTTTTCTTTTAAATCTATGTCTGCATATTAAAACTCAATGGAACATGAATTTGGAAAAATAGTTTGATACCATTATATTATCGTATATAATATGCAGTTTATTGCAGAATAATCTCACATTCATTCAAAGTTTATATTTATCATGCACACACAAAAAAAGTGAAGCTTACATTACCATGTGAGTTGGAAGAGTTTGGCTTGTCCAGTTGAAGGAGCTTCTGTGCAAAGGACAAAGTTCTTGTGGCAAATGTTTTTATGTATGGTAGTATTGCAGCAATTTCTCAGTGTAAGTAGTCTAAAGGTTAGATTAGAGAGTCCTATGCAATTCTAGATAAAGCACTTATATAATTAAATGTGTCTCTTATAAAAGTCAATTTGTAATATATAAGAAAAAAAGTTGGAGGTAGGAATCAGAGCAGAGAACTAAGAATTAGGATTTCTGGGTTCGCTTCATGGCTCTGACCCTCTGTGTGACTTGAGCAAGTCTAAGGTCGAAATTTTCAGAAGTATTTATTATATCTTAATTTTGAGTGGCCAACATGAAACACTCAAGCCCTAGTTTTCAGAGGTGCTGAGCATGTACTTTGAAGTAAAATGGACTGTGTAGTGGAGTAAAGAAGTTAATTTTTAAAAGGAATAGAATAAATAGATCTCTAAGCTGGCTAGTTTCTTGTAGGCTTCACAGTGGAAGTGGGAGTCAAGGGGAGGGGGAACTTGACTGAGAAAAGATATGACCTTGCTAACCAGCTCCACAGCATTTTGTGCCTTATCCAGCAGCGCACTTAAGCACATGAAGTATGACTACTCACATGCTCAAGATTAAGTATGTGGTTTTAGTACCTTGCTGAACTGGTTCCTAAATCAGGCCAGAACAATTTTAGTTTACATGGGGCCAGACAGGTCAAGCTTCTTCCGGAAGCCATTGCATTGGTAGAGTTGCCAGCTCCTCCAGAAGTTTGTGACATGGTGGCAAATTGGAGGGGAAAGGTGGTGATATTCTTCCAAGCTCTGCCCACAGAATAAGCTTCACTCATTTGAGTCAACCAAAATGAGGTACTACTCGTGGTAGATTGTTCAGAGATTCAAAATATGATTGTTCTATTTTCTGGGCTCCTCAAACTTGGTCCCCTTCAGCATGCTTTCAATGTGTCAATAGACTGTGCTGGGCTCCTCAAGCGTGGCTTCACCTTTGTGGTACTTAGAACCCGAAGTATGCTCCTTGGGCTTGGCTCTTCCTTGGTGGGACTCAGATCTCTGCTTGGCTCCTTTAACTTGGGGTAAAAGAATAAGTGGAGGTATCTCCCAGACACCACCCACGCATACTTAATTTTTGCACCATCACTTTGAGGATATTGTAAGGATGTGATCTTTCCTTTCCTTGCTTACATACTTCCATTAGCAAGTAGCTAATAGTGTTGACAATATCATGACTTGGCATCTGAGTTAATACCTCACTGAGATAAAGTGGCAGTTCACACCGCTCAGAGCTATTGTTTCACACCCATTGCATCAGTTAACCTAAAAAATGTGATCTCAATGTTTCTTAGCTACTGTAACAACTTAGAGACTTTTTAAGAAAAATTAGGAGCTGAATTTTTGGAGCACATAATGGCAGTGTGAGAGGGGTACCGGTACACTGTACCATGACATATTGGCTCAGCCTTAGCCCTGCTTGATATCAGACATCAGAAAGTGTCATAACATTGTCAACATTACACTTCCCACTGGTGCAGATGTGTATTTTGCTAAGTTTCCCTAAAGTGCATGTTACCTGAAAAGCAAAGGCTCTGACTGCCAGGCCCAATTGTCCTCGCAAACCAGCTTTAGGGAATAGTCACGTGACTCCATGGAGCCTATGATAATGGTAGATAACCAGCTGAATATGGGCTCCTGTGCAATGCTGTAACTAAGAGTGAACACAGTCCTTGGAGATACAAGGGACTATCAAGTAAAAGTAAGGAGGTGGTATTACCTCTTTATATGACGTAAGTGAGACCATTACTGGAGTACTAGGTCCAGAGCTGATGTCCATATTTCAAAGAAGATGTCAAACAGTTGGAAGGGATTCAGCAAAGGGGTATAAGAATGTAAGGTCTGTTTTCCAGACCCCAAATCAATGAGAGACTTAAAAAGCTCAAGCTAAACCTCTACCCGGATGTCCTCGGGAGCCAAAAATCTTAGCACATTATAGGTGAAACCGTGTTATATCAAACTTGCTTTGATCCACCGGAGTGTGCAGCCTTACCGCATTATATCCGAATTCATGTTATATTGGGTCAGTTTTTTATAGGGGTAGAGATGTATTTCGTTTAGCCAAGAGAGAGTTAAGTGGTGACTTGGTCACACTCCGCTAGTACCTTCATGGGGAAGAGATTTCAGATAGTAAATAGTTCTTTAATCTAGTAGAAAGAGCTAATGAGATCTAATTGCTGCAAGCTGAAGCTAGTCAAATTCAGACTAGAAATAATACACACATTTTAACAGATATCCTTATCTAGGAATATGGTAGTGTCTCCATCACTTGGGAGTCTCTAAATCAAGACTGGCTATCTTTAAAAGATATGCTATAGCTCAAACAGAAGTTACAGGCTTGATGCAGATATTGCTGTTATGGCCTGTGTTATACCGGCAGTCAGATCATTATAATGGTTCCTTTGGGCCCTAAGTTCTATGAAACTATGGAGCTAATTGAGAAATCCCTTTGACATCTTATTGTGAGGGGCTAGTTCTTCACTTACTGAGTGATGTACTGCCAGCCACTAAAGAAGTTTAGGGAGGCAGAAAATCAAAGATTATTTGAGCTCACTTAAGTGGACATTTCTTATTATTTATTGTTTGTATTACGGTTCTGGATGTGGTTTCACGCTCTGCTATAGCATGACATTGCAGAGGTTTTTATTGCTACTACCCCGTTCTGACATCTTCTTTAGCCGTTCATGGTTTATCTGTACCTTCAGTGGCCTAGCCTTCTGGTCAGGTTGCCTTCTAGTTCAGCCCCTCTACCAGGGTAACAAAAACCTAGCAAATTCCATATAAACATCCAAAGAAATGAGTCTTCTGCCCCTCTTGGGCTATATTAAAGTTGCCTACTCTTCACCCCTAGTTTCAGGCCTGGCAGAGTTTATTTTCCTTACGCCAAGGGCTGCATTTCAGGGCTTTCCTTAGAGGCCCTCTTTTCCAGCAGGTTTCCCCTGTCTTCCCTCTTCAGGACCTCCAGCAGCTTCTTGTAGGGATGTCTCCAGTTCTTACAGGTCCTACTTCAGAACTTCCCACAGAAGCTCAACATGCTCCTCATGGGCAGCGGGTATCGTAAGCAGGGGAAGGCTGTGCCTTCCTAAACAGGTCAGCGTGGCCCCACCCATGCTCCGCCCTCAGGCCAGGCCCCCTCTTGCAGTTCCCACTGCTCTGCCTTGGGCAGGGCAGTTGGTGCTGGGGCCATGCTGCCCAGAGCACTGGGCCGCCCAGCATGCTAGGAGTCTTGCCACCCAGCCTGCCGGGGCTGGCAGCACCACCCTGTCATCTAGAGCACTGGGCTGGCTGTGCTGCCCAGAGCACCGGGGCTGGGGCCTCGCCCCCTGGCCACCTGTTGCTGGGGGCTGCGGTGGGGGTTCTTTAGGGTCCTGCAGGGGAGGGAGGGGGCAGATGGAGAGGGCCAGGGCCTTGGGCACAAGCGGAGGCCCAGGGGCTAGCTACCCCCAACAGCCAGGTCACCGGCCACCCATGATGCTCCTTGTAGTCCTTTTTCAGGCTACTTTCATCAGACCTTTACTCAAGAGAGGAGGTTTTCTCATAGGGACTTCCTGCTCCAGTGGGTTCTCCTCTTTTCCCTGTGTAGTTCTTTGAGCCTTTCATAGCGAAGAACTAGTTATAATTAAGTTACCAGATCAGGATCAGCTGGAGGATAACTGCTACATCACAGGGAAGGCCGAGCCGAACTCCCTGGTAAAGGGCCAGCCACCCTATGACCGATCCCAGTCATGATTCGGGCCCCTTTGTGCTTGTGACATACTATACCTTGGATGAGCTTCTTGTAACCCCCATATTCCTTATCTGTATAGAATTGTGATAGTATATACCAAGCACGCCTTATAAGGTATCGGGGAAAAGTTATGATCTGCTGAAAGTCATTTCTCTATCCTTATATGTATATCATTAATGCATATGAAGTGATGGAATTGTGTTGTATGGTTGTCACATGCTGTAAATTGGGGAATCAGCCAGATATTAGCTCCCCAGAGGCAACAGCAAGGAAAGTAACCAACCCCCAGGTGGGGTGTCAAACAACCCATCAACAGCTATTGTCCAGTAAGGGAGTTACAATTCAATGACTCACCTGCATGAGGCCACACCAAGGGAATTGCTCAACCTTGCCTGGAGACTCAACAATGGCCCCCAGACATGCCTGGAGTTGTTCTCCAAGCACATGGGACTGAGGGTATAAAACAGAACACTGAGGCCTCCTGCTTGGCCTTTCTTCTGCCCCCACCTGTGCTGCAAGCAACCAAGACACTCAGAAGAAGACTAAAGACTCCAACAGAGGAGGCTGGCCCAGGTTTAAGGGACAAACTTGTATATTAAGGACTCATCCAGTGGGGTGAGAAAAACTGCTTAATCTAGATGTTGCCCAGTCTAATAGGGTTAAGAGTTTAGACTGAGTGGTTATATTTTCTTTTCTTTCGGTATGATTCATTAGTGGATCTGGGAGCGTTCATGCTATCTAGCTGGGTGTGGGGTTTCCCCATGCGGTTGTGCTGAGTGATAACAGTACCTGGAGGGGTTTGTTGTTGGTCACTAGCAAGGCATTGTGAGAGACAGCCCAGGCTGGAGAGAGTTTGGGAGGCACAATGGTCCCAACAGTCCCACGCTGCACCCCAGGGATCCCCATCACAGTGCTAACCCCTGTACAAACATGTAGTAAGAGACAGCCCCATCCCTGAAGAGCTGTTAAGACAGATCAGCAAAGCAGAGGCTTTTATATCAATAATTGGAATTTATTTCTCCTGGAAAGAATTTATAGAGCCCAAAAATTGAGTGAGGAGCTCTGCCTAGCTGATCTTAGGAACTAACCATCTGTCAGGAAGAGAAAAAAAAGGATGGAGGGGAAGGATAGGCATAACTATAGATAGATGTGCTTCCTTTAATGCAGTAATAGTGCAAAATTTTTATCTGATGGCTCAGAAACCCTTTAAATGAATATGCACTAGCATAACATTTATATGAAGCTTAAACATTTATATGAACCCAATCCCCCTCTGAATGTTAAGCATATGTTTACATGCTTATTATGTCTAATACCAGAAAGTTCAACGTTTCTCATGTTTGTTTAATTTGCACTTTGGCATTCATGTTTTTTAAACACCACATTGAACAGTACATTTAAATAGGCAAACAGCATCTACTAGTGCTTCTTTCCTGAAGAAGATGCTTAGTGGGCTAACTAGCAGGTTTGAAAACCTTCCCTCCTTGTCCCAGACAAAGCTCCAGAGCCAGGGCCGGCCCTAGACCAAATGGTGCCCCAGGCAAGGAGTGTCTTTTGCACACACCTCCCTTCCATTTATTAAACTTTTGAATACCTTATTTTTTCTACAGCACCCTGAGCCTAGCGTCCTCATAAGCCCGGTACCCCAAGTGGTCACCTGCCCCTAAATCCAGCCCTGCCCACAGCCCAGCTGAAGTATTTGAGGTGGGGGCTGGAGAAAAGAAGTATCCTTCTGAGTAAGAACATCTTACTTGGGCATAGGAATCTATTGTACGTATTTAAATATATCCTGTTAGTTTGGCATTTTCAAGCTGAATGCAAGATGGTTTATTAACATCTTCTTAGCAATGTGACTAAACAAGTTAGTTTGCACTGTGGTTATTGCAGCAGATTTGTAAGACAACAGTTAGTTTAAACTAGGGTGACCAGACAGGAAATGTGAAAAATTGGGACAGCGAGTGGTGGGTAATAGGCATCTATATAAGAGACAGCCCCAAATATTGGTACTGTCCCTATAAAATCGGAACATCTGGTCACTCTAGTATAAACATTTCTGTTATCACTGAGCTTTTACCTCTGTACAGAAAAGCAGTAGTTCAAAGTATACCATCAAAGTCAGTAATTAACAAGGGGTCAGGTCACAGGCATTTTGACATTGCATATTTTTACATCAGCAAAGAACATGCTGGAACGAGGTGTTTCATGGGCCCAATCCAACAATCTGATCTGGGAGCTTGGATCACTCACTTTAATGTAACTTTGTGGGATTGAAGCCAAAGCTTGTCATATACCAACATTCCATCAGTAGGCCTTGAGAGGCCAATCCAATGCTGAAGAAAAACAAGCAGCATGGGCCTTATGCCACTTTCTCTTTTCTTCGCATTTGTTTTTAGGGATTTGTTTCTAGTGAAAGAAAATAGTAGCTGAAAACGTGGAACAAGAGTGGTGATGACTAGGGAGAGGAGTGAGTGCAGTTATTTCCTGAAAGATCTGGAGTTTCTTAAATCAAAATGTTGTACAATGGGGCCCTTATCCTAGCACTTGCTAAGACCCAGAGTCCAGTCTCAGCATGTAGTGGGCTCTGTGGAAAACCTCAAAGGATTTTTTATTGTGTATAGCTAAATCACAGCCTAGTTGGCACAGGAAAGGCGAAAATAGATTTTTATCCTCTGGAAAAGACCTCCTATTGGCCAGGTCAGGATTCCATGGGGATGACTGAAGGGACATACTTGTATAGTACTGCACTTTGTGGCTTCTTGTAGCAGTTGCAGTGTTCCTCCAAATAGTGCTGTCTAAACTTGCCTGCTGGGAAGCTGGATAACTTGATTAACCCATGGGCCCTCACTTTGCACAAGAGGTGGTACATGGGTCATCAGTACATTCCAGGCTTGTCTTAAGCACTTCAGAGAATTCCTGCCCTGCTACTTGCATAAGGAAAGAGGCTCCTTGTGCCTTTGCACACCTGAACAGCATATGGGAGGATTTAGTCCATAATAAAAGTGAGCAAGAGACCATGAAACGGAGAAGAGCCAGGAGTCACTTATGAACCATCACGCTTAACAGAAGACAATATCTTGTTTGTATAAACTTCCATCCCCATGTTAGACCGTATATTTATAGTACATTTTGTCTCCCTTTAACAAAAACAATGTAAATTAATTGTAGGTGCTGGCCTGACATCTAGTGTCTGAGACAGCCGTAGCAACACTCAGAAAGCTTCAAGAGTAGAAGCTACTTGGAAGTTTGGCAGATGTGAGGTATGGTATTAATATAATAATATATGGAGATATACCTCATAAAACTGGAAGGGACCCCAGAAGGTCATGGAGTCCAGCCCCCTGTCTTCACTAGCAGGACCAAGTACTGATTTTGCCCCAGATCCCTAAGTGGCCCCCTCAAGGACTGAACTCACAACCCAGGGTTTAGCAGGACAATGCTCAAACCACTGAGTGATGTGATGAACAATTAACAAATAGAAAAAGCAGCACTTTACTGTGAAACCCGGGTCTCTCCACATGTCTGCTGCACCATTTAAATACCTCCCCATAATTTCCTTTTATTAACTGTGGTGCATTTTTATTTTATTTTGCTTTTACTACTAGTGCAATGTGAGTGCTAAAAGGGTAGGCAACCCTCTCTAAAGCCCATCCAGAGAGAGAATGACTTCAGTGTGGTGTGTTTTTTATTATTTTTTTTAATTTTTTTTTTTTATTTTGTCTGTCCATGCAGAGAGCAGCTTGCAGGGTCAAGGCCTAAAACAGAGCACCTGAAACCCTCTGTATCTAAGGGACAGCCAAAGTGTGAGAAGGGAAGTGATTTATAAGTCACACAGCAGGTAAGTTTTAGAGTCAGGACTAGAACCTATATCCCCACAGTCAGGGCTGACCTTAGGGGTAACCGGGCTGGCCCCACACAGGGTGTGGTACTCAAGAAGACACCATGCTAGTATCCCCCCTACCCACCAGACCTGCCCAGCCCACAGCCAGTAGGGCTTAGAGGCAGTCAGGCACGTGTGAGAAGTGTCTGGAGAGGAGGGACGGACCGAGCTGCAGAAGGGCAGATGGACCAGCCAGGTAACTCCTCTGAAGCGGGAGTGCCTCTCCTCCACTGCTGCCCTGCTTCATTGCCATCTACAGCCACTGCTGGTCCTGTCCCTACTCCACCGGACTATGAAGCTGCCCCAGCCAATCTTGGACCTGGAGCCTGCCTTCTGTCTGCTGGGTAGGGTGGGGGAGAAGGAGGATGCTGATGTCAGGGTGTCCCCTTCCTCTCACCTGTATACCTGGTCTCCACTGAGCTGGGGTGGGGTGGGTGTCAGGGAGAGCATATCTGTCCTGTTGCCTCTGGGTGCAAAATGGGAGCTATCGCCTCTCGTGTTCAGGCTTCTGAATGCTCTTCTTAAAGAGACAGCATGCTGACACACTCAGGAACACACCCACCCACACAAACACACACACACACCCACACACACACACACACACGCATGCTGACACACTCAGGAACACACCCACCCCAACACATACACTCTCTCCCACTCACTCTGTCTTTCTCACACTCCCCCAACACACACACATTCTGTCCAACGCTCAGAGCTGGATGCTCCGTCAGCACTGGCTACCCAGCCAGTCCTTATTTTGTTTCAAAGTTAGGATTTTCAGAGATTTGTTCAGACGAGGATTGTTTTTTTCCTGAATCAAAACATGTACAATGAATATTTGTTTTCTTAGGAAACTGACCATTCTGAAGAAAGTAAAAATGTCTAGACTGCGGTTTGGGGATGGGTGGGAAAAGAAGGAAAGTTTTTAATTTTTGATTAAAATTGTGTGAACCTTTGTTTTTTTAGCACTTTGGCTCATTTCATATTGAAATCTCCCCAGGACTTTGACACAGCACCAACCTACATATTATCTATTAAAATCACTATGAATTATGATATTGCCATTCGTTGTATTAATTGTGTAATTTATAATTGGTATAACGTATTGTGTGCATTATTTGACTTACTACTGCGCATTTAATTTTAACATGGTTCGCTTTATGCATTATTTTAATACTAAGGTCAGTCCCTGAATGTGTATTTCTGAGGGGCGCCCCGCTGTTCTCTGCATTGATGATCATGACCCCGCGGCTCTGGGGGTTCCCGGGGCGATGGGTGGGAGGGGAGGGACGGTGGCTCAGTCCGTGCATTGGCTGCAGCAGCCGCTGCGCCCAGCAGGTGGCAGCACGAAGCACACAGCGGCTGAGGATTGTCCCTGCCCGCAGCCCGTAGCGTGGTGAGCGGGTGCTGCGGTCTTTGCTCGGCCCGGCCATGGCCTCCGGCAGCGCCATTCAGATCCCCAGCCGCCTGCCGCTGCTGCTCACCCACGAGGGGGTCCTGCTGCCCGGCTCCACCATGCGCAGCAGCGTGGACTCGCCGCGGAACATGCAGCTGGTGCGGAGCCGGCTGCTGAAGGGCACCTCGCTGAAGAGCACCATCATCGGGGTGATCCCCAACACCAGCGACCCCGCCTCCGACTGCGACGAGCTGCCCGCGCTGCACAGGTGAGGGCCCGGCACAGCCACCGAGCGGGAGCTGTTTGTGTGGTTACACCGGGCGCCCCCCGCCCTCTCCCTGCCCCCCCCGCCCGGGCTCCCCAGTCCCCTCTCCCTGCTCCTCTCCCCCGTCCCCTCTCCTTGCTCGTCCCCCCCGCCCGGGCTCCCCAGTCCCCTCTCTCCGTGCCCGTCCCCGCCAGGCCTGGCTTCTCCGCTCCGTCCCCCGTATCTCCCCCCGGCCGGACTCGTTCCCCTGTCCCCCCCTCCCCGTGCCCGGCCGGGCTCGCCCTCTCCCCGTCCCCTCTCCCTGCTCGCCCGTCCCCTCGGCCGGGCTCCCCCGTCCCTTCTCTCCGTGCCGTCCACCGTCCTCCCCGTCCTCGCCCGGCCTGGCTGCTTCCTCCCCGTCCCCGCCCGGCCGGACTCGTTCCCCCTCCCCGTCCCCGCCTGGCCGGGCTCGGCCTCCCCCGTGCCCGTCCCCCTCCATCCCCGCCCTGCCGGGCTCGCTCCCCCCCGTCCCTTCTCTCCGTGCCCCTTCCCCCCGTTGCCGCCCGGCTGGGCTCGCTCCTGCCTCTCCTGCCTGGTTGCTACTAGGCTTTCTCATTCCCTGCCCTCTCCACCATACCTCTCTCTCCCCCAAGCCTGGCCGGGTCCCCCATTCCCTGCCTTCTCCCTGCCACACTCACTCCTTTCCAGCCACCACCATCCTCATCCTTTACCCAGGCCTCCTTGCCCCCTGTCTGGTTTCCCTGGTGCTTCCCTGGTTGGAAAGAGTGGCAAAATATTAGAAGACAGGTAGAAGAGCATAAAATCATTATTTTTTTAAATTGAAACTTGCAAAAAATGAATCCTGGGTCATTTAAAGAATATGGTAATTATTCATGACTTATTGTTATTCTCATGAGTAATGTGATTGAGACTGATCCTGCAAACACATGCCTGAATACTTTAGTTACGTGAGTTGTTTCATAAGCAAAATAGGTTGCCTCCACTGGAATGACTGGTGCATAAATGTAAGGTATAGCCCAGGGATCAGCAACTTTTGGCAAATGGCCCACCAGAGTAAGCACCCTGGCTGACTGGGCCAGTTTGTTTACTTGCCGAGTTCACAGGTTAGGCCAATCATGGCTCCCACTGGCTGCGGTTTGCCACTCTAGGCCAATGCGGGTGGCGGGAAGCGGCGACCAGCACATCCTTCGGCCCGCTCCACTTCCTGCCCCTGTTGGCCTGGAGCAGCGAACTGCGACCAGTGGGAGCCGCGATCAGCCAAACCTGTGGATGCCCAGGTAAACAAACCAGCTCGGCCCACCAGGGTGCCAAAGGTTGCTGATCCCTGGTATAGCCCATTACAGACAATGATAAGTTACTTAAGTCAGTTATACCAGTGTAATTCCATTGACCTGAGATGGAGTAGCACCTGATTTACAACAGTGTGTGATTGTAATAAGGCCCAGACTCCCTCTCAAAGAACTTAAATATTAAAATTGAATGTCTCAGTCTTGCAAATTCTTACACACACAAGTAAATTTAAAGCACATGAGTTCCCACTGAGTTCAGTTGAGCTCTTCATGTTCATAAAGTTATACGTGTATGCAGGTTTGGGCCCTAAATTATGTTTAATGTGGTTAGCTTTGTTTCTTTTCTTGAGGTTTTGGTTTGATTTATTTTTAATTCAGTATGAATTTTTGATGAAATATAAATGTTGCAAGTAAATCACTGTATATACTTAGTCATAAGCCAGTTTGTTTATAAGCCGACTTCCCCACCTTTCTCCCCCCCGATGGATAAGTAAAAATTGAAAATTTTTATGACTCATTCATAAACCAACCCTATGATTCAGGAGTCAGCAAAATTTGGCTCCCAGGCCATCAGGATAAGCGGCTGGCGGGCTGAGATGGTTTGTTTACCTCAAGCGTCCTCAGGCACGGAGGTAAACCTAAATAAACAAAGTGTCCTGGTGCACCAGCTGCTTACCCTGATGGGCTGGGACAGCAACTGGGGGGAAATTTTCTGAGGGGGAAGAAGCTGGGAGTCACGAGAGTAACACCTGTAACCACCCCCCACATGACCCCACTCCTAGCCCAGGACCCCCACACTTTCCCCTTCCCACCTTATCTGGGGAGGATGTCTCTGGCGTGGCTGGAGCTGCTCCGGCAGTCTGGGCAGCACGCCCGCAGCCTTCTCTGACAGGCCAGACCAGGTGGCACAGCTGCAGCATGTTCTGCTGGGCTGGGTGGTGTGGCTGCAGCCTGCCAGTCCCGGAGCTGCAGCTGCTTTGGAGGCTGTGGGGAGAGCAGTGTGGCCAGAAGCAGAGACTCTGGCCCTGCCTCTTCCCTTCTGGCTCTGCTGACTGTGCTGCCTCTTCTTGTTCCCTCCGTTTGAGGGAGGAGCTGTGTCCCACCTCTCCCTCTCTATACCCGTTCATAAGCCGACCCCCTTCTCTGGTGCTTCTCTTTTTTACTAAAAAATTCAGCTTATGAACGAGTATATATGGTGGTTTGATTGTTGGGGTAAAACGCTCAGCTAAATGCTTACAAATAACATGAATTTTTGGAATATTTTCAGGATTGGCACTGCTGCTCTGGCAGTTCAGGTAGTTGGCAGTAACTGGCCCAAACCACATTACACCTTGCTAATTACTGGCCTCTGCAGATTTCAAATCCTGCAACTGCTGAAAGAAAAACCATATCCCGTTGCTGAGGTTGAACAATTGGACCGACTTGAACAGTTTACCAACCAGACTAAATCCGAGGAAGAATTGGGAGAGCTGTCAGAACAGTTCTACAAATATGCAGTACAGGTTAGTTGCTTTAATTTTCTAGAACAGCACTTCTCAAACTGTAGGTCGGGACTCCATTTTAAATGGGTTGCCTGGGCTGACTTAAGTTACAGGCCCCCTCCCTGGGGCTGAAGCCCTTTGGCTTTGGCCCCCTGGCCTGGGAAGATGGGGCTTTGACTCCCCCCTTTCACTTCCCCCCAGGGTGGCGAGACTTGAGTGGGGTTTGGGGCTTAGGTGTTTGGATACCTGGAGGGGGGCTGCAGTGCACAGGCAAAAACATAGACACAGAGAGAACTTTTACTGCCAAAGTTCAGGTGCCTACAGGGTTTGGCGGCAGCTAAGTGTGGGTTTTATAAATCCCAGTTGGGCCTGATTCTGGGAGGGAAGAGACAGAGTCCTCTGGAGAATCTAGCCCTTGAATCAGACATAGCTAAGGAAAACTTATGTTGCAAAAAAAGATGTTGGTAGGTTAGTGTTCGGAGGCACTGGGTTGCTGGAGGTGCTGTCTTTGGAATGGAATGTAATAATGGATGCCCAGAGCTGGTGGTATTAAAGTGTGGTTCTTTCCTGAAAAGCAATGAAGAATGGCATTGTGGGGTTCTGTATTCATTGTTTTACACAGATTTCCATATTTTATTTCCTCAGAGTCAAGCAGGGTTCTTTCCATCTCCTGCATCATTCGAGTGATGAAAGAACTCTTATCCAAATTGCAACTGCATAGTCCTGTTGTCTTCAGATTAGGCCTTGGTGACAATTGTGCCAAATCCTCTGAAGGCCTGATTTCCACAGTTGGCACTAAAAGTATAAAATGGCATTGAAAGTATAATTTGCTGTTTTTACTTTTGTGGGCACCATGGGAGAAGTGATTGGTAGAAGAATTTGAATGAACTGAGTGGTGGTGTCTTAGCAGACTCCATTTACAGAAGGAGAAAAAGTATGTTGAGTAAGTTTGTTGAAAGAAAAATAAATAAATTGGAAAGACTAAATAGAAGATACCAGACTTAGCTTAACTTCTCCCCCAGCTTGCAATGACTTCCTGAAGGTTGCATTAGGAGCACCAGGGTTTAACGTGTTTTTAGGTTGCACTAGGAGCGCCGGGGACTAAAGTGTTTTGCTTATCCCAAAAATGAGATACTCAGAGCTATGTAAATCTTAAATGCACCTTAATATAATATTCTGAAGGAACAAACTTGACTGTTGTCATGTATCAGGGTAAGCTTTAAATTGTTCTATTTGTAACAAGAATATTAAGTCTGTTTAAGGTACTGCCCCTTAACCATAAAAAACAAAAATCAAACCAAAAAACAACTATGTAGAAATTATTTTGTCCGGGGATGCACAAATCTGAGATGTCAGAGAAAGTATCCTAACTGTTCTAATCACATTTTATGGGATCAAAAAGATCTGGTACAGTGTGAATGGGAGAGTTTTTGTTCTTTCTTCCTTTCTAACACTGAATAAAAGAGGTTGAAGAAAGCACTAAGAACGTTAATAATATTTAGCGTCTATCTCAAACAAACAAGCGAAGAAACTGAAGTTTTGACAGTCCTGGGAGATGGGGTTAACTTAACGCCTCTTGGTTCTTTTTGCTGACTGTTAGAAGTGCTGTTTAGCTATGCAAATAGAAATCTTTTCCTTTGAAAGGCTCAATTATTTCTCAGTTTGTGGCAGTTCACCTTACTGATAATATCTGGACAACTGTTTTTTCACATCAGAAAGAAACACCAGGAATACTGTAAATTGTTCTCACTTCCTTGCTTCCTCCTTACAGCTGGTTGAAATGTTGGATATGTCTGTCCCTGCTGTTGCTAAGCTGAGACGTCTTTTAGACAACCTGCCTAGAGAAGCTTTACCAGATGTACTAACTTCAATCATACGCACAAGCAACCAAGAAAAGCTGCAGGTACTGTATGCTTTTGCCTTAAACTTCCAGGGGAACCAAGGGTTTAGCAGTTACAGTTCAATCCACTATTAGATAACTTCAGAATCGCTCATCTCTGGAAATTATAAAGTACTAATATTGTGCTTAAAAAAAAAGTAATTGTCTTCATTGCACCTGTGTGACAGTGTTTTAAAAAATATTTCCACATTATTCAAAACTATATTGAGTTGGCAAACTGAGTTCAAAGGTTAGTGTTGTACCATTGTTTGTGTTCATGCATTTTGGTTAATTACCCCCGTTACTTTTGTAGTTAGTTGTGGAAGATTAGACTACTGGAGCATTGGGGACTCTTAGAAAATGGGTATAAATCTAACTGCTTTAATTTCTGTGGCATACAATTACACTGTGAAAATGGCATATAAGGTTAAATATTTATTGGTCTCAGAGATTTCTGTATCCCGTTTGCTCTGTTCATAAGTAAAAAGTTTTTTTGTTTTGTAACTGCCATGCTGCTAATTAAACCTGGGATTTTCAATAATTTACCTGGAGATTCTACTTCAACCTTGCATGTAAATATTCTACCATCAGAATTTAGTTGAGAGTTCTCTTGGTGCACTGGACCCCAGTTCAGTTTTCTATAGCTATATTGGCTTATCAGTGCTAACAGTAATAATTTGTTTCTATCAATAAAGCAGCTGGTAGAGAGGAAAAAGAGAGAAAGCAGAATATGTTGAGGAAGAGAGTGGCATGTAGAAGAATCTCCTTGGTAAGCTGCAAACCACCACTAAAAGTGGATTTGCATGTGTTCTCTTTACTGAAGGGCTGAGTGTCAAGGTTTTGCTTGTGCTGCCATGGGCTGTCAGGTGCATGACATGTGACAGTCATAGTGATGAATCAACACCATGTTGGTCTCGGGCCTAGTATTTAGCTGGGTTACTAATTGTGATGTTCCTCCTCCTATGTGAGACAGGGCCAGACTTTCTCTGCTCTCATGGCAGGCCAAATAGGAGCCTGGTTACTGATCTGAAGTGAGAATGCAGAATGCAGCTGGTCCTTGTGCAAAGGAAAGATAGGGCAGTCCTTAGCTCTGCTCCCTGCGGTTGTCATTGCAAGTAGAGTGGATGGAGGTAGCCAGCAGCTGTCTATTACTTGCTTCCTGGCCATCTGAATGCAGTGGGAAGCATAGAGTAGAAGACAGCACCAAGATGTTTGTAGAAAAGGTGGCTTTTCAGAAATCCACCTGCCTGTTTCAGACTAGAAGTCATGTTACTTTTACTCCTTTGGCTTCAGTATGCCTGTAGGAGCAGTGAGAGCCTTGCCCCACCTTTCCTAGTGACCCAGCTCCAGCAGGAACGGGAGGAGAATATTAAATGTATTTCAGGGCATTGCTGAGCGTGGGGATAGGAACTTCTAATTGGCCAATGGTTGGCTTCATTGCCACACCCCTAGCTGTTCAGTAATCTGTGCGGATAAGTAAATCTCTGCATTTTTAACCCTGCCAACATTTCAAGTCCCATCTTGATCTGACAGCAAGCCATAAGAAGCTTTCCCTGCCTAATAAGAGAGGAAGTGCCCAAACATTCACATGATCACTGTGAACAGACTTGGAATTCAAAATGAAAATGAAGTCAGAAATACAATTGGAAAAGAAACCAGAGGAGAGAAGGCGAGGTTTGTGAGACTGCTGGCGAAGGAAGAGATCATTTTGGGATTTTTCTCGGAGGGCTAGGTCCTGCCTCCAGGCTTAATAATTGAGAAATGACTGCTGATACTGGTTTGCTGCAGGATATGCACCTCATTAATGAGGTGTATTAAAAAGAGAGGCAGAGTAAGAGCAGTTTTCTTCCTGTTCTGTAGCCATGCTGGAGTAATTAGTAGAAGTCTTTTGATGCTAGCCTTAGAATTATTGTACCCCTTGAACCTTTTCAGTTGTGTGTTTAAAACTTGGTAATGTAGAATTGTGCCCCAGAAATTTCACCACTTTTGCTCTGGGAATTTCGTTAAAGCAGGTACTTGAGGGAAGTGTACTTCTCTGTATTTCATGCCTTATTTTCTTTTTCTCACAAAGTTATTTTAACTAGCAATACTGCTGTTGTCTCTTCTTTTGAAGGTTTCCTCTACCTTTCATGTCTGTCTGCACTTTATCTTGGGCAGACAGACATGCATAGCTCTACTTGACTTAGCGTGCTAAAAAATAGCAGAGTGGCCTCAGTAGTCTGGGTGGTGGCTTAGGCTAGTCACATGAGTACATACCTAGGGAGTTGGGCAGGATTATTTTTGGATGGATAACTCAAGCTGCCACCTGTGCTGTCCCTGCCACACTACTATTTTTCGCATGCTAGTTTAAGCAGAGTTGTGCATATCTGTCTGTGTATATTGGGAAGCATCTTCCCAGCTGCTGTGTAAACATACACATTATGTCGTCAACTTTGCCTGTTCACCCCTTACACTGTGTGCTTCCAGTTGCCTTTGTGCCCTTCTTAACAACAAACGCAAAGCATAAACCAAACTCTGAAGTCATTTCACACATCTGAGATAGGAGCCTTATATTCCATTCTGCTGTTACTAATAACTGCTTTCATATTTCTTTGCAAACTGTCTACTTCAGAACTCTGATAACATTGCATCATTAACCTAGAGAAAATCTGTGTGCTATCATTACTTATAGACTAACCTCTAAATGCTACAGAAAAATACTGTTAACTATTTTCACTCTCATTTTCTGCTGTTAGATTTTAGATGCTGTTAGCCTGGAGGAACGATTCAAGATGACTATACCATTGCTTGTTAGACAGATTGAAGGCCTGAAGCTGCTTCAAAAAACCAGAAAACGCAAACAGGATGATGATAAAAGGGTATGGACTTTTAAACATGGGATTCTCAAATGCACTTCATGGTTTGGCAGAGAGGAATAATGTAATTAAATATAGGGTCTCATTTTCAAAAATGGCATCTAAAATTGAACCCACAATCATTCACATTTAATTTCTATGACCATAATTTTTCATATCCAGGTAATAACCTGTATAAAACGTCCACCTCCCAGATTCTGTACAAAATGGCTATTTATTTAAATTTTTAGTAAACCATATAAAAACACCTAAGCAAAGGCTTTAAGCACATTTGACATCCATTTAAAAAAAAAAAGATTGGCTTAAACAGAATCATTTCATGACCGAATTTGCTTGTGCAAATTCTGTTTGCACTATCTAAAACTTCAGAAGTGAAAAACTGAGTATAGTTTTAAAGCTCATGTTGAGGTCTCTTTCCGAATGTGACCTTTATTGTCCAATAGTATGAGAATAAAATTGTTACTTCTGAAATGGGTGTTTTATACATGAATGAAACAAGCACTGAGGCGTAGTTTTCCAAAACATGGTAGTCTGGTCACATATATTAGTATATATACAACCATGTTTAATGATGAACAATTACTTTTATGGGAATTGAGGAGGGGGGAGTAAGAGCCCTGTTTACTCACTGTGAAGGTTAGTCTTACTCAGTTATTACTGTGGGCTATAATGCAGAGATTTTAAAAGTATAATTAATAACACTTCAAATTTCTTTCTTGTCTTCTAGTATCCAGTAGGTATGGCTGGTTAGTTAGTGTATTTTTGTAAACAGGTACCGTAAGATAAATGTTTCTTTACTTTAATAATCATGAGATCATATTTAGAACAAGTTAATAAAGTCATAGTTTTTAATACTAGAAGGGACCATTATAACTGTCTAGTCTGACTTTCAGTGTAAAACAAGCCAAAGAACCTTACCCAGTAAATTATGCATCAAGCCCTTAACTTCGGTTTAAACCACAGTTTATCTTCTAAAAGATATTTGTGTGCCATTCTATGCTTCTGTTTTCTGCTTCTTAGGTTATAGCTATTCGTCCTATTCGGAGGATCAGTCACGTTCCAGGTACTGCAGAAGATGAAGAGGAGGATGAAGATCATGATGACATTGTCATGCTAGAAAAGAAAATTAAAACATCCAGTATGCCAGAGCAAGCTCTTAAAGTTTGTGTAAAAGAAATAAAAAGGTAGGTCATAAAATCTCTGTAATAGTGAGGTTTTCCAACGTTTATTAATTGACTTTAAATTTCCAATTGGCCATTCTTGCTAAAGCCTGTCTTCCTCTTGAGATGTTATATTTTTGTTGGTTTTTGATTATGTAAAAAAAAAACATTTCAAGCAGAACAGAGTTGTTTTTACATAGTGTTAATTTCATCATTTTGATAGCTTAGAAAAAGCATTTATAAATTAGAGGAAACCTGAAGAAAGCCCCTAAATGATGATTAAGAATCAGTATAACTTTACACTAAAAGCTTAAAGCCTCTCTAAACCTTCATTGCTTGGAAAACAGATAACATGCTCAAGCTTTAAACCTATGTTTATGATAATGTTAGTGCTTGGCTGTGGTGATGTGCTGTTAAAAATCTGTATAACATTCAGAGACGTGGAACGGTCTCAAAAACTTTAAGGAGGATGGACTTTATCATTAAATCATGCTGATGAAAATAATGTATAGGATTCTCTTAGCTAAAAGGCCAAAAGCTTTAATTTCCTTTTTTTTTTTTTTTTTTTTTTTAAATTGCACTTATATTTTCATGGGTCAATAGAAATAATTGCACAAAAAGCTATGTTAATAGCATGTTGTTCAGGTTGCAAATCAGGCACTCAGAAGTTAGGAAATGCTAGAATAAAGGTTGCATGTGCAATTTATTTTCATAGAATCCGTGTGATGTGAGCGAGTGGTATTATCCCCATTTTACACTTGGGGAGCTGAGGCTCAGAGACATTAGGGTCAAAAATACCCACTAATTTTGGATAATTTGGGACACTAGGACCTGACTTATTCGAATAGTTGGCATTATACATCTTCTATTGGCATCAGTTGCGAGCACTCTGCACTTCTGCAAATGAGGCACCAGGGTCTCCCGTTGGGCAACCAGAAAATTAGGAAAACATAATATGTGGCCACCTGTGAAGTTTGGTTAAATTGAAAAAAGGGTCTTATAATTGTAAGCGTTGGGGCAAACTTAATAATAGCTGATGCCACTAGCCTGCCCTATAATACTCATGTATAATACTTTTCATCGGGAGATGTCGCTACTTTACAATGAAGGCAAACCTCATTATCCTCCTTTTATGGTGGAGAAAAAGAGACAAGGAGAGGTGAAGCGACTTACCCAAGGTCACCTAGCAGGCCAGTGAACAATCTGGGATTGGAATCTAGGTCTCCTGAGTCCCAGTCCAGTGCTCTATCCACTAGGGCAGTGGTTTTCCAACTTTTTTTCTGGGGACCCAGTTGAAGAAAATTGTCCGTGAGCCAGTGGAGCTGGGGATGAGGGGTTTGGGGTGTGGGAGGGCTCAGGGCTGGGGCAGGGGATTGAGTCACAGACTTACCTCTGGCAGCTCCCAGTCAGCAGCGCAGCTTTCTGTCTGTCCTGGCATCGCGGACCATGTTGTACCCTGGAAGCGGCCAGCAGCAGGTCCGTCTCCTAGGCAGAGACGCGCAAGCGGCTCTGTGTGGCTCTCGCCCACAGACCAGTGAGTGCAGAGCCTGTGCTTGGGGCAGGGGCAGTGTGTGGAGCTCCATGGGATCCACTGCCTAGAAACTGGACCTACTGCTGGCCGCCTCTGGGGAGCAGTGTGTTGTTGGAACAAGAAGACACTAGTCTGCCTTAGCTGGGCAGCACCGCTGACAGGACTTTTAATGTCCCAGTTGGCAGTGCTGACCAGAGGGTCCCTGGTTGCTGAGCAAGGCAACCCAGTGCCTTATATGCCACGGCCCAGTACTGGGTTGTGACCTGAACTTTGTAAAACACTGCACTAGGGAACACTTTTGGTTTCTGGGCATCTATTTCTCTTTATTAAAGTAGGAAATTACAATCAAATTTGAGGTTTCTAAATTAATTGGTAGATAAAGAAAATGCAGTGGATAACAGCCTTCTAGGATTTTAGTAAGGGTATAGCTCGGGGGTCGGCAACCTTTCAGCAGTGGTGTGCTGAGTCTTCATTTATTCACTCTAATTTAAGGTTTTGTGTGCCATTAATACATTTTAATGTTTTTAGAAGGTCTCTATCTGTAAGTCTATAATATATAACTAAACTATTGTTGAATGTAAAGTAAAAAGGTTTTTTAAATGTTTAAGAAGCTTCATTTAAAATTAAATTAAAATGCAGATCTCCGCAGACCGGTGGCCAGGACACAGGCAGTGTGAGTGCCACTGAAAATCAGCTTGCGTGCCGCCTTCGGCATGCGTGCCATAGGTTGCCTACTCCTGGTATAGATAAAAATGATACATAAATAAAATCCATTACTGTAGAAATAAGGAGGGAAACCTTTAGGGATACATTTCTAAAGGGCTGATTCTCTGCCTCTGTTTTTGCACCTGCATTTTTGAACACCCCAACTTAGGTATTTTGCCCACAATTCTTTCTGGTGACGTCTGACTACCTAATTTTTGGCTCACAGTCAGTTACTTAGAGGCACAGCTACTAAGTTGCATCTGCATTCCATTTGCACTTCCACACAGCTAATAATAGAAGGTTTTGAACTAGCTTCAAGTGAGAGTTATTTTTTTCAAACATGTGCAGTGGAATAGATGCCAAGAAGGATGATCAAGGCTCCATCACTGCAGATATTGAAGAACAGATTCAGGATGGGTATATGTTAGTGAGGTCTTGAAAAACAGAGACAAACGAGTATCTGGTGATAGTACTGCCCAGTCTTGGCTCAGGGAGGTCCCTTACTATTGGGCACATATGGTGCATAAACATGAGAAATGTTTTTGACACCTATAGCAATGTGGCACGTCTGGTTAATATATATATATTTGAGATTTCTCATCAGTGTAAATATGAGGGAGACCCTCTGCTTGTTCATGCTAGTTATACAAAGGTGCTGTTTTCATGCATGACTCACAGTAGGTCTAGGTGAATTTTTTTGGTAAATATTAAATTTGTCATAAAATACATTTCTTGGGGTATCATAACTGTTTGCAAATTCAGGTGGAATTTGACAAATAGCTTTGACTGAAAAAAAAAAGAAAAGAAAAAGTCAAAATAATTAATTTTGATTATTTTGAAATAAAGCATTTTGAAACAATGTTTTGTTCAGAAATTTAGCTATAGTCATTTAAAAAACAAAGGTTTAAAAAAAGCTGAAATCTAAACACAAAACATTTGTGTTTGTTTATTTTCTGTGAGTGTGTGTGAAATATTTCAATTTTGGTTAGAACCAAACTGAAATGTAGTTCAGGTTTTTCTAGTTCAGACCCAAATCAGAAAAAAACCACAATCTTATTATTCATACAACAGTACTCTGCTTCATTTCTTAGCATTAATATTTTCAGTGTAGTAAATAGGAATGCTGTGGGCTTCAATGTACCACATACAGGTTTTGTGGTAGGAGGAAAAACTCTCAGCTCAAACTTACTATCTCCTTGATACACATCTACTAAATATACGTACTTTCAGGTTAAAGAAAATGCCTCAATCAATGCCAGAATATGCCTTGACCAGAAATTATTTGGAACTAATGGTGGAACTTCCATGGAACAAAAGTACAAAAGGTAAATAAATGCTTGTTGGACCTTCTTTGGTGCTGATTGTCTGTCATAGAGAAATTCCAGGAAAAGTATCTGGCAATTAAATACTGTGGTACCTAACTGGGTCTGTCTTGTAAATTCTTGCTGCATGGTCTGATAGCAGAAATACTCTTAGTGTGCTAATTTTGGTTTTTAAAATAAATTATTCTTAACCCGGTAAAACAAATCAAGTGGCTATGAAATGTAACTCATGTGTACATCAGAAAAATTATGTTTAGAGGATCACTGAGCGAAAAGATTTGATCTGATCGCTGCCTAATTTTTCTTATTTTATTAATGTCATGTATTTTGTTTTTCATTAGATTTTTCACATTATAAAGTCATTAAAGCCCATAAGTTAATGTTTTTTAAGTGATTATTGTTGATATTCTCTTAGAAATTCACAGCATATTCTGTTCTGCCTGTTTAATGAGTTGCATTTGGCACTCACTCATTTCCCTTAAAAAAAAATAAAAATGAATAAAAAACAAAACAGCAATAAAACTTTAGACCAGATGACATCTTTATGAAGAACAGGTCACTGAAGCCAATGTGGTTTTGCCTTGTGTGTCTCCTTGTTGCTTTGAGCATCACTGAAGATATGCAAACAGCTGAGGAAATAGGTCTGTAACTTAAATCACTGATTCTCAACCAGGGATACGTGTGCTCATGGGGTTACGCAGGTGTCTTCCAGGGGGTACATCAACTCATCTAGATATTTGTCCTGTTTTACAACAGGCTACATAAAAAGCACTAGCAAAGTCAGTACAAACTAAAATTTCATGCAGACAGTGATTTGTTTATACTGCTCTATATACTGTACATTGAAATGTAAGTACAATATTTATATTCACATTGTTTTATTTATAATGATATGGTAAAAATGAGAATAAGTAATTTTTCAGTAATAGTGTGCAGTGACACTTGCGTTATTTTATGTCTGATTTTGTAAGCAAGTAGTTTTTAAATAAGGTGAAACTTGGAGGTATGCAGGACAAATCAGACTTCTGAATGGGATACAGTAATCTGGAAAGGTTGAGAGCCACTGATTCAAATGAAGCCTGACAAGATAGTTTCCACTGTTTTGTAAAGTACTTTTGTTTCCACATTTCTGTAGGAACCTCACAGAAGCTTGACAAAGAAATCTGTTTCCTTTGCTGAATTTTGATTTAAATATTTGGTTACAGAGAGAGCTCCATGAAATGTATATCTTGTTTTCATCAGGGTTCCAACAGGAGAACAGTTGACAGTCTTACTCCAGGACATGTTCTGTATGGTATAAACAGCAGAATGTGGGTCACTCATACCTTAGGTGAACCATGTTACAAAACATGCTAATTTACATGCTGTTAAACATGGTAGCACCATTGTAGGCAGAAACTGTTGGGTCAACTGTTCATAGTTAAAACATCAAAAAATCATTCAGCTTTTTTTGCTTTGACAGTATTAGTTAAGAGATCAAAAGTTTCTAAAACTTAGACATTGCTGATGCCTGTTAAAGTGGAACAGTTAGTTTATTCTAGTAGTTTGGGACTGCAGTGCAAAGGCCATGTCTACACTGTGAGCTAGCTGTATGAGTCCCCTGCTTGTGTACAGATAGTTGCATTAGCATGAGTATAGTTTAGCCGTGGTACCACTGGCAGCAGCAGTGGAAGCATGTGCTGAATGCAGACCTGCCTGAATCTGGTTGGTACCTACTCAGTATGGGTAAGCCATGCCTCTGCTGCTGCTATCCATACCACCATTGCCATACTGTTGTTTATAACTGTACTAGCTCGATGAGAGAGAGAGAGAGAGTTTGAGCATGCGTACACGAGAATAGGAATCACATCTCTAGCTCGTAGTGTGGACATAGCCTTACAGGTCAGCCTCTCAGAGTTTGTTTTGGATCGAGACACTTTAAAATTAAGTCTGTGTTGAGCAAATGTTACATTTTCAGTCTACATTTGGAAAAAGGGAGCGTACAGTAAATAATCTGTAAAAGTGCACAGGGGATGTGGATCACTCAGTAAAGTGTTCATTCCCTCTGAAACATCTGGCACTAACCACAGTTGGAAGACAGAGTATTGGGCTAGATGGACCACTAGTCTGACCAAGTATGGCCAGTATGGTTCTTTTGTGTTGATCTTCTAAAGTCCTGAGAGTTTGCTTGGATTTGCTCAGCTGAATATAGACTAGAGTATTTCTACTAATAAATTGTTTTAGTAGGTTAGAGTTCTGTGCTCCATTTGCTGATTCTGCAGCAGCTTTCAGCTAATCATTAGCTGCTAATGCATTCACAAGGTTGGGCTGATGACGCTGATGAGGCTCGTGCCCAAAATGGATATTTTAGTATGACTGAGTGATTTATAAATTGAAGTTCTTCTTGGTAGTGATTTCATCTAGTTTTTAAATGCAGAGTGACTGAAAGTTAGGCAACTGAAAACTAGAAAAGGACAGTTTCAGTTGCAATATAAAGATTTTTATCATTCTAGATAAAATCTTTTAGGTCTAAAACTAAACTGAAAAAAATACTTAGCAAGGTTCTTTCAGCTACCATGATCAACTTGCATTCACTTTGGCATTACACAGCCCTACATCTCACTGCATTATTGATGTTACTAAACAGTACTCTGATTTTTTCATATTTAATATCTGCCTGGGAATATAAATGTTTTCAAAGCATGCTGTGTTGTTTGAAATTTTATTTACAATCTGAACCACAGGAATCTCTCAGTTCTCTTGGTGGAATGTTTAACTACATCTATTACTTCTCCAGTTTCCAAAATGACACCGTGCTGAAGATGGCTTGAATCTTGTCACCTTGGACAAATGTGCTGGCTTTGCAATCTCAGGCATGCTGTGTACTGTATGTACACATACATTCTGTGCCTATATGCACTGTAACACATTCACAGTAGTGTATTAGAAACTTGAGAGATACAATTATGCTTGTATTTTTTGCCCCTCGGTGGCTCAGTACTGTGGTGGCTTTTTAAGAAAATATCACGGGGTTCTTACAGAGAATGTGTATGCATTTTAAATATAAAATATTTTCATCCTAAGGGCATATGTGGAACATATAGTATCTTGGGACTGACACGTTATTTATTTGCCTAAGGTCAAAACACTTTCTATGGCAAAGCTGCACTTTATCAGAAGATATTATCTCTGGCTTGTTCTCCAGTTGCTGCCTCTTTGCTTTTCATGCCAATAGTAATACTTACGTGGCACCTTTTGTCCAAGGAACTCAGTACTTTATAAATGTTAACACATTACTGTGAAATAGGTATGCGATATGTAAGGAATCCTTTCATGCACCGTTCAAATGGAGCTGTCTGGAATTTGGCCAGGACACCGGAGTAAAACCTCAACTCTTACATAATGTGAAATTTAATGATGACAACTGGTCAGGCTCTCCAATTTGTCTTTCTTAAAACATGGCAGCTGCAATACACCATTTTCAGCCTTTAACAATGTGGTCCATTAGCTCAGAAATGGCTTTGGACAAAGTACTGATTGTTGAATCACTAATACATCCTAAAACAAGTTGGTAATAATTGGAGGCATTCTGTCCAACCTGCTGAATCGTGCTCTGCTCAAGAGACTTTAACAGCTTCCAGCACTAGGTCACTGGAAGTAGATAGTAGAGGTGGGCTCCGTGCAAAATCCTCAGTTTGGTCCCAGTCTGTTCACATGAGGAAGGTTGTATATGGATAAGAATGTCCTAGATCAGGCGTGTGTCTAGTAGAAAGCAAGTGCTGGAAGATCTCTGGCATTTATTTTTCACTTCTGGAATGGTCCCTCCTGCTTTTTGCATCTTCATTTGTTTCTGAGTAACACAGTTTCAGGATAACTGCATTCCATTACTCCCTAGCTATCTCTTATCTCTGTATATAGTAACCTTTGTTAGTTAATTGTTAGTAGTTTTCTCTAGTGTTAAGTGTAGTATAGCAGTTGAGAGCGGGGCGCCCCGGGCCCTTATTACATCGGATTGTTGGATCCTCCGCACGGTAGAGGCAGGATATTCTATTTATCCACTTCTGTTCCACCCCGCCCTCCCATCATCCTTGCTCATCCCTCTTCAGGGACCTCTCTCACGAGCAACTTCTTATTCCAGAGGTGCAGGCACTCCTTGCCCTAGGAGCAATGGAGGAGGTGCCTTGGGAGCTCAGGGGCAAGGGTTTCTACTCACGTTACTACCTCATACGCAAGGCAAAAGGAGACCTAAGGCCCATTCTGGACCTTAGGGAGTTCAACAAATGTATTGTGTACTTGGGCAAGGAGACCATGTGGCACTCCATGATCGTTCTCTCACTGGATCCAGGAGACTGGTACGCCACCCTCAGTATGAAAGACACTTACTTTCACATTTCAATCACCCTGTCCCACAGATGTTTTCTCTGTTTCGTGGTAAAGGAGGTGCACTATCAGATCACAGCCCACCCGTTCTGCCTGTGCACGGTCCCTCACGTCTTCACCAAATGCATGGGGGTTGTAGCAGCTTTTCTTCGCCAACATCACATACACATCTACCCATACCTAGACAACTGGCTCATATGGGACTGATCTTGCCAGCAAGTTCAGTCTCAGGTGCAGATGGTCACAGATACGTTCAACTGCTTGGGCATCATGTTGAATGTCGGCAAGTCTGTTCTCACCCCAACCTGAACAATAGAGTTTATAAGGGAAGTCCTGGATGCAAAACAAGTGAGAGCGTTCCTCCCGGAGGCCCGACGTCTGGCCTTTGCTAACATAATCACCGATCTTTTCAGGTTCCCCACTACCACAGCGAGGCAGTGTCTCAAGTTGCTAGGTCACATGGCATCCTGCACCTATGTGGTGCAGCACGCCAGACTGAGGCTCAGGCCCCTACAGACGTGGTTGATGTCTGTTTATCGCCCGGCTCACGACAACCTGGACATGGTGCTCACAGTCTCAAGCCATACTCTCGAATCTCTGCATTGGTGACTGGACCCCCACATGGTGGGCGCTGGAGTTCTGTTCCTCAGCTGACTCTGAGCCTGATAACGGACGTATCTGCACTGGGATGGGGGAACACCTCGGGAGCCTGACAATGCAAGATTTATGGCAGGTAGAAGAACTAACCCTGCATATCAATATCAAGGAACTCAGGGCGATCCGCCTCGTGTGCCAAGTGTTCCTGTCCCACCTACAGGGCCGTTGTGTAGCAGTATTGACAGACAACACCATCTGAAAAACAAGGCAGAGCCTGGTCGTCTCCCCTTTGCCAGGAAGCCCTTCTTCTGTGGGAATTCTGTTCAGCCCACTCCATCCTTCTTCAAGCTTCATACCTGCCGAGTGTTCAAAACATACTGGCAGACAGCTTGAGCAGACGTTTCCTTGCTCATGAATTTTTCCGGACATGCACTCCATTTTCTGCAGCTAGGGGTTTCCCGAATCAATCTGTTCGCTTTGCAGACAATAGGAAATGCCCAGTCTTCTGCTCCTTCCGGGGTCGCAGCCCGGGCTCGATCACGGTTGCCTTCCTGATCCCATGGTCCGGCCAATTGCTTTATGCCTTCCCGCCATTTCCTGTGGCCCACAAGGTACTCCTCAAGGTCCTCAGACAAGGCGGACATCATACTGGTGGCCCCCAGCTTGGCCTCGCCAGTGTTGGTACCCTACTCTTTTGGATCTGTCGATCTGGGCCCCACTGCATCTATCTCTGACCTGCGACCTCATCTCACAGAACCACGTTTGTCTCCTACACCCGGACCTTCAGTCACTCCACCTCATGACTTGGAGGATCCATGGTTGAACCAGGCTGAGCATGCCTGTTCGGACTTGGTAAGACAGGTGCTTCTGGAAAGCTATAAACCTTCTACCAGAGTTACATATGAAGCAAAATGGAAAAGGTTTTCCACCTGGTGCGCTCAGCGGCAGTATTCCCACTCCAAGCTTCAATCCCGTGCATCCTGTACTACCTGGTACACTTGAAGGACCAACACCTAGCTTTCAGCTCGCTTAAGGTTCACCTCGCGGCTATTTCGGCATTCCACCCAGGTGTAGCCAGGCATTCCATGTTTTCGTGGGATGCTTCTTGAAAGGCGTGAAAAAAATCCATCCTCCGATGAAGCTGCCTGTGCCAGCCTGGGACCATAACTTGGTCCTTTCCGGTCTATGGGTCCCCTTTTTGAGCCATTTGCTTCTTGCTCACTCCTCTCCTCTCCTGGAAGGTCACCTTCTTAGTGGCCATTATCTCACCATGACGGGTTTCCAAGCTACAGGCTCTCATGTGCGAACCGCCTTATACCATTTTCCATAAGGATAAAGTTCAGCTGAGGCCTCATCCTGCTTTCCTACCTAAAGTCAGCCAGGACATTTTCCTGCTGGTTTTCTACCCAAAACCACAGGCCGGCCTTCTAGAGCAGCAGCTGCATTCACTAGATGTCAGAAAAGCGCTCACTTTCTACATAGACCGGACAAAACCATTCTGCAAGACAACCTGCGATGGCAACGAACAACTGGAATGAATGAAAGGCACACTGGTTTCCTCCCAGAGAATACCTTCATAGATCACCGCGTGTATCCACACTTGTTATAACCTGGCAAATGTCCCTCCGTCGTCTGTAGGGCTCATTCCACGAGCCCTCATCAGCAGCCTTCCTGGTGCACGTACCCCTCCAGGAAATCTGCAGGGCTGTCACATGGGCTTCAATGCACACCTTCATGTTGCACTACGCCATCATCCACCAATCTCATGATGATATGACCTTTGGCAGGGCGATTCTTCAGTCTGCAATATCTTGACTCCAACCCCACCTCCAAGGTAAGGCTTAGGAGTAACCTAACTGGAATTGATATGAGCAAGCACTCGAAGAAAAAATTTACTCACCTTTTCTGTAACTTGTTCTTTGAGATGTGTTGCTCATATCTGTTCCATTCCCCCCTCCGCCACCTTCCCCTCTGTTGGAGTAGGCGGCAAGAAAGACCTGAAGGGGGGTCGGGCTGGCAGGGTCATATATAGAGCACCATATTGGCATCGCTCCAGGGGCTGCACAGCCAGCCCGACAGGTAGCTGCTAGGGAAAAAGTTTCCGGCAGCCGTGCACGCGATGCGCACACACCTAACTGGAATAGATATGAGCAACACATCTCGAAGAACAACAGTTACAGCAAAGGTGAGTAACTGTTTGTTTTTCTCAGAAAGAGTCTGAAATGTGACCATTTACAATAGTAAGCTAATTTTATCAATTGCATTTCAGAAACAATGCTTTAATCTTTAAAGGGAAATTATGCTGATCTCCTCATTTTGGTGCTTGACAGATCGTTTGGATATTCGTGCAGCTAGAATTCTTCTGGACAATGACCATTATGCCATGGAGAAGTTGAAGAAGAGAGTTTTGGAGTATTTAGCTGTCAGACAACTTAAAAACAACCTAAAGGGACCTATCCTTTGTTTTGTGGGTCCCCCTGGAGTCGGTAAAACTAGCGTGGGAAGATCTGTTGCAAAAACCCTGGGCCGAGAGTTCCATAGGATTGCCTTAGGAGGAGTATGTGATCAGTCTGACATTCGAGGTCACAGGTAATTTTATCTTTGTTTCAAACTGGTAATTCCCCCCCCCATCCCCGTTAGCTGCTAGTGGTGGTTTCCCGTCATTTTCTCACTGATGTTCTTTTTACTGAGAGGGTTTAACATGGTTGTGGCACCCACTCAACAGGATAGAACTTAAACAATAATTGAGGTGTTAAGGCTGACTGGACTTGTCATCTATACCTGCTCCTGTTGTTCTTTGTTAGTAGGGCTCATATAGTATGTGACTCTTTGAAAATTTAAGAATAGTGGATAGAGTTCAGGAGTTTGTGATTGTCTGCGATCAACATATGTCAAAAACAATGTGAAAAAAAAGACAATTCTGATATAATGACAAGGGTGTAGTGGCTTCGGAGCATTCCTAAGGAGTGAAAATACAAAATTAACGGTAGATCAAATTATCAACAAAGGTTATTCCTTAATCTGTCCTATTCCTGCTATACCGGAATGCTTTTTTATAAGGGTGGTAGTTTGTGGGGGAGGTCATCCGGGATTATTATAGAAGGGAATTAAAAAGGAAACAGGGGGAGGTAGACATAATTCTGTTTCATTGTTAAGTTCAGCCCTCTCTCATCTCCCATCTCTGTGCATGCTGGAGCTGAACTGCAGTAGACAAACTCCTGCATGGGCATAACAATTTTTACAGGGCGGCTCTGATTTGCTCCACTAAAAAGGCCACAAAGATTTTATTAAACAAGATGCCAAATGAATGCCATGTGATTTACTTCATAAACATTTTTATTCTTCGAGTACATGCAGATGTCTACTCCACTTAGGGGTGTGCATGCCCAGCATGCCGGAGACTTTTGCCTAGAAGTACCCATGGAGGGGTGGCACTTGTGGCTGTGTCCCCTCCCCTTGCTATATGAAGCGGTGCTTCCCAACCCCGACTCAGTTGGGCTGGAGTTGGAGCTGTGTGATTGTAGTCTCACCACCTCGCATTTCATCTTAGCATAGTTTATTGTATGTGGTTAGTGTTAGTAGTTAGAATAGTGTTATAGTTGATACTTAATGTTCCCTGGTGATGCCCTCATCAGGGTTTAAACACTCTCCTTCATGTGGAGGAGTGATCCCCAACAGTGACCCCCTCACGCATGCTTGCTGTGTCTTGGCAAAGCCCGCTGTACACAGCGCTGTTGAATTTGTAAATCATTTAAGCAGCAGACTCAGGAGCACAGAAGGAAAATGTTCTCAGGGTCATCTTTGCAGTGGGGAGCCTAAGTTCCCTCTAAGCTGCACAGCTGTGGAGCAGCCTAGTAAGTGCCGTTCAAACGCTCAGAGTTGCGGTGGGGAGAGATGCCTCTCCCTCAGCACTGGACCTGCTGGAGCTGGGTGAGAGGTGCCCTCCATCGGCCCCAGCCCTGGCCCAGACCTGCCGCAGCTGGGGAGAGACGTCTCACCCACGTCCCCAACGCAGCCCATACCCATATCTGACATGGCTTGAGGAGAGGCGCCCCTCCCTCGGCCCCAGCCCCGGCCTGGACCTGCTGTGGCTGGGGGATAGACATCTTGCCCATGGCCCCAGCCCGGCCCCGACCCGGACCTGCCACAGCTCGGTGAGAGGCGCCCCTTCCTCGGCCCCAGCCCCGACCCAGACCTGCTGCAGCTGGGAGAGAATCGTCCCTCCCTCAGCCCCAGTCCAGCCTGGACTGGCTGGGGGTAGAGGCACCTCTGCCGCAGCCCCACCCCCAGCCCTGCTACAGGTGGGGGAGAGGCACCTCTCCCTCCCCTAGGCCAGGTGCTGCTGGGGGGAATCCTCTCTCCCCACCATACCCCTGGGCATTCTGCACCCGAAACCCCTCATCCCCAGCCCTATCCCAGAGCCTGCACCCCCAGCCAGAGCCCTCACCTTCCCAACCCTTTGCCGTAGCCCTGATCTCCCTCCCACACGGTGAATTCCTTGGCCCCACCCCCACCACATGAAAGTTATGTGCACCAATATGGAGGTTGTATGTCCCATAACAAAACAGAAAGCGTCGCCTATTGTGCTACTGGGGGGGCTTTCCATTGCAGATATCAGCTGGATTTTCTGTACACTTCCCCCCCATTCCGATCATTCTGTAGGTCATGCTCATTGCTCCAGTGTGGCTGAAACAGTGCTGGTTCTCAGACTTCCTTGCTCTGTCGGCTCAGCCTCCCATACCGCTTCCTCTATCCTGACCTGCTCACACAGGACCACAGCCGTGCCCTCCATCCTGCAGTCAGCTCCCTGTACTTCGCAGCATGGCTGCTGCATGGCTACGTGAAGAGAGCGCGCACTGCTCAGAGGCCGTCCTATAAATCCTTCTAAATAGTAGGAAGTCCTTCACTAGGATGGTCTACTTAGTAAAATGGAAGAGATTCTCTGTGTGTTCGTTGGCCAACAGGCCAATCAACAGAATCTTCCATCCAGGACATCTTGGAGTACCTGTTACATCTTCAGAAGTCAGGCCTTGCGCTCAGTTCTCTGAGAGTGCATTTGGCAGCAATATCAGCAATGCATCTCCTGATTCAAGGAAAGTCATTGTTTTCCAGTACCATGGTGATGAGATTTCTGAAGGGGCTACTCTACTTATATCCTCTGGTCTGTGAACCAGTTCCCATGTGGAACCTAAACATGGTTTTGGCAGCTCTGATGGGTCCTCCAGTTGAGCCCCTTGTATCCGGTCCATCGTCCCTTCTGTCTCAGAAAATCACGTTCCTGATAGCCATCACTTCGGAAGAAGAGTGAGAGTTGCAGGCCCTAATGGCTGAGCTGCCTTGCATTCAGTTTTCAAAGGACAAGGTAATGCTGTGACCACAAACAAATGTTTTATCTAAGGTGTTTTCTTAGTTTCATCTGAATCAGGTGCTAGATTTACCTGTATCTTTTCTCTAAGCCATACTCCTCTCTGGAAGTACAACACCTTCATAGTTTGGATGTCAAGTGATGTCTAGCCTTTTATCTAGACAGGACTAAACAGTTTTGTGCTTTGCCTGGCCTATTCATGTTGTATGTGGACCTGATGAAGGGGCAGCGGTCTGTGCATAGACTATCTCTAATTAATAATGACATAGCTTTGGCGTGCCTCCTCAGCAGGTACGGGCTCACTCCATGAGAGCACAAGCAACATCAATAGTGATTAATCATCAGTGAAATTTCCATACTTCCATTTGCAGGACAGTCAGGTAGTCTTTCTTACATATATTTATGGACCACTATACTATTACCACATCTTCGAGAGTGGACACAGGCCCCGGAAGGAGGTCTTGTGATCCTTATTTCAGTAGATTGTGAGCCCCGCCTCTGGATTGGGGTACTGCTCATGAGTCATGTACATGGAATATATGTCTGCATCTACTCGAAGAAGAAGAAACGGTTACTTATTGTAACTGTCATTCTTTGAGATGTAATCCAGACCTGTTTTCCACAACTCACCCTTCATCCCCTCTGCATCGGAGTCTCCTCTTATATGGGCTTTTGGAACTAAAGGCGCTGCCTCTTGTAGTCAGGGGAGGGGCCACAGCCATGAGGTGCAAACACCACTCGTACTGCTAGGCAAAAGTCTTCAGCTTTGGTGTGTTGGGTGCGCACACATCTAAATGGATTTTATGTCTGAAACACAACTTGAACAGCAGTTACAGTAAGTAACCGTTTCTTACACAAACATAAAAAAGCACACACATTGTCCAATGAAGTTGGTGCTGAAGACTTGATGGAAGGACTGGAATTGGGTTACCGCAGCTATATTGCAGTGATGTTAAGGGCATTGAAAATATCTTGTTGGCAGTATCTTCATACTCATCAGTGTTCTAGTCTTCCTTTTCAAAAGACAGAACTTTATTCAATGATGCACTTGAGCTTGACATATCCAAAAGAACTTATTTTTCACACTTTTTTGGAAGGAGCAAGAATCTTTTCTATCTTCTTAACAACTTTTGACAATATTACAAATTTTCTTTGCTTTAGAAGCATTGCCTGTGTTCATTATTTTAGACCTTTCACTTGACTCTGATGAAATGTGAAAAAACATACTGGAATGGTATTTCCTGGTGAAAATACACACAGCTTCTGGAAATTCAGAAGAGAATATATTTAAAAGGCACTGTTGTGTATGTTTTAATGTGTGGACAACTTTTGGTTGGAGATGACTAATAACTGCACCTCCTTTCCCCAAGATTGTTTTCTCTGCTCTTTGTGCAGTAATTGCTGTGAAGCAAACTGAGTTCTATTTCTTTTTAGAAAATATGTCAGCAAAATGGTCTGACACTCATGCTGTTTGCCGACATTATTTGCATGACCTTTAAAGACGAACACAACTATTTCGTTCATTATATACATCATTGGAGCAGCACATTAAATAGGAAATATACAAGTCTCCACAGGAGTTAATTGGCAAGTAACTATTATGGACGTGGTTCCAAGAGTGCATATTTGATTGTATTTGAATTTCTAACTTTAAAGGGGCTCTTTTAAACCTTCTCTTGGAGAAGGAGCCACATGTGGATCCAGCGGTCAGTGAAAAGAGGGAGCCATGATGATTTAAACACAGATGCAGTTTTTTAGGTTGCAACAGATGCGTGTGTTTTCTGTGACAGTTTGATAAAATCTGACCTTTTAGCATCTGTCCATATTGGAAAATCTCTCGGGCATTGATGGAAGATGGAGAAAACTTGTCTCCTTATATCGATACAAATCTCTGCAGTAGTTTGCATTTAATAATTCAAGTGTTTCTAGTGATATGAACGTTAAAATTTTGCACGTTATGTACACAATTTAAATTGTCATGTGTTGCTATTCAAACTGGAACCACTGGAGGGTGTCAAGCATTTCTTAAAGAAGCCTGTATCTATGCTAATGAACATGCTTTTCAATAGAAAACAGGTGGTAGGGCTCCTGCCTGCCTGCTAGGTTTCCAGATGAGTGCTCTGCTTACGTAATTATCTAAAGTGAAGACATGAGTAACTTTCTTTAGTTACCAATAGTTCTTCATAGTTTTATCAGTTTTATTTTAGACTTCCCATCTCATCCATTTTAAAGCATAAATACTAGTGTTGTATAATAGTGGCATGTAACACAATTTTAAGCTAAAATGTTCAGGTCATTAATATTTTTGTAAGAGCTTTGTTAAAATGCTCTCCTTAGAAATGCATGTTTTGAAATAAAGCTTTCTGTGCAGATATAAATGCCTAACTATAAATATTTTCTTTAATAAATTGATTGAAAACTCTTTGGCTACCAGTGTATTGCATCAGGAAAGAACATGTTATCTTTGGGGTATTAGCAAGAGATTCAGATAATTCTTCAGTGAACAAGGAAATACAGAACTTAAGGACCAAATATATCCTTCTGTGCCAATTAAACTCAATGTAAGTTGCACTCATTTAGTCAGTAGCCAGATTTATCCCTCCCTTCTTAACTCTTCTGACTACTCTTGCAGGATTGCGTGTGTAATATTAGGATCAGGATGTGCTGGAATGCTTGTACACAACAGGATGAATTGAGACTGAAATGTTTTTAATTTTGCCTTTGAATTTTCCCAGCTTTTATTGAGTTTTACTATAACTGTCTTGTGTTTCAGTGTAGGGTTTGCATCTGTTAAAAATTTAAGTTTTTCTACATGCACAGTTTGTTTCTGCAAAGTCTTCTATGTAAGTAAGCCCTGGTTCCACAATAGAAGGTTGACAAGTGAACCCCTGCACCTGTGTTGGTGCCTTCAGTGGGCTGTGTGCCAGGAAAGGGCTGAGTCCATAAGGATCCTGTTAAAGAATTGGGGACACACAAAATAAAATGGTACCATGTAACTTTTTCCTGCACACTATCTCAAAGATGCTTTAACTATATAAAAAAAAAATCATTACAGATTTATGTAATGAATACTATCAGACTGAAATGTGGAGGTAAAAAGAGAGGAGAAAAGAAACCAAGGGGTGGTAGAAGAGAGGGAGACGGCTTTTCTTTGAAATATAAAGTACCTGGGATAATGCCGATGCAGAAAGACACAAGGTTCTCTGATAGTATGTCTGTGAGTCATTTGTTATGAATCAGGCCTTGTTGCCATCTAGTGGCTCCTTTCTACACCATTTAAAGAGGACTTTCCATTAACATTGTAGCAATATGTAGGGGTATGGTTAGTGCTTGTTACCTCTCCTACTTCTTTCTAGTGAATAAAAGCTTGTAAATAGATGTGATTTAACATCATTTTCTTGTGTTTTGTTTGCAAGCAAGGGCTACCAAAAATAGCAATCAATATATTTTGCCACTGATCTTCTAGGTGGGAGGAAGGTGTATACTGAATGAGCTATTCAACAGGAAAAGTATTGTCATGGGGTGGTGTTTTGATGGGTGTGCAGTTCCATGTGATGTACAAATACGGTAATCAGGAAATGCCCAGCTTTTACAATTTAAGCACTGATCACATACTTGCAGCTGGAGTTTATGTGAATCCTTTTTTTCATCAGGCTATGAGTAGCCACTACTGTTCTGCATTCTCAAAATGAAGTCAACATTTTAGTACAAAAACAGAACTGCTTTATCAGACATCCTCCATCTGTCCTTAGCTTTTACCACCCATCTACTCCATATGTAAAAGTTTGTTGCTTACGTCTGATGCAAACTTCCTTATTAAAAAGAGAACTGAAGATATAGTAGAAACATTTTTTTTTAATTATCCATTTTTTTTTTAAGTTTAGTACCATATGCTATAGTTCAACTAGTGTAACTTCTGTGTGCATTGATGAGGGAATTTGTTAAAATCCCTCTAGCAATAGCCATGTTACTGCTAGCAAAATTCTGATACTAGTGTGGACAAGACCTAAAGCAAATTGAAAGTCCATGTTAAAGTGTGTTAGCCTAACCTAACAAGACCCATATGAGGGAGCATGCATTTTTCTACAATAAGGTCTTAAGAAGAAGCTGCTGTCAGCTGACTTTCTAGGCTTGTGGTGATGACACTTGGGCCCTGTTTCTGTTCTTTTGAAGACTCCCATATTTTTGTTCTATTTTCTATATCAACCTCTAGCGTTTGGACAACATTTATAAAGCTGCTGCTTTTCTTAAATTTTAATTTGGATGGACTGCTTTGTTACTGAGTGGGGGTAGGGGGGGAACAACACCACAGAAAGGAATCTTAATGAAGCTTTGGTTATGCTTTTGCACAGCAAAGGAAATTATATTTGTGACAGAAAAAAGTAGTTCAAAACATCTTAAATGTTCAAGGTTTTGTTATTAATAATTAATTGTATCAGTCACTAATTTTTGAATATTGAAACTTGGAAACAATTTAGATTCTTAAATGATCAGGAATTTCAGTAAAGGATATTCAGACACATGGTTATCATATTATTAAGCTGTTATTCCACCTGTCACATTGTATTTAGTCTCTCTAATGCCCTCATACAGATATGCCTTTGTATGATATTGATTAACCTCTTTCAAAACTAGCATCACTTGTCACTGTTGGGGTCTTGAGTCTGTCAAATTAATGCAATAATAAAATTGGGTAGTGACCACCTGGAGCAATGGCACTTTGAAGCACAGGGTTATAGACAGTCTAATTTTCTCCAAGGAAAGCTGTTACAGATGTAAAGGGAAAATTGATATCCATGTACCTGTTAAATTCAGACTGTAAATTTAAGTTGTCGTTCATGTTAGCATATCAAATTATTAAATAAATGCATGCACATTTTAAGTTAGAATTTAATCCACTGATTACACAGCTGTATTGAATTAACTCAATTTGCCATATTTAAAAATTGTTACAGTTACAAGGGATGAGGGAGAGAAGTGAGGGAAAGGAAGGGTGATAACTATGAAAAAGTTAGGATATTGTTTGGAACTGTAATTTCTTCCTACTTACCCATGCTGTCAAGGTTCCTTCCCCACTCTGAACTTTAGGGTACAGATGTGGGGACCTGCATGGACACTTCTAAGCTTAATTACCAGCTTAGATCTGGTAT